>NC_090923.1:532071307-532374337 GCF_040938575.1 Ambystoma mexicanum
GTTTTGGTAATGCCAGGGTGACCCTCCATTAGAGAGTCGTGATAACAGGAGATTACTTGTTTTTGTATTTTCTCACAGGGCAAGTGCAATCGTCCTCAGAAATATGGTAGGTCTTGATCCACTGAGAATTATTTTCCCTTTAATTGCCAGTCCTGCAAATCGGCCGGAGTTAGGAGTGATTTAACCGTGGTCTTGACGTCTTCAAAAGATTGAGTGCTGACCAAACCCAAAATCCTTTGTTCTGGGATTATGGGTATTGGTTCTGGATTGGTCAAATGTTCATCTACTCCCATCCGGGAGAGGGCATCTGCTTTTCCGTTCTTACTGCCTGGTCGATAAGTAATTATAAAGTCAAATTCAGCCAGAAACAGAGCCCAGCGAAGCTGTCTGGAAGACTGAGCTTTGGCCGTCTTTAGATATTGTAAATTGCGGTGATCAGTCATTACGGTGACTGTGTGTCTGGCTCCTAAAAGATAATGCCGCCATGCTTTAAAGGCCGATCTGATAGCTAAAAGTTCCTTGTCTGTAATTGAATAGTTGATCTCGGGAGCCGAAAACTTGCGGGACCAAAAGGCTACAGGGTGTAACTGGTGTGTGACCGGATCTCTTTGTGATAAAACTGCCCCCATAGAAAGACTAGAAGCATCCGTTTCCATGATGTAGGGGAGTTCTGGGCGAGGATGTTTTAGAACAGGTGCAGAAATGAATTTAGCTTTTAAGTCCTGAAAAGCTTGTTCTGCTTCAGAAGACCACTCAAAACGTTTGTTCTTTTTTAACAGAGCGGTGATGGGCTGGACTATCCGAGAAAATTCAGGAATAAATCTGCTGTAAAAGTTGGCGAAGCCTAACATGCTTTGAACTCCTTTTACAGAGGTTGGTGATGGCCACTTGATGATTGCATCGACTTTCTTTGAATCCATATGGACTCCGTTAGGTGACAATATGAATCCCAGGAACTCGACTTCAGTTACGTTGAAAACGCATTTTTCAAGCTTAGCAAAAAGATTATGTTGACGCAATCTCTCGAGAACCTTTTTAACGTGTCTCTGGTGTTCCTCTTCGGATGATGAATAGACAAGGATGTCATCAATGTAGACAACAACACACACGTCTATGAGTTCTCTAAGGACATCGTTCATAAAATATTGGAAAGCGGCAGGAGCGTTACAAAGTCCAAAGGGCATCACTTGATATTCGAATAGCCCGTACTTGGTGCGGAAGGCCGTTTTCCATTCATCGCCCTCTTTTATCCGTACCAAGTGGTAGGCTCCTCTGAGATCCAATTTTGTATATATACATGCGTCTTTGACTTGGTCCAGGAGTTCAGGGATCAAAGGTAACGGGTATCTGTTTTTAACGGTGATTTGATTGAGGGCGCGATAATCTATGCAAGTCCTAAGGTCTCCTTCCTTTTTCGGAACGAAGAACAAAGCCGATGAAGCTGGAGATTTTGAAGGACGGATAAACCCGTTAGCTAGGTATTGGTCCAAATATTGTCTGAGGTGAAGATTCTCTGGCTCGGTGAGGGTATAAATCCTGCTGCAAGGAGGAGTTGTTCCGGGTATCAAATCTATTTGACAGTCGTAAGACCTATGAGGAGGCAGGGTGTTAGCTTGATCCTTCCGGAAGACGTCTTGGAATTCCTGGTATTCGGGAGGTAATTTGGGAACCTCCTCCGAAGAGATTACCGCCAGTGAAACATCAGGCCTAGGATAACAAGTGGTAAAACATTCTGGAAACTGAACCGTCTTTGCTCGCCAATCGATCTGAGGATTGTGCTTCTCTAACCAAGGGATTCCCAGAATGATCTGGAACTGAGGAGCCTTGATCACATCAAACACGATTCACTCCCGGTGTCCATCTTGACTCACTAGCGTCACTTCTTGGGTGGCATGCGTTACTGGTCCGGAGGCTATCTCCGTGCCATCCACAGTAGTAATGACGTCTTTTACAGCCTTAGGGACAAGGGGTCGATTCATCCTTGATACCATTTCACGGTCCACATAATTACCAATTGCTCCACTGTCGATGTAAGCTTCAATTGCATGCAAACGATCCGGACGTTCAGGACTAATGAGGACCATGGGTACCACGAAATGCGAGGTCACGGGACAGATCTTAACGCTCGGCAAGAGGACCTCTACTCTTGTCGGGCTAGGTCGTTTCCCTGCTCAGAATTTGTGGTACAGGTATCCGCGGCTCCTACAGCCTTCTTAGCTGGTTTCACTGGACAGTCCCGAAGAAAGTGTCCTGAATTTCCGCAATAGAGGCATAATTGCAGCTGCCTTCTTCTTTCCCGCTCTTTCTGGGTTAAAGGTCCTTTCATGCCCCCTATTTGCATGGGTTCCACTGTGTCAGCTCCCCTAGCAGAGGTTTGTGGTTTAGAAAACACTCGGGTATCAAATTTGGAACGATCTGCCTTCATGTTCTGTAGTCTGTGGTCCAATTGGACAACTAAGTCAATATAGTCTGAGCATTCTTGTGGAGGATTCACAACTTGAGCTAACACATCCTTGAGCTCTCCACGCAGGCCTCTGTAGAAAAGCGTTTTTCTCTTATCCTCGGGCCATTGAGTTTCCACTATAAGTCTGTTGAATGAGGCTATATAATTCAAGAGGTCTTGATTACCCTGTCGTAATGAAAGAAGTTCATTGTCCAAGGTCTGCCCTTGTGCATGTCTTGCGAACAGTTTCTCCATGCTGGACTGGAAGGCCTGGAAATCATGTAAAACCGGATCATCCTGGGTGACTAAAGGGATCGACCAATCTGTGGCGCTGCCACTGAGATAAGAAAGCACGAAAACCACCTTGGTCTGGTCTGTTGGGAAAGCAGCTGGTCGACATAAGAAGTGTAAGCGGCACTGGTTGATGAACACCCCGAATTTCTTTGGATCACCAGAAAAGCGTTCGGGCGGAGCCAAGGGCACATTACCGGGCAGATTGATTTGCACTGGATTTAAAGATGATGCAGAAGGATAACTTCCTCCTGGAGCGGGCAAAGGTGTCTGTCCTGCCTGCGTTTGTAGCAACTGCCTAGCGAGGTCCTCAGTTCGCTCCTTGGAAATTATGAGTTCTCTTCTTAGAGAGTTTGTTTCCTGTCGAGCTGCATGTACTTCTGCTCTTAATTCTCCGAGCAACTGGGCTAGTTGATCAGTGTCTGAGGTTTCCATTGCGCCTGGGTAGGAGTTTTGTGGTGGGCTTCGCGTTCTGTAACGCTCACCTGATTCCCACGGAGGCGCGGGTCTTGGCAGGAAGGTGTCTGTGACTCGAAAAGTGATGTGCAGGACTCGATTGGCTTCTGGGGTCGAACCTCTTCGCACTGTGTGTCGAACTCGAAGAGTGAGGTTTCTGCAGGTTAAAGAATATGGGGGTTAATGGCCTGGGTTGTTGAATGTCCCTCTCTCTCTCTCTCTCTCTCTTCCCAGCTTTTCTGTAGAGCCCCCCCAGGTCAACGTGCTCACCTTAGATAGGTGAATGCTGGGCTCTCCATCTGCGTCTGATGCAGGGTGCCATTGCCAGTTCCTTCACTGGTGAAACAGTGGCCTCTTGAATTCAGAGGAGGGTTACCGTCGTTATCTGCACGAGCGGTGAGTTTCTGGACACCTTTTGTCTTTATAGTCTTTAAATGCGTGGCACGTTAATATTGAAGACTCTGTATAATGCTTTTCCCTTATGTATTGCAGGACTCTTGGGATGGAAGATGGAGTGAAGCGCCTGTAAATTCGTAAGTATGGCAAGCGCTCTAACTGTCTCTTTCCTTGCAGCTTAGTTCGTGTTAAAGAGACGCCGGAGTATTCGCAGGCGTTTTATTGCGACGAGCGTGATGGGCGTGAGTAAATACCTGCTTAATGTCTTTTTCTTTTGTCTTTCAGATGTTGGTTTGCAGCGCCGGAGTCAGCGGAATGCTAGTAAGTTTTAACTATACTTTGTCTTCACAGGCGGCGATGCAGAATGAAGAAATCCGGAATTCACGGCGTGCCGGTAAGTATAACAATGCTTTTGTCTTTGCAGGCGAAGGTGCAGCGTGAAGACACGGCCGCTGCTGATGGGTCAGGTGAGAAAGCACTGTGTGTAAAGTTTGTCTTGCTAACCTGTTGTTTCTTGTCTTTTGCAGGTGCTGATGTTGACTGGAT
Organism: Ambystoma mexicanum; assembly: GCF_040938575.1. NCBI lineage: Eukaryota > Metazoa > Chordata > Amphibia > Caudata > Ambystomatidae > Ambystoma > Ambystoma mexicanum. Next base: position 532,075,440 of record NC_090923.1, read on the forward strand.
ACAGGAATGGTAAGTATAATTCGTGCAGGTTCAGGATCGAAAGAGGAAAGGCTGGAACAGACTCGGTGAGCGTTCTGCTGCAGATGCAGAATAACGCGAAGCACGTTTCATCTATCAGGTGTGGTTTAAATAGCCTTGGAGTGATGAGGCGTCTTCTTCCACGGCCCCGCCTAGGTAAGAAAAGAGTTCCAGTTTCCAGAAGAGTTCCAGTGCTGTATCCAGGGAGTGGAGCTACCCCCACCCAGGTAAGAAAGTAGTTCCTGTTCACAGAGGGCTTCTAAGTGGCTGGTAAGTAAGCAGCATGGTCTGCTGCAGGTAAGTCCACCCAAGCACTTTCACACCAATTATGAGCCCGGCGCTTCCAGTGCCGGGACCGATGGTTTTGATGAGCCTGGTGCCACCGGCGCCAGGACAGGGTCCAAAAGGTCCCAGTAGGGACCGGCTGGTGTCTAGGATTAGGGGCCTGCTTCCAAGGACGTTGGGCTGGTCCTGGCTCCTTGGAAACAGTGATCATGACAACCACCTTGTCCTTGTGAAAGGTAGTGTACGGCTCCGAGGCGACTGGAGCCTGGATCTCGCTGACCCTGCGTGCTGATGTGAGGCCGACTAGCAGAGCCGTCTTGCTGGTGACCAGCCGGATGTCCGCGGATCCCATAGGCTCGAACAGCTTGTGCGAGAGGGCGCCCAAGACTAGGTTCAAATCCCACACAGGGTGTGGCTTCCAGACGGGCGAGTAGAGCCTAGCGAGTCTGGCCAAATGTCTCCTAACGATCGGGTTGGAGGAGGAGAAGACCCCTTCCTCTGAATTCCTGTAGGCCCCAATGGCTGAGAGTTATGTGCGGCAGGTGTCCACCTGCACGCCCGATTGGCGAGGTGCGCCGAGAAGGACAGCACGTCATCCAATGAACAAGCCAGTGGGTCGATATCCTTGGAGTGCGCCCAGTGGCAGAACCTGGTCCATTTACCTTTATACTGGGCTCTGGTAGCCTTGCTCCTAGCCCCCTGTATGATTGCCAGATTGGCTTGGGATAGGTTGAGCTGGCTGAGCGTCACCTGCTCAGGAACCACGCTGTGAGGGCCAGCTTCTGAGGGGCGGGATGGACGACCTTGCCCCCCCCCTGCTGAGTCAGATGATGTCGGGAGGTGAATTGGAGGGACCTCCAAGAGGCTGAGCAGCTCTAAGAACCATGGCCTCGCTGGCCACCACGGGGCTATCAGAATGATGTTGAGTTGGTGTGACTCCCTGAACTTGCAAAGCACTCTGTCAATCAGTGGAGTGGGCGGGAAGGCGTATGCTGACATGCCGTTCCACTGGATCCATAAGGGGTCGCCCAGGGAGCCTACGCCCTGCCCCTGCCTGGATGATAAATGGGGGCATTTCTTGTTGTGCTGGTGGCAAAGAGATCCACCTGTGGGAGGCCCCATCTGTGGAAGATCTCCTGTGCAACAAGGTCGTTCAGCTGCCACTCGTAGTTGTCTGCTCCCAACCTGCTCAGCCTGTCCGCTTCCAGGTTGGATTCCCCCGAAGATCTCGTTCCCCAGGGCCCATTACCACATGTTGATCGCCAGTCTGCACAGGGCAGGGGACCTTGTCCGCCCCTTGCTTGTTGATGTAGTACATACTGGTCGAGTTGTCTGTCTGGATGAGGACAACCCTTCCCTTGAGACGTGTGAGGAAGGCTCTGAGGCCAACCAGATGGCGTTCTGTTCCAGCCAATTGATGCGGTAATCTTGTTCCTGACTGGTAATCTTGTGGGGGGGGGGCGGCCAGCAGTACCGCTGCAAATAGGCCCAGTAGATGCTGGTACCACCAAGTCGAAGTAGCCTTTCGGCTGAGAAAGTGGAACGTGGCCCTCCTGATGGCCGATATCTTGTCCTCCGAGGGGAAGACCCTCTCAGAGCGCGTGTCCCAGATGAGGTCCAGGAAGGTCAAAGACTGTGTGGGTTGTAGCTGTGACTTCCTGAGATTGAGGAAAAGCCCAGGTCATGTAGTGTGTTCATCAGTGCCTGGGAGGAGTGGTGAACTGCTTCTTGAGATGTAGCCCTGACGAGCCAGTCGTCTAGGTAGGGGTATATATGGAGGCCCTGAGCCCAGAGGAGGGCTGCCACCACATTCATGAGTCTGGTAAAGACCCTGGGGGCCGAGTTGAGGCCAAAAGTGAGGACATTGTACTGAAAATGGCAGTCCATGATCCTGAACCAGAGGAAAGAACGATGGGGTTGCCAGATCGAGACGTGCAGATATGCGTCCTTCAGATCCAGGCAGCACACCCAGTCTCCCCTGCATAATGCCTCCGCAATAAAAGCTGGTGTCACCATCTTGAACCTCTGGAGAGGTAAGGAGAGGTTGAGGGTGAAAAGGTCCAGTACAACTCTCAGGCCAGCCTGGTTCTTTTTCTAAATGGCAAAGATCCTGGAGTAGAAGTCCTATCCTTGCTGGGAGGCTGGGACTTCCTCCACAGCCTGGCTCAGGACGAGAGACCGAATCTCCGCCAAAAGAGTTGCTGTCCCAACTTGCGGAAGAGGAGATGAGGGAGGAGAGGCAGGAATAGGTAGACGGTACCCAGAGGACACTACTGACAGTATCCAGGGGTCTGCAAAGTTCTGTCGCCAAAAATGTGTGTGAAGAGCAAGCCTGCCCCCCCAGTGGCAACACGTGGACCCGAGTGGGTCTGTCATGACTTTTTAACCTCAGAAAAAGCCCTTGTCCTCCCCCACCCCCTTTTTGATGCTTGCGCCGAATAGGGGTCGGAGAGCATTCCGGCTGCCTGGACCTCCATTTCTGGAAGCCGCGGAAGCCTCCAGATGAGCGACCCTTATCCGAGCGTTGCTGAGAATGGGAGTATGCTTTGGGTGTGGTATTTGTCAGAATGGATAAAGACTTGGCCGTCTGAGACCTATTCTTCTTCTTGTCCAGCTCTTCGTCTGTGCTGGAGTGAAAGGTCACTGCCATCGAAGGGCAGGTCTAGAATATGTTCCTGGACATGCGGGTTGAACTTGGTTGCCCGGAGCCAGGCCATCCTTCTCATGTCCGTGGCAATGCAGATGGCACGTCCAGAGGTTTCAATGTGTGCCAGCGTGGACTCCTTGATATCCTGAGCCACGAGCTTGGCCTCGGCTAGTCCCGCCTTGAAACGTGATCAGCTGTGGGAGGCGGGTTCTGGGAGGAAGTTGGCAATTTCCCGCCATAATCTCTGGTTAGCAGCTGCCAGCATGGCATCTGCGTTGGCCTGTCGCAGGTGCAAGGAAGCATTGGAATACAGCTTCCTACCGTATGCCTCCAAGGTCTTCTCCTCCGTGCCCAACAGCGCCGTTGATGACGAAGACGAGAACGACTAAGGCTTGGAGTATAGTAATGCCGCAGCAATTACTGAGGAGTGTGGCTGAGGATGGGAGGAGAGCAAGAGTGTATCCCCCTCCATCTGCCTGTACTTGGCTTCCAGGTGGCGGTTGACTGGCTGGACGGAGTGGGGTTTGAGCCAACCCTTCTTGGCGAGGGAGACTACATCGGTTTGCAGTGGAATTCCTGTTCTGGCAGAAGGGCGCCTCGTGAGGATTCAGCGAGGATGCTCTCTGCCGGCTGCTCTACCTGGGGCTGGGAGAGGCCCAGGTATTCCGCCAGGCCCGAGATCCGTTCGGGGAAGGCCCTGGCTGATGATGGCGTGTCAGGATCCTCCTCTTCATCAGTATCCTGAGGTTCTGGGGGATCCTGTGGAGGAGGAGGAGTATACGGAGGCAGAGGCTGGGGCACAGGGACAGCCGCCGGAGGCTGAGGAAGAGGAGGAGGCTGGTATGGAACCACCTGCAGAGTAGGCTGAGGAGCCGGAGGAGGCGGCTGCGCCGGGGCCAAAGGCGTCGGTGTCGGCGGTGCCGCTAGCATAGCAGGAAGGACTTCCCCGACTGCGTCCTTGATGATAGCCCCATATTTGGAGACTTCATGAGGCCGAGGAACCTCTCAAAGATCCGGTCCTCGCTGGCCGAAGAGGATGAGGAGGACGAGGAGGATGAGGAGGAGGAGGAGGAGGAGGAGGAGGGGACCGACTGGGTAGCCAGAGGCAGCTGAGGCCGCTGCCGACCCTCTACATACAGACGCAAGGGGAACCAACCTTGCGCATAAGAAGGGTAGGCCATAGGCCACGTACCTAGTTGATGCCAGTCCCACCTCGATACTCGTTCTTTGCCAAAGTCCTGCAGAGGTATCAAACGGGTGTCCTTTTCTGGCACATCTGCCATTTTGTTGAGCTGCCTACCACGTGTCTTGGACGTGTTGCTCGGCTCATTGGTGCGAGCCTCTGCCAAGTCTCTTATGTAAGCGGCGTGCGACTTGCGACCCGGGGGTCGTTAGAGCTGCGTTCAGGCGCCCCCTCAGACATGCTGCCCGTAACAGGGCGTAGCCCCTCGGCCATGATGCCGGTACATGGGCGGAGCCCCTCGGGCACAATGCCAGTACAAGGGCGGAGCCCCTCGGGTGCATGCCCGGTAATAGAGCCTAGCGGCCCCTTAACCTTGGCATCGGGAGGATCCGAGGACCCCACAGCCCGAAGGCCGGTAGCCGTAGCAGCCTTGGTGCGTGAGTTGGTATAAGGACCAGACCAGCCCCTCCCGCGTAGGAGTCCCTTGGACGGAGTCTCCCTTGCGGGGTGCGGATGAAAATATAGGCCCTACCTCAGGCCTGGATCGATGCTTCACGAAACTCTTGAGATCCTCAGAAGGCGACCGTTGGAAGAGCTCCCTCCACCTGGCTAGTCTGTTCTTCAGCGCTTTCGAGGACAGCGAGCCACACGCCGAAAACAAGCTTGCCAACCGTGGTCTGGGCCAAGGCAACGTAGGCAGAGGGTGGGGGGTCTGAAGTTGGGAAGGGCACGTTGCAGGATGGGCACCTGCTGAACCCTGTCGAAGTCGACATGCGCCGGGAGGAGCTGTGGCGTCTGAGGACCGAGTCCCGGCGACAAAAGAAGAAATAGAAGAATCCGCGCGTGGAATTACATAGCCAAAGCCAAACCCAGGAGCGCTGGTGATTTCGGCCCGTCGACGCGGAAAAGGGGACTGAGGTGTGGCGTCGGAGGGCGGAGTCAGGGCAGTGCATGCTCCCAGGGTTGCGCCTCCGCGCGCCTCTAAATTTAGAGGGGAAGAAGATTTTTCTGGTGAAAAAGGTCCCGTCCCTCGCGAGGGACGCCCATGCAGAATGGAGGCAAGGGGACTGGACGTAAGAGTAAAGCGTAATCAAATTTCCCTGACCATGTTATCCAGAGTCTGTTCCCCTTGGAATGGTTTTGGGGGTACCTGGAGGCGTAATCTTGGCATTGAGCGTTCTCCAGAGTTGCAAACAAGTCGATCTCTGGGAAGCCCCATTCTCCGAAAACGCTGGAGACCATGTCTTCGTGTAATCGCCATTTGTGCTCCATCGGTAGTGGGAAATCTCTGCTGATTACGTCTGCCAGAAGATGGAGTTCCCCTGGAACATGTTGTGACAACAGGAACATGTGTTTGAGAGCCCACTGCCAAATGTTCTGTGACAGTTTGGACAGATAGGAGAGTGAGTGCCTTCTTGTTTGTTCAAATAGTGCATGGCCGTGGTGCCTTCTTGTTTGTTCAAATAGTGCATGGCCGTGGTGCTGTGTGTGAGGATCAGGACCGTCTTTCCCTGCAGTTGTGTCTGGAAAGCTTTCAGTGCTTTCAATACTGCTAATAGTTCCAACAGTTTTATGTAGTTGGATGCTATGCCTGACGACCAAACTCTGTGCGCTGTTTGTTGAAGCAGGTGAGCTCCCCTTCCTGTTAGAGATGTGTCTATAGTTAGAGTGGCCTCCACTGCAGGGGTGGTGAAGGATTTCCCCTTCAAGAGATTGTCCCTTGACCACCACCATAGCAAGAGAAGGGCTGGCGAGACAACCACTACATCTGCCCATTCTCCGCTGGCCTAACGCCACTGGCTGTTGAGCCACTCCAGCATTGGATGCATGCTCAAGCGCACGTGAGGAACCAAGTAAATACAGGACGCCATCATTCCTAACAGTCGCATAGCCTTGCATACCGTCACCCATCGAATGGGTACATATTGAGGGATTTGAAACAGCATGTTTTGGAGCCTCGCGTTGAAGGGAAGACGAGGCCGTCCTATTTTTCCCGAATGAGAGGCCCCAGGGACTGCTTGACGTGACTGGGGTCTAGGCTGGATTTCTTCTCGTTGATGGAGAATCCCATACTGAATAAAAGATCTATCGTTCTTTGGGTATTTGACAGACAGGTTTCGTAGAGTCTCCTGTTATGAGCCAGTCGTCGAGGTAAGGATAGACCGGGTTGGATTGTCTGCGCATGTGTGCTGCTGCCACTGCGCTGCTGCCACTGCTAGTACCTTTGTAAATACCCCTGGTGCGGAGGCTATGCCAAAGGGTAGTACTTTGAATTGATAGTGTCTGTCTTGTATCATGAACCCGAGGTATTTTCTGTGCGTCGGCAACATTGAAATATGAAAGTATGCATCCAGAGTTGCCATGTAATCCCCCTGTGAGAGCAGGGAAATTACTTTCTGCAGAGTGACCATGCAGAACTTGTGGCTTTACAAACTTGTTTGCTGGGTGCAGATCTAATACAAGGCGCATGGTGAGATCCTTTTTGGGTACAAGGAAGTACACTGAATAAATACCATTGTTTACCTGTGAAAGAGGTACGACCTCTATGGCTAATTTTTCTTGTAGTGTCTAGACCTCCTGAAGAAGGATACACAGATGGTCTGGCGTCAGCCGTCTTGCGCGTGGAGGTCTGAAAGTTGGGGGACCAGCTGAACTCTATACAGTCCCCGTGGGCCACGGTCTTCAGCACCCACTTGTCTGTAGTTATGCCCTCCCATGCCTGAAGAAATGATGCTAACCGGCCCCCGGCCAGGGAGCCTCTGGGAGTAGAGTTCCAGCCCCTTCCTTTCCCACAACGCTGACCCAGTGGTCGAAGTGAGCGGGAGTGGCGCGCCCCTACTTTTTTAAATTACCTTTTACAGCTCCTAAACTTTTAATTTAAAAAGAAATCGTTCCGGAATGGTTTCTTTTTAAAATAAAAAAGTGTAGGAAGAAGTTGAAACCTTCACTTTCAGTGCCCTGCACTGAAAGTTACCTTAAACAGCAGGTGCAAGTGTTTGGGGGGTGTATTGTGTGTGGGAGGGGTTGTGGCAATGGGGTTTGTGGGGAGTGGGTGCAGGCCAGCAGGGAACATAGTTCCACTACTTCTTTTCGTACACTTCGACCACTGCGCTGACCCCTTTGGGGATATGGGATGGTGTATCCGCTGGTTCCCTGTCGAGAGGACCAATCTTTTCCCGAAGTGTACTGGTGTTAAGGGAAGCGTTGGCCATGAAAAAGACATCTGGACCCAGATCATCGTCTTGTGGAGGATTTGTGTGATTTGGTCTAGCGTCTTCAGGGTGTCGTGCTCTTTCTTTGCGGTCTCGAATTCCTCGTCGACCGCTCTTCCAAATAGGTTGGATTCTTCCAAGGGTTTATTAATAAGTGACGCTTGAGTTTCTGGCTTGAACCCAGAGTATCTTAGCCACGCGTGTCTTTGTAGAAGGGTGCCCTGAGTCAAAGATAGACACGCTGTTTCAGCGGAATCCTATGTGTTCTTAAGTATACTTTGGTTTACTTGCCTGCCCTCGGTAACCGTGGCCAGAAGACAAGTATGGAGTGGTTCAGGAACCTCCTGCAGACCTTCCTGTAACAAGGCCCATTGAGCGTCCGCGTAGCTGGCTAACAAGGTAGTATTGTTAGCGATGCCTGTATAAAAAGCTGCTGCGGCCGTGACCCTCTTTCCTAGGGCGTAGAGTCTTTTACACTCCTTGTCAGGGGGTGTCTCGCCGGTAGACAGGGGAACCCCTGCCCTTTTCCTTGTAGTGGTCCCCACCAGAGAGTCTGGGGTGGAGTGACCTCTGATATAAAGGGGATGAAACGGGGAAGGCTGAAAAAGTTTTTCTATCCTTGGATTAACTGTTCTTGTGAGTGCAGGTGTTGCTAACGAAGGAGCCAGACGCTTTTTAATCGAGGAGAGGAGAGGAATCGCCTGGCTGGCCGGCGGCTTCTCATTAAGAATATCCTCCACAAAGTCAGCTTCAGGAACAGCTTCATCAGTGGGGATTTTTAAATGTTCTGCTGCCTTGCGCAACATGGCGTTAAACGTCATTTGATCGTCCACTGGAGAGAGCTGTCTAGTGGGAGTAGTCTGGGGGGAATCCAAACACAGGGCATCAGGATCTGGTGAAGGGTTTGGAGACTGCCAGGGCCGAGGGTCACCCATATCCGGGTTTCCCCCCCCACACCTCTATGGGGTCATGTATATCCTCAGGATCGACAAAAAAGGATCTTCATCCTGAGTGTCTGCAGGAACTTGTGTACTAGGTGTACACATCCTCCTCCTGAGAGGGGTCAAAGAGTCTTGGAAATTAAGCCGCAGGGTCCAAAAGGCCTTCTTCCTGTGGTCTTTTGGGTATGGATTGCTCTGAGAGGGTAACAAACCTGTCAAGCCTCTCCATACAATTCTCCTATTTCTCCCTAGCCCAAACAGAAGACCCACAGGGGTCTAGAAGTGGAACAGGCTCCTGTAAACGCTCCTCTGCCACCAAACGTCGAGATTTTCATCCCAACGCGAGTAAATGCCTTCTTCGCCTTCCGAAAACTCCTCCCGGGGGACAGACGAGGTGGCGTGTCCCCATGCTCCTCAGGCTTGGCGGAGGGTTCTGGTATTCCCCTAAACTATCTTTTGGATTTCGACAGATCCTTGGCCTTTTCCGTAGGCCTTTGGCGAATCCTTTGACTGCCGCTTCTGAGCATCGGCCGAAACAATTCTCGCAATGCTTTCGGCAACGTCTTCCGCAGACGGGAGATGCGTCGCCTCGGCCTGCGGTTGTGTAGTTTTCGACAGAGCTGGGGGCTTTTCTCCGACGGATGTCTTTTTCGGTGGAGCCAGGGCCTTGTCCTCGGCGGACGCCTTCATATGATGAGTCACGACGGAACTTGTAATATTGGTAGAGCCCTTTATTTTCGAGTGCCCGGTCGCTAGGATCATCTGCGGCTGCGGGGAGAGCTGCCGATCGTGACGGTCGGCGGGCACAGCCGGAACCTCTGGTGTGCCCGTTGGCGTTGTGGTCTTCTTCGACTTTGTCACAGCGCTCCATCAATGTTTTAGGGCGGAGGAGCTTGCAAGCCGCACAACCTTCTTCGTTATGATCGAGGGGCAAGCAACGGATAACACTGTCAATGCTCATCTCTCCAAGGAAATTTGCCCTCGACAATGGGGCAAAACCTAAATGGAGTCCTCTCCATACCTGAGGATAGGGAAAGTGACGAAGACCAAAGAGGAAAGAAGGAGGAAGGGAACGGCATTCTCAGATTTTACAGAAATGTCCACCCCAACCCCACTCTTCCTACTGTGTAGGCTGGCTTGAAGGCCCGGCCATGTGGTTGGCAGGGCCGACTGGATCACAGTTCTTCAAAGGTCCGCTGGAGGTTTTGGCGGAGATCCGGAACAGCCGTCAAAAGGAAGGATGGTTAGGGTGATCTTAAATAATCTATTTGATCAAAGGTCGATGGAACAATTTGCAATGTCTCTGAACGAGCTCCACTTAAGGCGACCAGTATGCTGGGTGGAAAAAAACAATCTGAGGGACCTCGACAAGCCAGGGATTTTGGGTACACTATACGTCACGATAGGGATAGTGTTACAGGCACGCCCATGTCGACGTCCCCTTTCGATTCTTGAAAGACAAGATGCAATACTCCGCGGTGACCACTGGATGTCGGACTACATGCACAGCATGTGATTCTAAGCAGATTAACAAACATCAGACTTTAGCTTTACCAATTGTCATAGTGCAGAATAAAGCATTGACTTACCAAAAGGGACATCCTGAGCGCGGGAGGTATCCAAGCAATAATGCTTGAACGTACGTGTGCAACGATGACCACGTTGTAGCATCACCAATGTTTCGAATGGGGACTCCTCTTTGCAGGGCTGTGGAAGAGGCCATGGCTCTGGTGGAGTGTGCCCTCAAACCCTCTGGTGGGTCCTTGCCCGCCAGTCTAACATTCTGAAATCGTAAGGATGATCCACCTAGACAAGGTCTGTTTTGAAACAGCTTGCCCAAATTGGCGTCCAGTATATCATATGAAGAGCTGGTCATCCACTCTGAATTTGGACGTCCTAGACACAAAAGCTTAAAGCTCTTCTAGGGTCCGAGCTATAGAGCCTTTCTTCCTCTTTACTGGGATGCGGAGGAGGATAAAACAATGGCAGAACAATTTTCTGATTTAGAAGCAAGTCTGATACTATTTTAGGTAGGAAGGAGGGTTTAACCCTCAAAACAACCATGTCCTTGTGGAGTAAGGTAAAGGGTGGCTTTGAACAGAGTCCTGCAACTCGCTCACTCTACATGCAGATGTTAGAGCAACCAACAGTATAGTTTTGAAGGTTAACAACCTCAATTGGCATGTGTGCAAAGGTTCAAATGGTGCACACATTTAATTTTAGAACCAAGTTAAGGTCCCAAACTGGAACCTGAAAAGCAGAAGGTGGGAACACATTTGTGAGCCCTTTCAGAAATGGAGTCACCAGTGGAATTTTGAAGTAAGAACACTCCTTCGATGAGCGCTTGAATATGGAGAGCGCTGCTAGATAACCCTTAATGGTCCCAATGTGAAGACCCTTGTGTGCTAATGAAAGAAGAAAGGATAGCACATCCGGAGTCAAACAAAGAAAAGGATCAACATTCTTTACCCTGCACCAGTCGCAAAACCTATTCCAACGGTAACGTTCGAGATTTTGTTGCTGGCCTTCTTGCCAAAAGCAACACCTCCATTACGTCATCCGGCAGGTCCCAATTCCTGTATCTCAACCTTTCAGAAACCACCGGTGAAGGTTGAGAGTGTTGACCTCTTGATGGAGAACCTGACCCTCCCTTTGCAAGAGAAGATCCACTCTTCTTTGAAGACGTATCGGAGGACAGATGGACATGTCCGGAAGGTCCGGGTACCATGCTCTCCTGGCCCAATCTGGGGCAATTAGGATCATGTGGCTCCCGAACAGTCTCAACCTCCTAATTACTTGAGGAATGATGGAGATCAGCGGAAACGCATATAGCAGTGGAAAATCCCAATCCACCACAAACGCGTCTCCTAGAGCTCCTCTCTGAGGAAATTCCCTTATTCCCTTGAGCAGTACCTTTCGCACTTCCGGTTGATCCCGGTCGCAAACAGATCTCTTGAAGGACTTCCTGAGCTAGTTCCCACTCGTGGGAGACTACTCTGCCTGCTCAGAGCGTCCACCGATGTGTTCTCCTCCGCGGCCAAGTGAACTGCGGATAGGGAGATTCCTTCTCAAATTGCCTAGTACCAGAGCTGCATTGCCTCTCTGCACAGTGGTAGTGACCTACACCTCCACTCGTGTTGAGGTAATGCATGGCCACTGTGTTGTCTGTCATTATCAGGACATTCTTTCCCCTGGCAGAGGGCAGGAAGGGCTTCAGCGCTAGTCTGATTGCCCTCAGCTCCAAAAGATTGATATGTAGTTTGGATTCCAAAGGAGACCAATGACCACTGGCTGTCAGATTGATGGCGTGGGCTACCCACCCTGTGAGTGAGGCGTCCGTCACTATGGTTCCTCCTTCAGGATATTTTCCACGCAGGCCCAACATAGAAGATCCTGCGTAACTTTGATCGGGAACTGCAGTAGATCCGACATCCGTCCCGAAAACTGGGACCATTGTGTTCGAAGAGCCCACCGTAGGGATCTCATTCGTAGATGGGCCTCCGGCACCAGGTAAATGCAGGATGCCATGAGGCCGAGCAACCTTAGTAATTCGAAGGCCGGGAGACAGTGGGCATTCTGAAACTTTGTTACCATCTGGGGAATGTCTTGAGCCCTCACCCTGGGTGGCAAGCAATTTCCCAAGGACGTGTCTAAAACAGCCCCGATATACTGAAGCGGTTGGGAAGGTGTCATGTGTGACTTCTTGAAATTGAGGGAGAAGCCCAGTCTGTGTAGGGAGTGGCAGGTAAAGCCAAGGTGAGTCAAGGCTTGTTCGGGAGAACGTGACCCGATCAGCCTATTGTCCAGGTAGGGGTACACGTGAATCCGCTGTTTCCTGAGATGCGCTGCCACAACCACCACCATTAGTTTGGTGAAGACCCTCGGGCGGAGGACAACCCGAAAGGCAGGACTTGAAACTGATAGTGCGAGCCACTAACAGCGAACCTCTGGTATTTCCTGTGCTTGTGATGGATTGGAACATGAAAATAAGCATCCTGAGGTCTAATGACACCAACCAATCCTGTAATTGTAGTGCCTGAAGGATCTGAGAAAGTGTGACCATCTTGAATTTGTCCTTCCTGAGGAACCTGTTCAAGTATCAAGTCCAAGATGGGTCTCAGTCCTCTGTCCTTTTTGGGGATCAAAAAGTATGGGGAATACCAACCCTTGTTCCTCTCCGCTACAGGCGCTGGTTCTATAGCACCTTTCTCTAGCAGGGTTAATATTTCCTGTACAAGGAGCAGATCTGGAATCCTCAGAGTGTTTCCCCGGTGGATTGGTGTGAGGCTGCGTTATGAATGGAAGGCAATAACCGTGGGCTATTGTTTCCAGAGCTCACGCATCTGATGGCTCACCATTCTTTGAGATGCTGAGACAGTCTGCCCCCCCCCCACTGGTCACACGTGATGCAAGCTCTGAAAGTGGTTTTGAAGCAGTTGCTGCAGCTGCTGATGGCAAGGTGGTTTATAGTGATTGCATCGAATGCCAAAGCATCGAATGCCTTCCCATCTAAAAAAACATTGAATGCATTTTCTTTCAATTTTTATTTTTAATGGGGGGCCCCCCAGCTCCTGTTTTTTCATAATCATAATAAAACCTTTACCTTTGAAAAAAATGCATTTGATGTTTTTTCCCCCGATGCATTTTTTTCCATGCTTTTGGCATTCACTGCTTTGTATTCGATGCAATGACTGGATACCGGCAAGGTAGCTGCATCTGGCTTAGCACCTCTACCTTGTCCACCACGAGGAAACTTTAATTGGCCTCATTGGCCATTCCTCTCACCTTTCCAAATGAGGAATAGTAGCGAAAATATAGCTCCCTCCATGGCTGTGCCGCCGGACGAAAAGGCTGAGGTTGCCTCATAGCGGCCTCTAAAGATTTGGCAGCCGCCTGCGAGGTCTGCAACCTCTCAATGCTCTCGTCAGCCTTGCTGCCACAAAGGTGAGACCCATCAAATGTCATGTTGAGAAGACAAGCCTGCACATCCGGTACAAAAACCAGACTTCTGCAACCACACAAATCAGCGCATCACGGTGGCTGTGGCCATGGACCTGCTGATACTATCTGCAGTGTCCAATCCAGACTGAAGGGACTCGCACATGGCTTCCTTGCCGTCCTTAATAGCTAGGAAGCCGTTCCTTTCATCCCCTTCTGGAATATGCTCCACTGCCATGGATATGAACTCCCACAGAGTGTACGAAAATGTTGCTAAGGCAGATGTGGAGCTGGACAACTTTAGGGCCATACTCCCAACTGAAAATACCTTCCGTGCCCACCCATCCACATGCTTGTTGTTCCTATCAGGAAGGATGGTAGGGTACGCTGCCTTGTTTGAGGTATCCGTGGCTGCCTGGACCACCAGACTCTCCGGAGTGGGGTGTTGGGACAGGTAGCCCAGGGTCGCTACTGGAAGGGCAATATTTTCTTGTAAGGGACTTGTCCACCGACGGATTGGTGTCCGGGTTCTCCCAATTTCTGGCACCCTTTTTTGCAGAGCCACATGGAAGGGTAATATGGGGTCAGTAGACTGGGGGTCTGGATCAGCCCAGATACTCCACCACCCTGGACATGAGCTGCTGGTATGAGGAGTCGACGTGCTTCCCTGGTTGTGGCCTGCCAAACTCCAATTCGGAAGAGGTATCACAGCTACCTCATTATGTAAGGTGTCGCAAAGGTTTTGCATTCTACTCTCTTCTGATATCAGGCATTCCGGCACATTGGGGGTTTCATACTGAAGACCAAAGGGAGCATCCTCCTCATCAGACCTTTCTTCTTCCTCAAAAATGGACGAGAGGGATTTAAAAAAATCCTTCTTGGGTAGAGGGGTAAAGGTCTTTTTTCTTGCATAGAGCTCACTGGCTTGGCCTTCTTAGGAGGCTCTTCAGGCACAGGAGGCTGAACTGACACCTGGCGTCTATGGCTTCGGTTTTGGCATCAACAGTGGCGTCGATGGTGCCGAAGGCTTATTTGAGGTTGGTGACGCCACCGGCTCCTTTGAGGTTTTTGGCACCAAGGGCCTCGAGTGTTTTGCAGGCTTTGAGCGTGTCGACAACCTCGAGAAATCGCCAAGTCTCAAGTGATCTTTCTCCAATCGAGGCCTCGAAGGTTCTCGATGTGGATCATGCCGTCCAATCGGGCTCGATGGTGCACAAGTTTCCGGTCGAGACCGCTCGTTGCCGCTTCAATTTCACCCTTTTGGGGGTGCCGCCTGAAGAGGACGATGAGCATGGTGACCGGTGGTGCCTCCTTCTCGAACACTTTGTAGAGGACAAAGAGTGGAGTGAGCCACTGCGGGACCTTGAACGCTTATTCTTCTTACGCCGGGGAGAGTCGCCTCTCGTTTTGGTGGATGAATAACGAGCAGGTTGGGACTTATGGGGCTTAGATATTTCGCCTATCTGCAGCTTTCCCTTTCGCTCCTGCAAGGCCTTTCCAGTATTCGCCTGACACTTTGAACAGGAATCTGTGTCGTGGCCTTGGCCCAGGCACCACAGAAATAGACGATGTGGATCCGTGATAGACATCTTGGAGCCGCACTCCTTGCATTTTTTGAAACCCGACCGAGGGGTCGTATGTGTAGAAGATGACATTTTCTTCGAGTATTTTAGAAAAAAATAACTACGCAGTTACAACTGAACAAGGCGCGCTGAGTTTCGTGGCAAACCTGTTTGCAGAAAAACAGAACTGAGGGCAACGGGCACCGTGCGTGCTACTTATAACATCCGATGTCGTCACCCTCGACGGAGGCCCTCGAGGGACATCGACTCAATGCCATCGACACAGGGTGCCCTCTGCCAAAAAAAAATTCCGAAGCAGCCGAAGCTGGACATTAGATGTCAAAGATGACTTATACGTTGGAGGACACAATCCGTTCGAAATAATGTTTCTCTGTGGTGTGGACCCTAAGGAAGCGGAGGCCCTACCTCTATGGGACCCATTTCACTGTACAAACTGACCATAATACCCTTAAAGTGCCTCATGAACATTAAGAGAGAGAAGAAGTTGCTCAGGTGGTCCCTAAGCCTGCAAGGGTTTGACTTCACCATTGAGCCTAGGCCAGGTGTTCAACATAGCAATGCTGATGGGTTGTCCAGAATGTTTAACCAACTTGAACAAGAAGCTCATCCAGGGGTGGATTAGTTCCCCCTGTCCTTGGTCTGGGAGGGGTAGTGTTAGGAAAGATTTCCATTTATGTGCAAATTTCCCTCCAGTTGTGAACCCCCCACACCCCCACCTTTTTGCTGTTGTCTGACCATCCTAGCCTGACTTTTTGCCAGTGGAGCCCAGCCTTCTGCTACACTCCGCTTGGTTTTCGGTTACTTTGTTATGGGGAAACTGACATGCCCTTAAAGACAGTAAGTTCTGGGAGACTGTTACACTTAGTCTTTCACTTACTTGCTAGTTCTTAGCAACATTTTATCATTGCACAAAGCACCTTACAGTACAGTGTGCTGGGGCCTTCCTTTCGTTTTTAAGGTCAGACACCCTCAAAGGATTTTTCGGTAGATGTACAAATGTGCCTTGGACATAGCTTGTAGCAGCTGTTATTTTTCATGTATTTTTAACCCTTTCGTGTGGCCCATACCACGTTTACCGCGTTTGGCCCAGGACAGCGGCCTGGCCCCAAAATGGCCATGCCACGAGGTCCTTTGTTCTGCCCTTTGGCCATCTTGTCCCTTTGCCTTCCCTCAGGTCGAGCAGTCCAGGAAAAATCCATATTTGGTCATGCAGACCGCCATGCAAACCAAAGCTTTCATGGGCTTCTGCATGCCTTGTGTGTGTGCCTGCAGGATGTGGGCTGGACTGTCTAGTTCCAACACATGTCCTGGGTGCTAGGATCTCTGGTGTGCTGGGAATGACTGGGACCACCGTGGTCTGTGATTGGTCCACGTCTGGGATGGCTGTATGTGAGCAGATATTTCATTGGGTCCTTTTCATTTTGGCGCAAAGGAAATTCGGGATAAGAGAAGGCATCTTAGACCCATTCCAGAGTTCACACCGAACTTGGGATAGGAGCCAAGTATACTGAAACTAAGAAGCCGAGCGGAGGAACCGCTGGTGACCTGCTGGAAGGTTTGGAAGCCTGAGCCCACTGTCGTCCCGTTGGACCCCCTGTTTCTGATCGAACTTAGAAGGTCTGCAAAGGCACTTCGACCCATTGGAATAGTGCAACTAACTATTCTAGGCACCTCCACCTTAACCTGTAAGTGAGCCTTCTCAGAAGTGTTCCTGGGCCAACCAGTGAACTGACCAGCTTGCACAGGACCTTTGCCCTGGAACCGCCGCTGTCTCAAGTTGACACTTGAGCATTTGGAGATTGTAAGCTTTGGATAGAAGGCACTCTCCAGCCGAGTTTCGTACACCTAGCATTCTTAGGTCTGGAATTTGGAGAGTACGCCTGAACCCAAGTGTACACGATCACTGTGTCACCCAGCCGTGGTGACGAACTTTGTGGATGCCTTACTGCTGTGACCTCCTGTGCCCACAGACCCACTGCAGTGGATTTGGCCTGATCCCCATCACCAGGAGTAGAGAAATCGCCACTGTCCTGCCACAAAATCATCCCTGGAACGCAGCCCCTGAAAAAGACAGAGCCGCACAATTGCAGGATTCGAATCTGCCACCACAGTGAACTCGACTGCCGAAGTTTGGTCCAGAGTGTGCCGAGGGTGCGTGAGTACTTGCAACCCTTACATCCATTCATTTTTACGCACAAGTGTCCCCTGAGGGCCACTCTCCTTTATCAAGGTAGCCTGTGCTACTGAGCTATTCCTAACTCTTGAATCCTGTTCTGCCCTCTTGGGGAGACCCTTCTCAAATAGCGAGAACAACTTCTTCACTGCTTCACCCACCTTCCTGAGCTGCCACAGCCCCTCTAAGAGACCCCGTTTTGGCCCAACCGCAAGATCGCGTGCATCAGCACCGAAAGCACTTTTGAGCACAAGGCTCCTCTCATCTTAGGGATTGGACTGCCTCTCAGTTAGGGTTTGAAAAGTGAAGGACTGCCTAAACAATATTTGCACTGTTTGCTCCCTTTCTTCACAGGTTGTGGACCCTTACTGTGTACTATTCCTTTAGGCCATTGGTAACACTATATATGTTTATTAGTAGTCTTGTGTTGGTTTAGTTATTACTGTTATTTGCTTTGTGTTTGATTTAAAAAAAGTCCTTTAATAAATGTATATGTATTTTTGATATATACACCTGACAGAGTAATTTGTAGTGTCATTTACTGTGTGTGCTCATTGTGGGCTTTCAATCACGCTCACCCCTCCTGAGACCTAGTCTTGACCGCCGGCAATGCTACCTCGATTGGGCTGGCTTGTCCAGAAGGTTACTCTGTTCCAAGAAACTAGGCTGGCCTTCTGAACCTCTGCTCACTAGGTCAGAGTTCAGAAATCCATCTGAACAATAAGCGCCTCTTCTCAGGAAATCCCTCACGGGTATTTGCACCTCATTTCAAGCGCTTCCCTGCCACATCGAATTTCCAGCAAGACCTCACAATATCACTTCCCTGCCTCCAGTTCAAAAATATTTGTTAATCACTTCTCTCATACTTCTCCTTCCGGTACTGATAGGGCCAGGTCGACTGAGACTTTAACTAGGCCAAACACCATTTTGTCTTTTAACTGTAAATACGGCAAACAAATGAATTGTCAAATGGGTCCTCTGGTGTCATAAGGATTTTCCTTCTGCCTTCTCCCTTACCTAGCATTACTCATGTCTATAGGCTGGCTGGTTGAGGAGCGTGTTCACAGAGACTGCTTACTCTCCCGCCACGTGCTTCCCCCCATATTCCTTCCACTTCCTCAGCTGAAACAGCTTTCTTTCCCATGCTTAGACTGTGGGCTACACTGCATGCAGTGTTCAAATTTCACTCTTTCTCCTAAACATTAGGCCCTATGCGGGACTCCAGCCAGAAATAAAAGATTACAAATATACATCTTTTTTTTAAAGGGAGGAAAGAAAAAGCAGGGCAAAGGGGAGCTCTGGGCAGGTGCGGCTCGTCCATAATGGCGAGGGGTAGTCGACCCAGTGGCCCCCTCACCCATTATGGAGGAGTAAGCCCAGAGACACACTGAGCGCTCCCTCAGCTGCTTTCGCCAGCGGAGGGAGCACCCCTGGTTTGAACTGTCAAAGGGAAACACTTACTCCCTTTGATAGTTCAGTTTCCCAGCCGCACATAATCAACGAGCCATACAAGGCTGGGGGCGCTTTGCTTCGCCAGTCTTGACTAGCTCATTGGAAATGCGGGCTGGGGAGCTACATGTATGTATGTGCGAGGGGGGGCGCCCCTGCACCTCCTTCAAATAGAGCAGGCTGGAGCGGTGCATTTCAGCACCCAGACTCAGGCCACTGCATGCATGTGCAGGAACCTCTTGCTTCCCCATTCCTGTTCACGATGCAGGAGCGGTATCGCTGGGGAGGAAACTTCAGGACTCAGGAAGAAGTTAAGTTTATGTTAATTTATTTTGTATTAATTTATGTGTATGCTTGCGTTATGAGTGAGTGTATAATGATGGGTTCTCCTGTGAACGATAAAGTGCTTTGTGTGTGAGTGTGTGCGTTTTGGTCCGTGGAGCTGATATTGGTGAGTGGGGGTGCAGGTGGGGGTGCGGGTATGTTGTACAACCAAGGCATTTTAAAAATATCTTTGTTGCACAATCCTGCTACCACCTGCCAAAATCAACTCTCCTTCTGAGACGCTGTGGAGCCCAGGGGACAGGGATGGTAGCTTTTTACTGGACATCCATCATAGATGTCCAGTAAAAAATACCATGTCTACCCACTGTGCCCCCCAGCGCCAAATGCAAACTGTTTGGCTTTTTACCCAATTTTATTTTAAAGTATGCTCTAAAATGCAACATTTTAACCCATTATTTCAAAAAGATCCTGGGGGCCACTCTCCCCTCCCTCCCCCACAGCCCCTCTTGATTGGTTCAGGTTCCATCGCTACACTCGGTTGCCATGGCCTATCTGGGAGAAATTTAAATGTTTATGACCCCCACACTTAAAGAAATGTCACCAGCCCCCACTGGTCCTGGGTCTGTGCTGAGAGCAGGGTGGGGTGAGCCCAGGGACTGTGCTGGGAGCTTGAAGGGGGGAGCCATGGGATAGGGGTGGTAGCAGTGTGGGGAGAGCCTGGGACATTGGTGGGAGCAGGGTGGGGAGAGCCAGGGACATTGGTGGGAGCAGGGTGGGGAGAGCCAGGGTCTCTGGTGGGGTGAGGAGAGCGCAGGCACTGTGATGGGACCAGGTGGGGGAGCTCAGGGACTATACTGGGAGTAGGGTGTGGTGATAGAGCGTGATAGTTCAGAGCGATTTGGCTTTACTGTCAAGTTGGCATTTTTTGGGAGACCTGGCCCGTCCACATTTTGCTCAGGGGTGGCAAAAAAAGTGTGAAGATCACTGTGCTAGGGTAACATCCAAGTGTGCTGGCATAAGCCAAAGCGCTGCTTCAGTGTAACCTTTCCACCGTACACCACTTCCTTCTTAGGGCGGTATTGTTTTCCAGATTTGCAGCAGAATCAATATATATATATATTTTTTTTAGGACAGTAATGATTTAAATACAAACATTTTAAAAAAGTCGCTTCATCATTGAACTCCTTTACTGCTATATACCTCTTTGCACAGAATTTCACGCACAAGAAAAAAAAAAATTCTAAACACATATCTCTAATCTCCTGGGAGACCTATGCCTACCATCCATCAACAAAGACCACCTTAGCATCTGCCTGCATGGACATTCTGAATGCTTTCCTCCATCAAACCATGGCTAACGTGCAACAATCGCCTTGTTGTTGGGGACGGGGGGACATCAGACTCCCAAAGAGTTTCCCCATTATCTTTGCCAAGCCAAACCACCCAAACGACAAGAATTACACTAATAAGGGTTTAGACCAGCCAGAGTGCCAAATTTACTTTAACTTACATGAGGCGACTTATTCACACCCTTCAAGCTAGACAACCAGAAGGCCCAATTCCTTACGACTTGTTCATAGCATAGAACACAGGTGATCAGAACTACAAGATTTGTGAAGCTGTCTTTCAAGCCACGAGCAGTAGTCTTTGGGTTGGCATTGAAATCGATCCAACCCGTTTTATTAGAACATAGTTACAAGTTTAAAATTGGCATAACCAGTTTAGCAACCAAAAATATATTGCCGCTGACACACCAACTGTGATTCCAGAGGTATACTGTAAACATACAGCTACACGAAAGACAGGAAAGAAGCCATGGCCCCTCGAAAAGTTCGGTGAGGAAGAGAACCACCTGTGCCTGAAAGATCCAACGCTGAGCCCGATATCCTCGTTTCCGACCAACCAAAGGAGAGTGTTGACCCATTCCTGTCCCTCATGAAATGGGAGCAACTTACTCGTACAACATGAAAAACTCTAGTCTAGTTTGATTTGGGAGTTTTTCACCAAATCTCAGCGGTCACGCAGAATTACCAACAGCTCCCACTCTCACGCACAAAACATTACTTACTTGAGATCACTCAGAACCTGCTTTTGCATTGCTTAGATTATTTTAACTATCACACCTTCCCAGGAATCAAAGAGCTCCAGCGGTGAGTGGAGAGACTCGAACGCAAGACATTGGAACCAGCCTTAAAGCGTAAAGCACTAAGTACCACCAGAAAATGCTTCTGTTACATTCAATCCCATAACCTCTATTTAGACAAAGGCAAAAGTATTCCTTTCATAACTTCAAACGTACATACATGAAAACAGAACGGGAAGGGTACTGAGAACCCACGCCTCTGACATGGGTTTTGAGCCCATTATATAGCCCAAACAATTAGAAAAAAGCCCTGAAATCTAACCTTTTTAAGAGGTCTTAGAAACGCATTCGGCATCCACCGAGACCAAAAAGGGACTTGGTCCCACCGAATGCTTTAACAGGATCCAGCAAGACCACCTGACCCTATGTGCTCAAAGTGAACCCTGTACATTTCCAACCAGACGTGCTGTAAATCCATCCCCTTATCCAGGTAGAGGGTTTCCTTTGGCACCATGACTCATTCAGTTCTGTAATCTGCCCACAGCGCTACATTTTGCAATTTAACTAAAAACGTTAAAAGAAAATATGCACGCGAAAAGCACAAATGGGAATACACAGTAACTGTTTCAAACTGCTTCAACCTTGCCATTCACGTTCCTTTACCATCTTGGCTATTACTTATGCAACTATTATTTACATCCATGAAACAATTATCCTCTTTATCAAACATAATGTAAATGTTTCTTACTGTTAGATCCTCGAATTCCAAGTTTATCTTCTGCTTTGCCATGACTGACTCCCCCAAATGCTCTTTCCACAAGGAAGGCAGTAATTTTGTCTTTAATAGAGCCATCTTTATCGATCACCTCAGTCCTTGCAAACACAGTGAAAATGTCTGCCAATCCCCCATTTGATATCCAGATCTGTAAAAACAAGTTTGTAGCATAGGTGATCAGCATTTCTCTTTCGCATATCTAGGACAGTGAGACACGTATAAAATCTCTGAAAACTTGAAAGATATCATTGCTTCCCCAACTCAAATCAATGCTTTAACAGCGTCTCAAGTAGCATTGCACTGTTTGCGAAGCAGCACAATCAGCAATAAAGCAACAGTGCAGAAATGCCACCTGAAGAACAAAATAATAATGAGTCTTACACAAACATAAGCATACACCACTCCTGCCACCAATGTGACAAATGCATACAATGGGAGTTGGGGGGCTTGATGTCATAGCACTGGTGATCACTTCTATTATAGGTTAACATGTTTCTGCATATTTTCCACTCACTGTGAATTAAGGGTTTTGGCTTACTCAGATTACGCTGATACACTCTTACGAAAGTACCCACACCCCATTTACAGTATCTCTCTCAAGAAAGGTCCCATGGGAACCCCATCTCTAACTCCTCCTCCCTCTCCATGTCCAGGAACAAACTAGAGGTGCATGGGGAATGGCAAAGCTATGCCTAGCCTCACCCTCAGTTTCCTGCTGTGGGTCTGCTAGATTATGCAGGTGAAGCAGTTGCACAGAAGGAAGGAAGTGGACGACTACTATGGGGGGCGAGGGAAAGGGCAGATCTACACAGGAGAGGTCGTTACAGCAAGGTCAAGGGCAATTTAACAGAAGAGCTGGGTGGGAGGCACAAAAGGCGCAGACAGGCGTTTACAGTTTCCATAATAATTTTATTCTGGGTGTAAAATCAGGTGTTTGGGTAACAAATATGGGATAGTAAACACATGAAAGTCTCTTACAACGTTTGAAGACTTGGCCTCTCATGACCATGGCTTACAATCTGTATCAGTACCCTTGTCTTTGTCCTCGGTTTGGTGGATTGTGGGGATCCCAAACGAACTTCTAGACGTGTGGTAAGGGCTTTGTGAGGCAAACAGGTTTCTTCTTGGCAGAGACTCTAGGTTTCAGCAGGTGGTTAGGAGAACAGCTGCACCTTCCACTTCAAGGCCAGCACCTTCAGGAGTTAGGGAGCTGGTTTAAGGTATCCCTCTTGGATGTCTACCTCAGGGCGCACAATTTGCATGCACCAGTAGCCCTTGGCAAGTGATATTTGACTCTTGGGGGGAGTAGGAAATGGTGAGCTGTGTGCATATATGACGACTAGTAACTTTTTAAAGTCGGTCTAGTAGCTTAACTTGAATTTTTGCCCTCTGCTCTACCTGCACTAGGGTCTTGGTCCCCAAAGTTAGTATCCTCTTCTCTTTCACTGGTGTAATCTCCTTAGCATTCAGTGAAGAATTACCACCTCGTTCCACTTCCCACCGCTATAATCTGCCATGAATCAACCTGGCCTGCTGGAGCCTCCCTGGTCATACAGGCTAAAAGGAGCATCTATTCTCCTCCCTCTAACTCTCAAAGAACTAGTCCTTTCTCACATTCTAGCTAAGCAGCCCCTCCTTCTGTCTGTCCTTTACTAATTATCCACTTCTGAAAACACTTCTCCTCACAGCAGCTTTCCAGATGGTAATAGCGCCCCCCTCCAGCCTCCTCAATATTTCTCTCGAGATGTTCACTCTCCTTTAAATGTAACTTTTTTCATAGAACCTCCTTCTCCTAATATTCTGCTATCCGTCAGGTCTCCCCTGATAAGGGCTTCTTCCACCTTCTCTAATGGGCCATCACCCAGCACTGGAGCTCAGCCTTGACAGCTTCTAGGTATCCTCTTGTAGACCCCTGATCAGACTGCCCCTCTAGCTCTTCTACCTCTCTTCTTGCTGGTTGGTCCTGGTCTACTATCCAACTCCAGAGTCTCTCAGTCTCCCTCGGAACATCACCTGCAAAAAACTACCCAGAGTTTTCTATCGCACCTGATGAGGGACCCGCTTCCTTCAAACCAAAAACAACTCCGACTGTAACAACTGTCCCCGTCTTCCAAACAACTAACTCCGTTCCCTTTCAAATTCTTTAAGAATATTCTCCTCTCTGTACTCCTCTCTCTAATTCCACTCTCCACCAAACTCCTATCAGATCACACGGAAACTGCCATTCTTGGGCTGATGCTTAGGGAACTGGATTAGGCCTATGTAGTGTGGGGTTGTCTGGTCCGATTGGGCCATGTGACTGTGGTCAGGTGGGCAGTTAGGTGTTAGGCAGAAACCTGTGCAGTTCCCTTGGGGAGCACTGCAAAAGATTTAGGACTACAGGTGTTCGCAGTAAACCCACTTGGTAGCAGTCTGTACCACCCAGATTTACCTGGTAGCTGTGGCTGAGCAGTCAGACTTTCCTCAAGAAGAGTTAGGCAGTTTGCAAAGTATACACAATTGGCACTCAGATACAATAGCACAAGCAAACACTGACCAGAGCTTTGGTATCAAGGTATATAATTATTTATTTAAAAACACACTTATTGAAACACTCCAGCACTACTATTGTAATTCACTCTAAACACAGTTACTATTATTATATATACACTCCTTATTACTTATCAGACAAGTCTTAGTTAACACCACTTATTTCCAGCCAGAGGTGAGCGCTTAACTATAGATGGCACTCCAATAAGTTAACGAACAAGGGAGGGAAAGAGGCAGAATGTAGGAAAATACACCACACTAATTTTTTTAATTGTTTTATTTATTTACATTTATATAGCGCGCAAGCAGCCCAGGGGCATTGAGGCGCTGTTACTTGCATTAAACTTAGTTACATGTTACAGGCATGGTAGAAGTTGTTGACACATTGTGAATGTTACATATATCGCTTTGGTCGTATAATACATGATACATGGAGGTATTCGTGCTGGTGTGTCTGGCCTTAAGTGAAGAGGGTGGTCTTCAACGGTTTGCGGAAGGTGGTGAGGGAGGCCTCGCCACGGATAGTGGGTGATAGGGCATTCCAGTGAGAGGGCACGAGATAAGGGAAGCTGGATCCGCCCGCTTTTGCTTTTTTTTTTTTACTCGTGGCACTGAGAGCATGTTGGTATACGGTGATCTGGTTGGCCTGGTGGAGGAGACGAGGTGTATCCTTTGAGAGAGGTATGCAGGAGCAGTGAGGTGGATGCACTTGTGGGTCAGTGTAAGGGCTTTGAATAAGATCCTTTCTTTTATTGGGAGCCAGTGGGCTAGTTTTCTGGCCTCCGAGATGTGTTCTCTTTTTGCAATGCCTTGGGCTGCCCTGAGTGCATTGTTCTGTATTACTTGTAATCTCTCTAAGTTTTTATTGGAGGTTCCTAGGAAGAGTATGTTACAGTAGTCTAGCCTAGAGCCGGTGATGGCTCTGGCTATGTTGGTGCAGTTTTCTTTGGAGAGAAAGGGTCTGACTGCATTGATAAGTCTGGCATGATATGCAGCTGCAGAGGCAATTGCGTTGATTTGTCTGTCCACGGATAGGCTGGAATCCAGGTAGACTCCCAGAGTTTTGACAGAGTCGGAAACTTGAATTTTAATGGAGTCAATGGTGAAGTGGCTGAATTGGGCATCTAGGTTTTTTAGGGTGTCGGGAGAACCTACCAGGAGGAGTTCCGTCTTGTCGGAGTTGAGGCATAGGCCGTTATCTGCCATCCAGGCTTGGATGGTGTTGTAGAGGTTGTTGAGGGTGAAGAAGTCATCGGTATAGTTACCTGTGAGAGTGAGGAGGATCTGTGTGTCGTCGGCGTAGTTTGTGTAGGAGATGCCCATGGCGTCGAGGATGAGGAAGAGGGGGCGTGTAAAGATGTTGTATAGCGTGGGGGAGAGGCAGGAGCGTTGGGGCACCCCGTAGAGTATGATGGTTGGTGAAGCTGCGGCTAGGTCCGAGAAAACTTGCATGGTTCTGTCTTGTAGGAAGGTGGTGATCCACGCTGTGGCTTCAGGGGAGAATTTGGCGGTGTTGGAGAGATGGTGGCATAGGACGCTATGATCAACGAGATCAAATGCCGCTGAGAGGTCGAGGAGTAGGAGGAGAGCTGGTTTACCCATGTCTCTTGCATCGTCCGTCTGATTTTTCAGGTCCAGTAGGGCTGTTTCAGTTCCGTGTCTGGGGCGGAAGCCAGATTGTCGGAGTCCAAGGAGTTTGTTCTCTTCAATGAAGTGTTGGACCTGCAGGTAGGCTGCTTTGTCCAGTATTTTGAGGAGGAAGGGGACAGTGGTGATGGGTCTGTAGTTGTTGGGGGAGGTGGGATCGAGCGATGGCTTTTTTAGAAAAGGGCGGACCCACGCTTCCTTGAGGGAGGCAGGGACTTTCCCTGTGGAAAAGGAGGCATTTACAAAGGCTGTTAGGAAGGGAGCTAGTGTTTCCGTGCAGTCTTTGATAAAGGAGGCTGGGCATGCATCACCTTTGCTGTTAGAAGGTTTGATGTTCCTCATTATGTTGATGATGTCTTCTTCCTAAATGGGTTTGAAGCAGAAGGGTAAGGGGGGGATCAAGGGCAGGCGGTGGGACTGGGATGTGCTTGTTCGGAAGGGCTTGTTTAGTGGCTAGTATTTTGTTTTTGAGGAGGCTAAGTTTGGATTGCATGGCCTTTTGTATTTCGTCACACCAGTCTTTGTCTTTGGTGAAATTCTGGGGGGCGCGAGTGGGTGTCTCGAGCTCTCTAAAAATGGCAAATATTTCTTTAGTGCTAGATTGGGCTTCCGAGATTCTGGATTCAAAGGATTTGGCCTTGGCTTGGGTGATTGCCTTTTTGTATTTGGTGGAGAGGGATTTAAAGACGGTCTTATCTTTTTCGGAATGGGACTTTTGCCACTGTGTGAGTGCAGCTTTTTTTTCGTCGCGGAGTGAGAGGAGGTCGGGTGAGAACCAGGAGTTGGAGTTGGTAGTGGGTTTGGATTTGCGAGGTTGGAGCGGGGCAATGGCGTTGATAGCTGCTTTGATGGCACCGTCATAAATTGATGCAAGTGTTTCAGGGTCTGAAGAGAAAGGTGGTCTGAAGGCTGGACCTTGGAGGAAGGGTAGTAATCTCTCCTTGGTGAGTTGGCGGGAGCTTCTGGCGAGGCAGGGAGGGAGAGGTTGGGGTGAAGGGGTAGCTGGGGAGCAAGTGGTGAGGATGCTAAAAGTGACGATGTGGTGGTCAGACCATGGGGTGGGAGTGTTTCCTGTGATGATGAGTGGACAGTTGTGCTGCGCTATCCAGTCAAGCGTTCTACCCTGGGTGAGAGTTGGGCTAAGTATGGTGTTCTTGTAGCCTAGGGCCTTGAGGGCAGAGTCAAGGGATTTTGCTGCTACGTCCTTACTATCCTGGAGCCCTAGGTTGACATCCCCTAGGAGAATGGCTTTAGATTGTTTTTTGAGGTTGTCAGATAGGAGGTGGATGAGAGAAGCTTGAAAGTCTCCTACTGGGCCTGGTGGGCGGTATACAGTGTGCACAGTAATTGTGCAGTGGGGGGAGAGAGTTATTTTGACTTGGAGGTAGTCGCTGTTGTTGTTAGGGGATTTCTCTACCTTTCTGACTGGGAGGTAGTCCTTGGCGATGATTGCTACACCTCCACCTTTGGAGAGGCGGTCTTGTCTAGTGATGGAGTACTCAGGGGGCAGTGCGAGTGAGAGTGCAGGGCCGGAGGCCTCATGTACCCAAGTTTCTGAGATCATGAGTAGATCTAGGTCTTGGGAGGTTAGGAGGTCGTGATGTCTAGAGCGTGGGCATTGATGGATCTAGCGTTAATCATGGCGCATTTCAGGTGGGGTTCAGTAGTGGCTGTGGGGGGGGGGGGTTGTGATGGGAGAGGGTGGTGTGGAAGGGCTAGGTGCAGTGAGAGTGTCGGGGGAGGTGGCCAATATAGATTCTGCACTGGGGGCTCATTTTCAGAGGTGGTGGACACCTGTGGCATAGCATTTGGTACAATAGCATTCAAAATGGTGGTAGAAGATTTACATATCACAGATTTTACACTGGGGGTGGTGGTGGACACATGAACCTTTACATTTGTTAGGGGGGTAGGACAATTGTGTGGTGGGTAAAGTACTTTGTCGGTTGCTGTGTTGGTGCTACTAGTAGTGGATAAGGTCTTTGAGGCTATGTGTCGGAGCCTGGCCTTAACAGCAGATATAGAGGGTTGCAGAGTCCGTGAGCATAGCCGTGTATTGCGGGTGCTCGTGGGGGTGGGATGTGAGCTGAAGGCGGCTTCAAAAGTACGTGCACTCAATCTGCAGAGCCTTAAAGAGTCTCATGGATTGGAGAGAAGCTTCCTTGGGTAGTGCTTCTTACCTTGTAGGTGCCGCATGGGCATTGGGCAGGCGAGCTGCAAAGAGCTGCAAAGAGCACCGGAGGCCTTTGCTTACGGCCTTCGCTGCTCGGCTTTGCCTCTCGGCCCTCTCCCCCTCCATATAAAGCAGGAGGGGAGGGGCGGGCGGGGCAGCGAATCGGGACACAGGCCCGCGGCGGTGATTTCCTGGTCATATTTTGTTGATCCTGCTTCCATGGTGACGGGGGCCATCTTGCCTGGTGCTTCCATGCACGCGGCTCGTAGCGGGAACAAAGGGGAACACGCGGCCGCTCCGACCTGGGGGATAACAGCTGATTCAGCGCTCAGCTGGTCGAGGATGCTTCTTGAACGCAGCGGAGCTGCAAAGAGCACCGGAGGCCTTTGCTTACGGCCTTCGCTGCTCGGCTTCACCTCTCGGCCCTCTCCCCCTCCATATGAAGCAGGAGGCAAGGGGCGGGCGGGGCGAGGCAGCGAATCGGGACATGGGCCTGCGGCGGTGATTTCCTGGGCATATTTTGTTGATCCTGCTTCCATGGTGACGGGAGCCATCTTGCCTGGTGCTTCCATGCACGCGGCTCGTAGCGTGAACAAAGGGGAACACGTGGCCGCTCCGAACTGGGGGATAACAGCTGATTCAGCGCTCAGCTGGTGTAACGCTCACCTGATTCCCGTAGAGGCGCCGGTCTTGACTGGGCGTATACCGTATCTGGCTCTTTGGGCTGGACCTCTGTGCACTGTATGTCTGACTTGAAGGGTAAGATGTCTGCAGATAGAAAATATGGGATTAAGGAACTGGGTTATTGAATGTCTCTCTTCTTCCCTTTCTCTTCTCCTGTAGAACCCCAAAGGTTAACGCTCTCACCTTAGGTAAGTGAACGCCGTGCTCTCCATCTGCCTCGGGGCAGATTGCTGTAACCAGTTTCTTCACTGGATAAGGGGAGCAGGCCTCTTGACTTCAGAGGACTGCTGTCCGTCGTTTACTGCACGAACGGTAAGTTTCGAGTAATTCTAATGTCTTTAAAGTCTTTAGTAATGATGTTTCTTGTTTTGCAGGGTTCCGGCGATGGCGGATGACGGGCTGAAGTGAGTTGAAGATGGAGCCCGTGTGATTAATAGAAGCGCCTGGAAGCACGTAAGTAAGCGCTTGTTGCCTGCTTCACGATGCGCTCTAACTGTCTTTTTATTTTGCAGGTACAAGTTCGGAGCGGCGGCAGGGTGCCGGAATACCCACTGGGTTAGATGTAGAAAGGAGTAATGGCACTTGAGTATTAAAGTTCCCCAATGTCTTTAAACGCACCTTGTTTTGTCTTTCAGATGCCGGAATGCAGCGCGAGGCGTTGGTGACAGCCGATGGACCAGGTAAGTGAAGAGCTGTCACTGAAGACCGTAATGCTAACCTGTTCTTTCTTGTCTTTATAGGTGTTGCTGAAGACTGGATTCAGGATGGTAAGCCTTTTTCCTTAGGCCCAGGATCAGATGCAGAAGACACGATGAACGTTCTGCTGCAGAGGATGCAGAATAACGCAAAGCAAGATTCATCCATCAGGTGTGGTTTAAATAGCCTCCTGTAGTGCTTAGGTGTCCCCTTCCACAGCCACGCCTAGGTAAGAAAAGAGTTCCTGCTTTCCAGAAGAGTTCCAGTGTTCTGAATCTAGGGAGTGGCTCCTGCCCCACCCAACAGGAAAATTAGTTCCAAACAGAAGAGGATCAGAGGCTCAACTGGCAGGCAAGTAAGCAGCATGGTCTGCTGCAGGTAAGTCCACCCAAGCATTATGAGCCCGGCGCTTCCAGCGCTGGGACTGGGCAGCTTTATGAGCCTGGTGCCACTGGCGCCAGGACTGGGTCCAAAAGGTCCCAATTGGGACTGGTTGGCACTCGGAACCTGGGTTATGGATCTGCTTCCAAGGGAGTTGGGAAAACCCTGACCTTTTGGAAGCAGAGATCATGACAGCTGGTCGAGGATGCTTCTTGAACGCAGCGGAGCTGCAAAGAGCACCGGAGGCCTTTGCTTACGGCCTTCGCTGCACTAATACTTAGGAACTCTTAAGCAAGGCAGGAAAGTCAAAAGTTACTTGTGAGCCAAAGTCCATAGGCTGGGCCCACTCTTGGAGAGCAGGGTACAAATGCACCCAAGATCACACAATGACAACAGGCTTAAAAAGTCTTGCAGGGAGTTTCAGAAAGGTTTTAGTTGGGCTCAGAAAAGTTTAGCAAAGGTGTCCCAGGCTAACCCAGGGTCGAAAGCCGGGGGCTAAATATACCCCGTACAGTCGGTTGCAAGGGAAGCCAGGTGGAACACGGTACCTTATGTGGAAAGGATCCTCCAGCGGGGACAGTTGTTCCTGGCAGCGGGTGCAAGTCGTGGCGTCGTCCAGAGGAAGAGAAGATCTCGACGTGGAGGAAAGATGAAGGTCGTTGCACTGCCAGGGAAGAAACCAGCCACAGAGTTTTCCGGTTAAAGGTACTACCCTTTGATTTGCGGTAGTGGTAAAACGTGGTATCCCGGTTGCCGGGGTGCTTGGCACAGGCAAGGCGGCCACGAGATGCTCCAGGAAGCGAAAAAGGAAGCAGACTGGTTATCCCCACCAGTCGAAGGAAGAAGACTCTCCGGGCTGGAGATCTCCTCTGTCGTTGGAAAAAGTGGTGAGACGGTTCAGCAGGGCTCCACCGGTGGTGTCGTCGTAGCAGGTCGGCTCAGCTTCTCCCTCGTAGGATTCTTAGGTCCTGTGGCGACCTCTGAAGTTCCAGTCCCCAAAGCCCTGCTTTTATGCAGAAAACCCCCATTCACTCAGCCTAGCTGTCACTCAAACATGCTAAGTGGTGAGCCGGCCGGCTCACCACTTAGGCCAATCAGGACGGAGTGCGACTTGAGTTGCCTAGGCAACTCAGTCCAGGGTGCCTAAATCCCCCTCCACCCCTCCTAAGTACCCCAGACAGAGTGGCACCACTTTGGAGGGCTTCTGTGGAGAAGCACACCAAAATAGTGGAACAAAGGGCTCACCTTGGGTTGGAGTCACAGAAGCGAACACAAATGCCATTTTAGAACCGAGTTCTGGCAAAAAATACCAACCGGAGAATTAATATTAAATAAACCGGCGGTATGTTCGAGGCTATAGGAATTAAATAAAGTTGGTAGCCTCGAACAATGGGAAATCCCATAGGGATATATTCGCGGTCGAATATAAAAAGTAGTATCCACTGCCACCAGCCAAAACTCGATCAGGGGGGACGGAGACGTGCCCCCTCGACTAACAGACCCCGGGGCAATCGAATTGCCCTGGCCAGTACATCCACAATATGATGGTTTGTACTGGTTCTGTTCAGAATTTGAGACTAGTAAAGTCAATGGTGACTTTACATGCCCTGGGAGACAGTAGTCAGTCCCAGGGTATGGAGTCTATATTGGGGGGTCACTATGACACCCCTGTGTTACTGCACTGAGGCTGCGGTGTAACATCAGCAAAACACATGAAGCCCTATGGAGTAAAAGACCCCATAGCCCATTAAACACATCTAGAATCAAAGAGACACACTGAAATCAAAAAATAAATCCCAAAAATCCAGCAAAGCTGCTGGGGGACTCACTAGGTTAGGAAATTCAGCCTAAACAGAAAATTCTCCCTAACATTAGGGAGTTGGCCTCAGTTTATATGAAAGAATCCTGCCGTACTGGATGGAAAAGCTAACCTAAATGTGTGAAGTCTACTTCCCTTCCTTTTGGGGTCCTGCACACATTGCATGCTCCAAATCGGGACATCTGTATTGTCAGCGTGTACATTACATGTCAGGAAAGCTTTTGGTTATTGAGGGAAGCTGTTTGGTGTGAATGTTTGTTTTGGTGAGATACAGTGAAGTGCACCCTCTTGCGCTACTGCACACTTTGTGTGTGTTCTGCCATGGCTATTTGAATTACACAGCTGACAGAATTTAAAAAAGGGTGTTTTTCATTTGAGCCTCTATGATCAGAAAAAGCCTTAATGTAGAGAGAGGAAGGGAGAGTAGGCAAGTCTCTCTACTGTACACCTTCTAGTGGGCACAGCTGCTTCTTCTCTATGCTGATCGACAAGTACTCTGCACCGAAAAAGCAGAGGCGTAGCCAGGATTGTCCAAGAAGTGGGGCTTGAAGCTGATGTAGTTGGGCCCACTGCAGTTACATTAACATCTGCAAATCCCACGCAGAGCTGCGAAGTGGGCATTTACAGATTTTGGTTGGGACTTGCCCGCTCAGGCCCTACCCTTTCTACGCCTCTGCGAAAAAGCCAATCTCACGTTCAATGGCATTGAAAATATTCTTTCCATTGCGAAGTTGCTGCCAACCGATGGCGGAAAAAAAAAAAATTTGATGATGGCTACGCATGAATGATCATGGGTCCTGGAGCAGATAGGATAGGGATAGTGCGACAGGAACGCCTCGTCGACGCCCTGTTTCTCGAATTAAAGAAAAATGTTTGTTTTACTCTGAGTCAACCATTTGATGGCGACCTATGCAAAGCATGTGAATCTAAGAAGATTCACAAGCCTCAAACAAAATATGAGAAATATTACATATCTGTAATTGTCTTGCTGATGCTTGTATCTGCTTGCATTCCCATGCTAGTCGTTGGTGCAGTATATTACAAGATAGCTTTTGCGATTTTGAAAAAAGGATATCAACCGAGCTCAATTGTAATACTATCCCCATTGTGAGGTGTACTATACCCATGATCTCTCATGTGGCAGGGTGTGGAGTTCCTGCCGACCTGAGGTTCTGTCATGGCCGGTTGCCGCGGATCACAGGAGCGGCACGCACCATCAAGTGGAGGGAGCAGGGGGCATCATGGTTCACGCACGTCCCTTTGGGACGTTTATACATGGGGGGTCTGGTTGGACGCCAGGCTCATGGAAGAACTTAAACAAGAAATTTGATTTATAGGCAGAAGTGCTTGGAATGGAACCAAACTTTTATTATGGGCAGGAATACTCTCAAGAACTTCTCACTTGTGTGTAATTAGTCCGGGTGTGGCCTCCATCTGCATCTGCACGTGCAACTTCTAGGAGTGGCAGGGTGTGGCAAGCAGGACTAAGCTAAGGGGTGTGGCCTTAAGAGCTCAGCTATAAAAGCCAGCCCAACCCCAAGGCAAACGCTTTGCGTTATTCTGCACCTCCTTGCAACCTAACGCTCACCGTCGCCTGGGATTCAACTTACCTGGAGAGTTCCTGTCATCTACATTCATACTTACCATCCGGAGGAGACTGCTCTCACCTGTACGCTTCTTCCTGGCAACGCGGCTCACCTGCAAACATCTCGGAGCGCAGACAGCATCATCTGGGCACCGCAGCACGGCGCACTGTATCCAAACTCGCAGCACCTGCAAAATAAAGGCAAAAGACAAGGTTTGACACTCAACCGGCATTTCGTTAAGGGCACGCTGCCATTAAACCTTGCGCCTTCCCTAAAACCATCACTCACCTGTTGCTGGTCATTGCAGTCGCATCCATCTTCTGCTCAGCCGCGTTCCACGCCTCCACAGCCGTAGTTAGGCCGCATTTCCATCTATTTGGGAGAAAACAGAGAGGAACGTTATTCAGTGAAAAACAACAACATTGAGAGCAAGAACATTGAGGGAAAGCAGAAAGAGGGGAAAAGACTAGATACATTGAGAGAAAGCAGAAAGAAGGGAAAAGACTAGAGACATTGAGAGAAAGCAGAAAGAGGAGCTTCATCGCAGCTGGACTGGACTATTACTCAGGAATCAGGGACCGAACTCCATTAACAAGCGCCCCTGCCAGAAGAAGCAGGACGGAGAGCTCATCATTCACACTTACCAGGTGAGCCTTATGGGCCGGTACGTGCCCACTGAAATCGCATCTTGGGTCGAAGTGTTTGGGAGATACCAGTGTCATCTATCAGCGCATTCACGTTTTCCCATATCCACGCAGGAGCAGTGCCACTGATTGTCACCGCCCACAGCTGATCCGCAGGGGACGGTCTAAATCCAGGGAGGGCTGTAACTGTGCCCCAACGCCTCCGCAGAGACCAGGTGATCGTAACAGGTTGCGGGGAGTACATAGTGAAGTGTGAATTAAGAAATATACAGTTTGTCTATGGTGCTTCTACTCCCATTGAGTGGAGGTTGGGTGGGAGCATGTGAATCTAAGCAGATCCAAGCTTCAGAAAGAAGATTACAGTATGAAATATTTATCTTTTGAAACTTGTGGATCTGCTTAGAATCACGTGCTTTACATAGCCTAGCACGCAGTACCAGGAGAAGGTGGTGGGTTGATAGAAGGAACCGAGCCAAACAAATGTTTTAGCACTGCTTGTCGCACCTGTGAGTCATTCCTGGCTAGTGTGTCAACACAATGTTGTGTGAAAGTATGTACAGAACTCCACGTGGCTGCTTTACATATTGCATCTAGTGGCACGTTAGCAATAAAAGCTAATGAAGCCCCTGTGTCACATGTGGCGTGAGCTTTACGTGTAAATGGTAGTGGTGTCTTGTTTGCTAATGTGTAACAGTGCTGGAAGCCCCTTACAATCCATTTAGAAACAGCTGCCAAGGATCTAAAGATGTATTCTGTTTTCTTGAGCTGTTTAGCTTTGTTTAGGTAGTACATGACTACCCTTCGGACATCCAGCGCGTGGAGTGCCCTTTCACCTGCGGGCTGTGAGTTTTGAAAGAAAGCAGGCAGTTCAATTGATTGGTTTACATGAAATTTAGAATTGTATTTAGGCGAAAATCGTGGATGTATTCTTAAAACTACTTTGTTTCTGTGTATTGTGACTAAGGGTTCTGCCACAGATAATGCTTGTTCACTCACTCTTCGAGTAGATATAATCGCTATGAGAAAGGCAATATTATGAGTGAGATCGTTTAGGCTTCATTTATGCATTGGCTTAAAAGGGCGGTCCCATGACCTTGCTTAAGACAATGTTTAAATCACAACCAGGTAGTGGGTTTGCCATTGGTGGGTACAGACGTTTCACTCCTTCCATGAAGGCTTTGATGACTCACCACCAAGAGACCTTGCTTTGAGAAGTGGTATAAGCAGATAGAGCTGCAAGATGGACTTTTAATGAGTTGAAAACAAGACCCAAGTCTAATAAGTATAATAAATATTGCACTATATGTGATGAAGAACACAACAGGATTCACATTTTACACCAAACTACAAACCATTTCCACTTGTTAAAGAAGCAGTGTCTAGTGTTGGGTTTACGGGCTTCTTTTAGAATTTCCATGCACCTGGCAGCCAAATTAAGGTGGCCGAACTCCATGAATTCAGGAGCCAAGCAGCTAAAATGGTTGTTTGGGATTGAGGAGGAAGGGTTAACCACTGATTCTGTGACAGCATGTTGTAAGGACAAAGCAGTTTCATTGGAGGGCAGGTGGGCATTTTGATGAGCCCACATGGAAGCTACTGTCATGAGAGGACAAAGGCAGAGGATATGTATGGCAAGGGAACTGTGGCCAAGAACACAGTGAATAGCTCTGTTTCAAACAACATGCACTCAGGAACCAAGAGGCACGTACACTAAAACCCAGGATGTGCAAGTAGAGTGTGATAAGAATACAGATATATGAGCGATGTGGGGTAAACAGTTAGAAGCTCCTTATGATTACAAAGAAAGTCAGCAAGCTCCTCACCCACAATTGCTGTTAAATGTACTTTGAGTGCTAAGCCCACATACAGGACAAGCAACAACAGGATCTGTAAGCCAACACCCTTGATGGTATTGTGTAAGGTAACTTTAAAGATAATACTCACAAGAATGAAAAATACCACCTGAAATGTCAGCGAATCCGACAAATCCTGTTGATCAAACAGGAACCCAGAAAGGCTATAACAGCAAAAGGCGGAGAACTTAATAAATAAGACTCCTCACAAGGGACAAGTAGGAATAGTGATTACAGAACTGCGGGGAAAACATAGGCAGACACACAGGAGCTGGATACAACAGGTCACTACACCCAGCAATAAATAGAGAACAAAGAAGTGCAAGGGAAAAGCAGGAACAGACGCCAAGAGAAAGTAAAGGAACAGGAGCAGGGAAAACTAAATTACAAGTGCAAAAACCTCCTCATCTCCACCCAGGGAAAGAAAAGGA
Source organism: Ambystoma mexicanum (assembly GCF_040938575.1). NCBI lineage: Eukaryota > Metazoa > Chordata > Amphibia > Caudata > Ambystomatidae > Ambystoma > Ambystoma mexicanum. The sequence goes on from NC_090923.1 coordinate 532,111,455, forward strand.
CAATGGTACAAAATAGCAAATCTATAAATGAGGGGTGTCTAAAGGATCAAGGTTGCACTGCAAAATAGGGCAAAGTGAAAGGAATAAAGAACAGACAAACTAGGCTGCACAGGAAGGAAAGTACTGGAAAGTGTTGAGTGCAAAACTGAGGAAGCCAGAAACTAGCAGTAGTAGTATTTGTATGGCCTCAACGTGCTTTGCGATAGGAAGGCCCTCACAGACTGAAGTGCCGGTATGAGAACATTTTCAGAAAAAGCTTAGAATGCGTGCATGCATTTGCGGAAGATTAGGAATTGGGTGGGCTGGCTAAGCTCCAGTAAGCAACCCAAGAGGTCAGGCAGGTGGATGGGTGCCGAGGGAGATCACGACAGAACGCTAGTCCAAGAGACTCAATATGTGACCAGCTAGACTGAAAATTGTTGTAGGTTGTTGCATTATTTTAATAGCAGAGGTGTTGAGGCAAGTCGGGGCGTAAGGGGCAAAGCAGTTACGTGTACAGCTTGACTGAATTGGGTTCTAAAGTGTTTGGATGGATAGCCGTGCCTGTGGCAGATGTCTACTGAAGTGGTGCGTGTATACATACCTTAAGATCAGATGGAGCTTATCTTTGATATTGCTCTGTGAGCCGATCGTCTGTGTAAAAAAGACAAGCTACTGTCTAGCTCTACTCTGCTAGGCACTGCAGACCGGCTACCCAGAAAGTCCTCTATGTGGAAAAGGACCGGCTATCTTATACAGTCTTACTAGGCATGGTAGACAGGCTGCCTGAAGATCTAGGGTGATAGGAATTTCTAGCACAATAGGCAGGCTATCCATTTCTAGCACAATAGACGGGCTATCCGTATAGTCTTACTCTATATCTTCTAAGTTCCATAATAGGTTACCATCAGGCATCTTCTACTTGAGTATCAAGGATACCTACATATGTCATTATGTGTTAAAATGGCTAAATTATAGATCTTCAAATTACAATGGATAGGTTACCAGAGTATATCTTTGAGTGCAATAGACAGGTTAACATTATAAAGGTGCCGTCCAAAGTGTCCACTACCAGATCTATCCGGGTGCAGCACATTGCCTACCTTTCAATCCATCTAACCTTCCAGATCTTCCAAGTGCAATACATGTGCTAACGATCACAATCTCTTCTGGAGCTGTACCTGCGTTAGTCTTCACAGGGCGCGTATGTTTATTTATTATGGATTTGTAAGGAGCTTATACATCAAGTAAATTGTGTTTCAAAACGACCACAGGCAACAGGGAGGGAACATGGGAATGAAAAACAGAATATAACAATGAAATATAGAGGCGGGCCTACCAGGCCTTGTGAGCATTCAGAACGTGCAAGTGCTGAGAGAGAGAGAGAAGGGATGAGGGATTGGCGGTGGGGGGGATAAATGCTAGGTGTCCCAGGAGGGCAGTGCTAGAGATAGAGCAGCTGTAAGTGCCTAAGTGAGAGTTGTCAGTTGCCAATAAATAAGTGCTGGCCTGTGGTGGCAATGCCAGTGGATGCCAAGGCAAGTGCTGGGAGCGGGTTCGGAGGCTGAAGGCGATTGGGGGTGTAAGGCCAGGGCCCAAGAGGACACATAAGGGACCTGGTCACCAATCTCAGCAACTGTGGGGTTTAGCAGAGAATTGAGTAAGAGAAGGAGAAGGTGAAAAGGAAAGTCTTAAGGAGCTTCCAGAATTTGAGGAGGTCCGGCTCAAGATGAAGAGGGAGGCTGTTCCATAGGAGGGAGCCTGCTGAGAAGAGAGATCGGCCACCAGCTTGCTGTTTAGCGAAGCGTTTGACAAACAGTCAGTGCCGGAGCAGCGTACAGATCTGGAGGAAGAGTATTTAGTGGGAGCAATTTGTAGATAGCGTGGTCCCCGGCCCCAGACAGCCTTATGGATGATCCAGAGGGATTTGAATTTGATCCCTTCAGCTACCGGGAGCCAGTGGAGGGTTTTTAGGGCTGGAAATATGCAGTCCCTGGACTTCAGGCCAAGAATAAAAGTCTTGCAGCCCTATTCTGAATTTGGTGGAGGGGACGTTAGCGAAGAGGAGGGTAGGTTAAAGAAACAGCTATTGCAGTAATCTAGCCTAGAGAGAACCAGAGCTCTAGAGACATTGATTTTCTGGCAGAAACTGAGGAAGAATACTTTTGAGGAGGTGGAGTTGAAAGTGGGCCTTCTTGGCAAGGTCCTAAATGTAAGGGAGGAAGGAAGGAGAGGAGTCGAAGAGGACTCCACGGTTTCTGGCTTCAGATGAAGGAGAAGGAGGAGTGACCATAGAAGATGGCCAGAGTGAGGGGAAGAAAGAGGGAGCAGGAGTCCCAATAGGAAGGATCTCAATCTTGCTGGCATTGAGGCAGATCTCATTGGAAGCACACCAGGACTGGATGGCAGATAGGCAGTCAGGAATGATGGAGGAATTAAGGAGAGGGTCAGAGCGAAGTTTGAAGAGTTGTGTGTCATCTGCATAACTGGAGATTAGGGGAGAAGGTGGAAATGAGGTGTGCAAGCGGAGCAAGATGGGTGTTGCAGAGCCAGGCAGAAAGGTTGGAACCCTGGGGGACACCGCAGGTGGAAATAGAGGTGGGGGCGGGAGAAAGAGCCCAGAATAAGCTGGGACAGACGGTCCTTGAGGAAGGAGGTCAGCCAGTCCAGTGCCCGCTCAGAGATACCTTGGGTATCTTGGAGCCGTTTTATGAGGATGGAATGGTTGACCGTATCAAATGCTGAGGAGAAATCAAGTAGAAAGAGAACAGCAGGAGAGTTGGAATCAAGAGATGCAAGCAGTTCCTCAAGGGTGTTCAGAAGAGCAGTTTCCGTGCCTCTGGATGCTCGGAATCCAGATTGATGGGCATGTAGGCAACCAACAAGTTCAGTGTGCTGGGTCAGTTGGGCAAGACCAGCTTCTCCACGAGTTTCCGCAAGGAAGGGGGTGATAGATATGGGGCGGTAGTTGGCTGGACAAGATAGGTCTGCAGAAGGTTTTTTCAGGAAGAGGCGCACAAGGGAGTACATGAGGGAGGAGGGGAAATATCCAGTAGCAAAAGAGTGGTTGCATAAATCAGCAAGTGCAGGAGCAAGAGACACAATATTGTCCTTAATGATTCTGGCGGAGCAGGGGGAAACCTGTTTAGAGGAGACCTTCATGGAGCAGACATCTCTGGTGACCTCATCAGGTGTGATGAGAGAGAAGGATAGAAAGGTAGAGGGAGTATAGGAGGCTGTAGGAGACAGGTGGTGGGTGGAGAAGAGGGAAGCAAGGGTGCTCAGGATGTCCTGAGTTTCTGCAGTGATGTGTGTGGCCAGTGCATTGCAGACAGCTTGGGGGTGTGGGGGCGGGGGAAGAGGCGAGGAGGAGACCGCAGAAGGGTTGGCTAGTTCCCTGCAGATTTTAAAGAGTTCAGCCGTGTTGTTGGATGTACCGGAGACACGAGCCTGGATGTGGGCCCTTATCTTGGCTTGGATGGAGAACCTGTATTGCCTTTGGAGTAGGCGATAGGCCAGTTTGCGAGAGGGTGAGCCTGAGGTTTGCTACTTTTGTTTCTGCAGATCCGCACTTGGCAGCAGGAGTTGTAACAGAGTGTTGGCAAGTGAGGCTGCTCCAAGTTTGGTGAACGTGATATTGAAAGCTGCTCCTTCAACAGCATGAACTCTCTACATAAGGAGGTTGTGGGCATGTAGCGCTGGTGCGTGAGTTGGCAGAAGGAATTGTAACAGATTTTGGACAGAGTTGGATCGAGTAGGCAGCCAGCGTTGTGGATTATGTGCACTTTATGACACAGAGCGGCCCCCGTGCCTTCCGGCAGCTGAAGCTTGTAGATGAAACTGCTCCAGCGCATGCTCCTATAAGTCTGTCTGAGGTGAGTCTACTCTACCACCCGGGCTTCCCTTTTGACTGTGAGGCAGATACTGACATGGCCCCTCCTGTTTCGACCACAACGGAAAGTCAATTTATGTGCTCTGAGGAGGAAAGGGAGTGAGGAGCCCACAATGGCAGCAATCATGATGATTACGGGAGAAGAGGCACAGTTAATCCATCCGTGTTCCGTTAATGAGGTGAAGATGAAACCAGTAATTTTAATTTACAATGAAAGGAAAAACATGGGGCAAATCTAACTCCAAGACAAGGGTCAATAGATGCCTTTGGTAGCAATAATGAGAAGCCCCCTCAGATTTTGCAGAAGCTCTCGGGGAACCACCCAGGTATACTTAAAAAGAAGGAGATGACACAAAATGAGAACCCGCACTTGGAAGATGACTGCGCTTTCATTGAAGGCATTCTTTTTACTCCACAGATTCTCCCGGTTCTAAGTGAACAAATAACCCTGTGCAAATCCCAAAGCAATTGAGAACTTTTTTGGAACATGATTCAGGCAATACAAATTTGGTGAGGCAACACTGAATTTTGGCAGTGCGGCTATCCCACGATATAGCAGAAATAAATACTACAATAGAATGGCAAAGCGAAGCTGACCGATCTAGAGATATTCTCAGTGGGGAGAAATTTAGTAATGGGCGACTTCAATCTAGCTTGGGATGCCCGGCAGAACAGAAGCTCTAACACGCAATACGGTCAGGCCCCCCCTTCACGAACCCTCAAGCTCAAATCTGAACAATTAACGTTGAAAGATCTCTGGCCATCTCTAAAGGGGAGGGTTCACAGAACGTTTTCATGAAATGGTTACATTTGGTCTCCCACGAGTTGGGGGGACTGGTCCTGGTTCTGTCCCATAGAGCTCTTCAACGATCCTATCATTAGGGATAAACTAAAAGGGAAAATTACTGAGTTTTTTTTTTTTTTTTAAATGTGTTTATTTATAGCAAGGCAGTATAGGTTACAAACAGTATCGGGTGGCAGTATAACATTGCAAAGAAAAGATTCTGGCTTTGTGTCCCTTTCCCCCATCATTCCGGTTTTCCCGGGCCAGAGATTCAGTCTATCACCCCCGCCTGGTGTGTACTCTCCAGGTCCCCCAGGGCCCAACGGGCGTTGATTGGCTTGAACGTCATTGCAGGAAATCGCTGATCATAGTCCAGCACTGGAGCCCATACATTCTGGAAGCGGTGCAGAGTCCCCGCTCTCGCAGCGGTGACCTTTTCCGCTATTAAAATGTCCCACAATTTTCCCCACCAGTGGGCCAGGCAAGGGCCGTCTTGCGACTTCCAGAAACGGGCCAGAACTGTCTTGCCCGCCAAGAGGCATTGTGTGAGGAGCTTAGCCCTGTTGCCGGAGCGGGGGTAGATTCCGGGGACCGGGATCCCCAGTAGGACTGTCTCAGGGTCCAGTGGGAGGGCGGAGCCGGTGACTTGCTCGATGACTGAGAGACACCTGGTCCAGAATTGCTGGATCTTGGGGCATGTCCACCACATGTGGAAGTAAGAGCCTGGTTGACTGCAGCCTCTCCAGCAGGCAGGGTCCATTTGCGGATTCATGTGGTGGAGTCTGAGAGGGGGGTAATACCAGCGCAAGGTAAGTTTATATGCACATTCTTTGTTGGTGACGCAGGTGGAGGAGGAGTGGGTGCGGGACCATATGTCTACCCAGGTTTGGTCATCGAACGGATGGCCTAGGTCCGCCTCCCACTGAGCCATAGATCGAGTTTTTGCCGCCAGAAAGTCCCCCGAGAAGCATCTATATATGGCTGAAGTTCTTCCTCTAGCCGGCAGATCCGCGAGGGTTAGCTCCAGTGGAGTCGGGGGGCGGGTTGCCGCCTGGAGGGTCTGGGGGTGTGAACACCAGTGGCGGAGCTGGCAGTATGTGAACCTGTCCCTCTCTTGAAGCCGAAAAGTTTCCTTGCACTGTTCGAAGGTCCGGGGTCCGCCTTCGGAGTACATCTGCCCCAGGGTTTCAAGGCCCCCGTCTATCCAATTCTGGAAGTTGCGGGGGAGAGATCCCGGGGAGAAGTCGGGATTGTGAAAGATCGGTGAGAGGGGGCCTCGGCCCCTCGGGATTCCCTTCTGCTTTAGAGCCCAATCCCAGGAGCTTAGGGTCTGCTTTGTTGTCAGTAGGATGTCCTTCCAGCGCGCCCTGAGAGGGGGTTGGATGTGAGGGAGGAACCGGAGGGGGAGCGGGAGCTGGGCTTGCTCCAGTTCCACCCATCTGGGGCGGGCTGTGCTCGACTGCCAGGCGTGTAGGTGTGACAGTTGCGCCGCTGCCCTATAGGCCTGCAGGTCCGGGACCCCCAGGCCTCCCAGCCTGGCGTTACCAATCAGGGTCTTGTGGGGGATCCTGGCCTTTTTGCCTTTCCATATGAATTTCGATATCTTCCTCTGTAGGTCGTGAAGGATCCGGGTCGGGAAGGGCACCGATAGGGATGAGCAGGCATAGAGAAACCTAGGGAGCAAGTTCATTTTGACAGCTGTGATCCGGCCCATTAGTGAGATCTCCTGCGTGGTCCAACGCTTCAGGTCTCCCTCCAGCTCCTTGATCAGTTTGGGAAAGTTCGCTTGATAGGTCTCCTTTGGGTTTGCTGGGATGAAAACTCCTAGATAGGGGATCGAGTGGTCCCGCCATTCAATCGGGCACAGACCCGTTAACGCCTCCTTTTCCTCTGGGCGGAGGCCGATTCCTAGGGCCACTGATTTGGCGAAGTTGACAGTAAAGCCGGTGACCTCCCCCAATTCCTTTATTTCGGCCAGGGCGTGTTTCGCTGAGGTACTGGCTTCCGTGAGTGTCAATAGTACATCGTCCGCGTAAAGAGCGATTTTGTGGTGGGACGGGCCCACCTGAAGTCCCTTAATGGATTCATTCCGCCTGATCTTCTGGGCGAAGGGCTCCATTGTGAGGGCGAAGAGTAGGGGTGACAGCGGGCAGCCCTGCCTTGTCCCACAAGACAGAGGTATCGGGGCTGAGTGGGCGCCATTGATCCTGAGGATAGTTTTAGGCTGCTTGTAGTTCGCCAGGATCATGGCTCGGGCTGTGGGGCCGAACCCAAATGCTTCCAGGGTGCATTCCAAGTAGGACCAATCGACTCTGTCAAAAGCTTTGGTTGCGTCCAGGGCCATTAAGGCAAGGCCCTGGGAGTCGCGGTGGGCGATGTTCACTAGGTTCAGGGTCCGCCGAATGTTGTCCCCTGCTGCTCGGTGAAGGATGAAGCCTGTTTGGTCAGGGTGGATTATTTCCGGGAGGATAAGTGCCAGGCGGTTAGCCAAAATCTTCGAGTACAAGTTGGCGTCGATGTTCAATAAGGCGATGGGTCTGTATGACGCCGGATCTCTCGGGTCTTTCCCCGGCTTAGGAAGGAGGACCGTCACCGACTCTTGCATTGTGGGGGTTACAGATCCCGAGGCCTGGAAGGAGTTGAAAAGGGCCACCATGTGGGGGATAAGCTGGAGCTTAAATATCTTATAGAACCTCTGGGAGAATCCGTCTGGGCCCGGGGCCCGCGATTTGAGGGCCTTGATGGCTCCGTCAACTTCTTCATCTGTTATTGGGGCTTCCAACTGCTCTCGTGTGGAGTCCGGGAGACGCGTTAGGGCTGCGTTCCGCAGGTATGCCTCCTGCTTCGACCGATCTCGGGGGGGTGCTGTCATGACCTGGGTTAAGTGGTCCGAGGCTAGTTGTAGTTTCGTCTGTTCGGAGTGATGTATCACCCCCTGTGGGTCCCGGAGCCCTATGATCGTGTTGGTCCGTCTTGTTTTAGCCAGCTTGGCCACCAGCAATTTGTTGGCCTTGTTACTTTTAGCATAGTAGAATTGTTTGGTCTTCGCCAAAAGTTGCGCAGTGTGTTCTGCATAGTGGGCCTCCAGTTTCTTCCTGGCCGAGCGAAGCGCTCTCTGTATCTTAGGAGACCAGCCCCTCTTTTTCTGGGCTTCCTCAGCTGCTCGCAAGTCCTCTTCCAGGGATAGCCGGACTTGTTTCCGGTTTCGATGGTAAGCTACGCCTTGAGCTATCAAGGATCCCCTAACTACAGCCTTCATTGTATCCCAGTTATTGGCTAGGGAGGTGTCTGCGGCTGGGTTCTCCTCAAAGAAGTTCTTGATGGTGGTGGTTATATTGTCTCTGATTGACATATCATTGAGGATTGGGTCATAGAGCGCCCATCTGCGTGCCGCCTTGGCGTGGGTGTTCTGAATGCTTAGTTCCATTATTATCGGAGCATGGTCCGACAAAATTCGCTGGCCTATCGACACCTCATTAGCGAGGGCGAGAGTTTGGGGAGAAGATAGAAGGAGGTCGATTCTGGAATAAGTTCTGTGAACGCCCGAGAAGAAAGAGTAGTCTTTCTCGGTGGGGTGAAGCACCCGCCATGTGTCCACCACCTCCAGGGTTCTGAAGAGCCGCAGCAGACTGAGGGCCTGACCGAACTCGCCAAGGGCAGGGGGGTTGGATTTGTCCTTAGTGGGGTCTGGAACCCCATTGAAGTCCCCTCCGATTATTGTCTGACCTTCCGCAAAACTTAAGAGGGAGGAGCCCAGGGAATCATAGAAAGTTGCCTGTCCCGAGTTGGGTGCATATGCCGATACCAAGGTATAGAGGTCCCCCAGCAGGAGGCACTTGATGGCCACGAAGCGGCCCTCCGGGCACATCATGGAGTCCAAAATCTGGGGGCGCAGGTCCTTCCGAAACAAAATTGCTGTGCCCCCCCTTTTGGAGTTCCCTGAGGCGAAGAACTGGCGTGGATACATGCTAGAACGGAGCCGGCCAAAGTCTGCCGGGAGGAGATGAGTCTCTTGAAGGAACACCACACCGGCCTCCTCATCTTGTAGCTTCTGGAGAATCGATTTGCGCTTGGGGGGAGAGTTGAGTCCGTTAACATTCCAGGAAAGGCATCTCAGCGTCTGGTGTTCCGGGATCGGGGAGCTAGAGATCCCTTGCTTGGGGTATGGAGGGGGGACTCCAGGTTGTCCATTAGCTGCCATCGTGAAGAGGGTGTAGAAGTGGTCTGTACCGCACTTGCAATTTTAACAGGGGCCCCCAACGGGAGGCCAACTTTTTAACTAGAGGGGTGGGAAACATTGTGGGTGTAACCCCACCCCAGGCCAACAGGGCCAATTGTGACTGGCAAAGTAACATTTGCATCCAAGGACTCTAAAATGAAACGGACCTTGGAGGGGGGCATAGGCCGTGAAGGAAGCCCGCCGCGCCGGGCGAACGTAGGACTGTGTTGGGCCGGAGTTACTGTTTCTGAATTTAGCTAAAAGAGCGTTGGGCGTCCGGGACGCCGGAGGAGCGGAGGACATCTATGGCCGCTCGGGTTATCTTCTCCTGTTTCGGGAGGCCCTGGACCATGGAGGACGCCCGGGTTGGGGAGGGAGGGCCGACGTAGGGCTCCCCGAGGCTTCCAAGTCTGGGGCGATAGTTCCCTCCGGGGCGGAGGATGTCTGCATGATTTTAGCGGCATCATCCAAATGGGATATTCTCCGGAGGGAGCCATTATAAGAAAATTGCAGCGCTGTGGGGAAGAGCCATCTGTATTTGACTTTCCGCTCTTGGAGGAAGAGGGTTAAAGGTCGGAGAGCCCTTCTCTTCTGAAGGGTTGAGAGGGAGAGATCCTGATAAATTTGAAGAGGGTGACCTTGAAAGGAGAGATCATCTCCGGACCGACTGATAGCAGAGATAGCTTCTTTTGTGGAGAAATAGTGAACTCTTGTTATGACATCCGGGGGCTGGTCGGTATCTACTCCCCGACGCGGACGCAGTCTGTGAGTCCGATCCAGCAGCAGTTGGGATTTATCTAGATGTGGGAGGAGGATTTGGAAGAGGTCTCCTATGTAGCCTGCAAGATTTTGGTCGGGGACTGAGGACGGAACTCCCCGGATTCGGAGGTTATTCCGACGAGCTCTGTTTTCCAGGTCCTCTTGTTTGTATTCGAGGATCTCGCACCTGTCTTGGAGGGCTCTCACTGTTTGCTGAATATCTCCCATGGCAGCTGTTTGGTCTTGGGAGCGGTCCTCGATCTCACTCAGTCTTTGCTCCACCTCGGTCACCCTGTGGTCCGTTTGTTCCAATTTGGAGGTGAGTTCCGACATGCAGGACCGAAACTCGGCTTTAATGTCTGCCATAAACGCCAGTAGATCACCTCTGGTAGCTGGGGTGTCACCCCCTTCCTGGGAGATCATTGGGGTGGGAGTAACTGAGTCCGGTTTTTTTCCCCTGTCAGGAGCGGTGAGCATGGTAGCAATGTCCACGTTTTTAATAGCTTTCGACTGTCTCGACATGTTGGCGAATCGTGGGTGGGGAGATGGATTGGAAGGCCCCCCCTGTGGATGAGCGTCAAGGCTTCTGACTGAGGAAAGGGAATGCTGATTCCAAGCTAGGCCGGTGCACAGTGGCTTCAGATAAAGAGGTGAGCTCTCCAAATCTTGGTGGTAGGCAAATGTGTGGGGCGTAAGTCCCAGTGGGCAGGTGGACTGATGTGCGCCCACTTAAGGACTAGACCAGAGAGAGCAGAGCGGGTGATGCAATGGGCCGGGGCGCCCCAGGAGACACGCCGTCGGGTCGCTTCTGAGGCCAAAGGGGGGCCAGGGGTAGCCCGGGATGGAAATGCGGGCAGCGCTGATCAGGCTCTTCTCCGAGCTCGTAGCTGTGGGTCACTCACCGTGGCCCGGCCTGGACCGCTCCTCCTCCCTGGACCCAGGCTTGGATTCCCTGGTGGGGATGGTAGCGGGAGGGGACCTCCAGGTCTCGGGCCTGAGCGGCGGCCCCAGATGATGATATGGGCCGGGGCGCCCCAGGAGTGCGGCGTATGGTGTCCGGAGCTCCGAGTCCTGGGCAGCGAGGGGCGGAGGCAGGGGCCCGCCGGAGGGCAAAGGAGGGGGGGGTAGTGATGGCGTGGCCCCCACCCCAGGCGCCACGGCAGGTCCGGAGGGCCCCTCCCGTGTGGCCCGGGTCCTCACCCCCAGCAGCCCCTACCTGATGGGCGCCGTCCGCGCCTTCCCTCGTCAGGCGGTCGCGTGCAGGTCCAGATCGGCAGTGCGGGAAGCGGGGGCCACCGAAGGAGAAGTCCGGGGGTCTGGTGTCGCTCCGCCCGGGCGCTCAAAGAGCTGAGCCGCGTCTGGATGCGGCCTCAGGAAGCACTCCCCGCCCTCCCGGGCCGAGAGACGAGCACGGCCGCCATCTTGGGAAGTCGTCGCTAAGGAAGGCCCTGGGGGCCGGAGCGGATATCTTCGTCCCCGTCGGGCGTCACGGGCCCAGCTTCAGCCTGCATGGGCCCCAGGTCCTCCGACGTCCTTGGGATCAGCTGGGCTCCAGTACCGAGGTGTGAAGCCGCATTAGGGGCCCAGAAGCGGCGGGCTTCGCACGGCGGGCCTCAGGGGAGCAGCCACATCGCTGGCGCTCCAAGCCACGCCCCCAATTACTGAGTTTTTCAACAGCAACGCAAAAGAGGAAGTGGCAGAAAAAACAGTGTGGCATGCATTTAAGGCAACCTTTCGAGGAGAGCTTATAGCGGAAAGTGCAATTAGACAAAAACAAAGGAGTACGATGGAAGCAGAACTAGAATGGGAACTGAAACACATGGGAAACAGACACAGGGACCACTAATCGAAAGGCATTTAAGAATACAAAGGGCAGGCAAAATCTGTTATAAACGGAAACAAATAAAAAAAAGCCTCCCATACACAATGCAGAAATACTACATGAAAGCCAATAAAGCGGATCTCTTATTGGCTCGACAACAAAGAAATAGAAGAGCAGCCCAAATTATACAAGGAATTGAAGACCTCAAAGGGGAGCTAGTTACGACAACCCCCCCAGATTCTAACACAATTCTACAATTTTACTCCACTCTTTACCAATTGGACATACCGGATCCGACATTGCAAAATGCATACTTACAAGCTGTGCGACTCACAGTACACTCAGCACAGGAACCTGAGATGCTAGAGCAAGAGATTACCACCGAAGAAGTATTGCAGGTAATAATGAACCTCCCCTTAAATAAATCCTCAGGCCCAGACAGCTATCCAGCCACATTCTTTAAAACATTTAGCTCTAAACTGGTCCCTAGACTGACCAGTCTCTTCAACTCTTTCGCGGAAAGTGGATACATTTCTCCTACAATGGAAGAGGCAAAAATGATCCTTTTATTAAAACCCAATAAAGACCCGACTAGCAGTGGATCTTATCGCCCAATAGCTTTGATAAACCTAGATGCCAAAATATATATGAAAGTCCTGGCCAACAGGATAGAAAACATATTGCCGTCCCTTATTCACCCGGATCAGTCAGGCTTCATAAAACATCAGAAAACCCATGACAACATCAGACGAGCCTGTTACTTGCTGGAGAAAATCTCCAAGAAAAGATTTGCAACAGTTTTACTTTCGTTCGATGCAGAAAAAGCTTCCGACAGAGTACAATGGTCCTATATGGTACCCACACTGTAAGCAATGGGGTTTGGTCCTATCTTTATTAACAGAATTAAAGTGAATTATAAAGACCCAAAGACCAGATTGCTCGTTAATGGCCAATTATCCACTCAGATAACACTACACCACGGCACTAAACAGGGTTGTCCTCTTTCGCCTCTCCTATATACCTTATCTTTAGCACACCTGCTAACTAAAATCAGACAGAACTACTGAATTCAAGGGATCCCGTTTGGAGGAGATACACACAAAGTCATGATTTATACGGATGACATGCTCCTCTCAGTGGTATATCCGATGTCATTACCAGCAGTCGTGAAGGAATTAAGAGTCACTTGCCGAAGTGGAAGGACTAAAAATAAATGTGTCCAAATCTATAATTTTTAATCTCTCCCTGACCCCGCCGGGTAGACGGGGCGATGGAGAAAAGGCAATTCGGCTGGGCCCAGGGTGAAATTATACTTTAGGGAGTACACTATCTATGCTACAAGGGCTATACTGGGCTAACATTCCCCCCCCCACTACAAGAGTTTAAACAACAATTGGCTAAATGGGGCCTTCTTTCAGTCTTCTGGCTAGAGCGGACTAACTCGGTATAAATAGGGGCACTACCTATCCCCTATTGTAATTGCAAATGATTATTTATAACATGCTTAATACCCAGAGGTTTCTAACTGCGGACACGGGGATCGAACCTGTGTTGCACCGCGTCCTCTTGCTTCCAAGGCAAGCGCGTTGCCCCTGAGCTATCCTCTCAAGACACTATTCGAAGCACACCCAATACAGGTTCCTATGACATTTTTTCCACAAACTTAACAGGGCAATTTCTTGCTTTATCTGGAATAATAAGATACCACGGATTGCATTAAAAACCCTAATGGCCCCTGCACACAGAGGCGGACTGGGAGTTCCAGAAATCATAAAATACTTTCATGCTGCACAACTATGGGATTGGGTGGCAATAAACTCAGAAAAAAGGTGGGTGGTGATGGAAAAGGCACTTGGCGGACCCCATATGGGAGATACACTGGCTCCGCAGAAAGTCCGCTCTCCAAACATGCATGCTGGCCAGATTACAAGGTTAGTGAAAAGTACCTGGGATAAGGTAAATCGACAACAACTCACAATTTATCCTTCTCCATTTACACCACTTTTGAACAACCCACAATTTACCCCAAGTATGGAAACGTGGAGCATGTACCAAATTAAGGCATATGTTCCAAGGCAAAAACCCCAAACCATTTGACCAATGTAAAAGGGAACTAGGGCTAATGGAGGTGGACAGATTTCAATATTTCTAGGTTTGTCACTTGATAATGGCCCCTTCGAATAGAGTCGCAGCCACCCAACCATTTACCCCATTCGAGAAGTTGCTGATATCAAACCTTCGGGACAAAGCTCTTATCTCTAATCAATAAAGACTTTTGACATATAACCAGTCAGAGGGCACCATCAGATATATACAGAAATGGCAACAAATAGAGGGAATAAACATATCAGAGGAAGAATGGGAACTTCTTTGGAGAGATATTCCCAAACGTACACGCTTTTACAGATAAGAGAAGCCTGGTACAAAGTGATGACACAATGGCATTACACCCCATATAGGTTACATAAAATTAAAGTAGTGAGGTCTGATAGGTGTTGGAGGGAATGTGGTGATAGGGGAGACTGGCTACATGTATGGTGGGAATGTCCTAACCTGAGCAACTTTTGGAAGTCAATCAATGGATACTTGGTGCACATTTTTGGAACACAGACCCAAAAGGGCCAGAAACACTGCCTATTAGGCACTGCTACGGCGGAACACAAACGATGACCGAGGCATGTGCGGAAAGCGCACGCTGTTCTGCTGTTGGCAGCCTGCTAGTGATAGCCCAACATTGGAAAGCAAAGGTGCCTTCCCACACGCATGACTAGTTCGTGATAATTTGGAACTTTGTTGTACTAGAATGGGTCACCTACACCATCCAAGGCACTTAAGGCAAATTGTTAAAAGACTGGGATATGGTCCTGGAGTTTCTGAATGCCGATTATAATGTACCCTTATGCCCTAACAAGCTACGGATCGTAGACATTTACTAATCTCAAGCAAACTTAAAGTATCCATGTGCGGGGGTATGGAAGGGAGGGGAGAGGTGCTAGTGGAGAGAGTGGGGTTACGGGAGTTGATGGTTGGTTGTAAATTTAGAAATGCCAAATTTTTTTATTTTTTTTTAAAGGACGACTGGAAATTTTTACTGTTTCATGGCCCCTTTTTGTTGTTTCTAGGGCCAGATCCACTGCCTTGCCAAATAGAACTTCATTCTCTATTGGCATGTTTAAAAGGCTTGAGACTCATCTGGAAAACATGAGTTTCTGAGCCATGCATGTTTCCTTAGAATAGTGCCTTCTGCAATGATTCTTCCAGCAGTACCCGCTGTGTCTAAGGTATTTTTAAGTACTGCATTAGCAGTCTGTTTCCCTTTGGATAAGTCCTTAAGCTTTTCGGTTCTTAAGGACACCTGGACATAAGCAGCCTGTTCCTCTACATGGTCCCACTCAACTCTATTAAAGCTAGCCATCAAGACTGTGTTGTTGGCAATGCACATCTGATATGCTGCAGAAGAAGACACCTTTTTACCCAGGGAAAAAAGTTTACTTTCTTTTTCTGGGATGGGCTTCAAATGTAGCCAAAGTAGTGCCTGCCCTTTTTCGTGTTGTGGTGACAGCTAGTGAGTCAGGATTTAAGTGACCCCTGATAAAGAGGGGATCTGTAGGTGTTGGTTTATACCTTTTTCCACTCTAAAGTTAACTGGTTTGGTTACCACTGGAGTTGTTAAGGGGGGGTCTTACTGTCTTTTTTTAAATAGATTTTAGTAAGGGGATGTACTGACTAACCTCATTCTTTAGTTGTTAGTCATCTACAAAATCTGTGTCCTCCCCAGCTTCATGAGGGTATTTTGAAATAATGTGCCTTTTTTATGCAGGCCATTATGCAATAAATTGTCATGGGTGAAGATGAGTGAGTAATCAGCATCTGGTGAGGGCACAGGGAGGTCATCTAGATCTGTGTCAGCGTTATCCTTTGCAAAATCTTCATTCTCATTAGAGAAAAGATACATTTTCTCAGGCTCCTCATAAGGGCCATTTGGTTCTGTTCTAGTATTTTTTATGGCATCTCCTATTGTACCATTTTTTGTTTGCGTTGGTGAGGGTGTTTTCCCAGAAACTCCATAAATTAAGCCATTTTATTCATGGTTACTGTAATTTGTTTTGTCCATTCCGCTGAGGTGCCTGGGGCTTCTTATGGTGGAAAAGTAAGTTCTGCACTGTGTTTGCCCTGTCCTAGTTTTGTGGTTGTCTTTTTTTTTTTTTGACTGTCTGGCAAAGGGGATATGGATTCAATGTGTGTTCTTTTTTTAACATGCTTCGAAAGAGTCGTCTTCAATATATGTTGTTTTTGTATAGGTACTGAATCCTTTGGCCCGGAAGTGGTCGGCGGAGGCAATGGCTTAGGGCCATGCGACAAGTGCAGAACAGTAGGAACTGGCGTCCCTTGTTCGAACGACCTGAAAGGCGTTGAGGTTGTCTTCTCCGCAAAGGAGTCTGGCCCCTTTGACAGGAACGTTTAAGAAGTTCCAGAGGACGAAGTGTGCTTAAACCCTCAACTGTATTTATGTTTACTGTGCGGCCCTGTAGAGGGCGCCAAAACGGTTTTGTGTGCCACTTAAGTATGGTTGTCCTTCTCGCCAGGTGTAGTCTCCATTACAGAGCAAGACGCCTGCCGTTCAATGCTGGAGACTGGCCTGCAGGAGTCGGACTCCCAATCAATATGGAACCAAGGATGTCCTGTTCTCGCTCAGACTCCTCCGCTCCGGCGGGGGTAGTCTGAAGATGCCTCGACCTGCACTGTGAAGGCCGGCCAGCGTTTTGACTGCCAATCCTTTAGTGTTTCAGGCTAACAGAGCCCTCACAATGGCATTCGTCTTCCAGATGATCTCGAGGGGAGGCAATAATTGCAGACCTTATGGGTGTCTCTCCACGGGAATGTTTTTGTTGCACATGGGGCAAAACCTAAAGGGGTATTCTCCATTTCAGACGCCAGAGGAGAGTGAGATAGTAAATATTATGGGGGAAATGTAAGGAGGCATTCTCCTGAGCCAGGGATCGAAATTAAGATTGGATAAGCAGGAGATAAAAGCAGCTCCTGGGTATCCAGCAGTAACCAGTGACCAGAAGCTACCACCGAGTAGCGATGAGCTAGTACATAGAGGTCCGCAAATCCAATTTCCACACATTATGCAAAAAATATAATTCTATCCATTATGACTTCTTACGCTTTAAATGTTGTATAGCTGTCCTAATATTTATTTATAGATTACCCCAAACGCACTGTGTTACATTCACATAGGTCTGTTTCTTCTGCAACTGTTGACCCAGGGAGCCAAAAGGAGCTCCTGGTAACTGTTGGGTGTCAAGCTAATCAGATTCGTCTAGGCTACAAGCAGGAGCTAAATAGTTCCCAGCTCCACTCAATTTTGAACCCTGTGAGCTCTAAGTGTAAGTGTCCCCGCTGTGCAGGATGAGGCCTGTAGCTGTAGTCGCTGAGTATCTTCGTAACCGGCAGACATCCGGTGCAACTGTGGTTCGGCGATCGTCGTGCTCCAATGGGAAGCTATCAGCAGGACAGTTTGTTTAAAGTATTGTGATGAGTCAGGAATGAAACTCAGACACAAGTGAGTCATGTCTCTGGTCAAATACTTTTATTAAAGTAAAAAGGGATGGGAAAATGCCTCTCTGACCCTCCTCCAAGAGACATTTCCCAACCTAAACCAAAAACTAAGGATCTGTCTGTGTCAGAATGTCCAAAACAAAACTGTCCCGTGTCCAAAATCTATTCTGATCCTCACACTCTAATGAACTAAATACTAAGGTGAAAATGGTAATGAGTTTGGCCTTGGGTGGTTTAGAAAAGTGTTAAAAAAGGAATAATAAATAACTTGGATTATTTTCACAAATAGCAGTTCCTTGTATCTTTCTTGTCCAACAATAACACTGATGCACAAAACTGTCTGGTTTTCTACCTTGTCTTGTCATGACACCTGGTATACTCTCCTGCCAGGTTTTTACTCCTCTCTTGGTTAACACAATGCATTTTCTAGTCCCGATATATTCTTCTTAGGACCTCTTTAACTTCTGTACTTTCGTGTGACTGCCTGGTATACTCTTCCTGCTAGGGCTTCTTGTAAGTTACTTTGCTTGATAATGTCCCTGCTTGATATATTATCCTGTCCAGGTTTCCCATATACTTGCACTGTATACGCCGACAAACTTGAAAGGTTTTCACTTTTCAGTTCTTTTCCCCTTTTGACAATACGTTTTCTCACTATCTCAGCTTCTTTATCTACAATTACTTCCATTCGGTGTAGCCGCTGATACGCCCCGGTGTCCCCGCCGTCTCTGCGCAGACTTTCCGGTTCCTGTTGGGTGTTCCTGGTTTCTCCCGTGGCCAGCCCGAGATGGCATTACAGTACTTGCTTTCTTGCGGCTGCTTTCTCTCAGCTTTCCTGTCCCTCGTGGCTTCTGCTGGTCTTGTCTGCTTCGTTCCAAGCTCCGGAGAGTTGAATGCTGCCATTCAGCAGCTGCAAACATCCACGAGTATATCGTCGGCTCCTGACGTACCCGCAGTGTGTCCTCTTCTCGTGGCAGCTTTTTTCTTCTTGATTCCACCGCACTGGTTCCAGCCCTTCAGTCGCTCGGTCCGCACTGAGAGGAGCAGCTCTCTCCAACAGTAGAACACCTCTGCTCTCTGCTTCTGCTCTTTAAATTTCCCAGCCAGAGCGGTGTGTGCCCAACTAGAGCGCTCCTCGTGCTTCTAGCGTCCTTCACTCTGCATTTCTCTTTCTCTTCCTCGTCCCGGTAGTTTGGTGGGAAAGGAAGTCCATTCTTGACCATTTGCAAGATAAACCTGGGTAAGTATTCTTAATGGTTTCGAAGGGCAAGTCAGTCCTGGATGATTTGTATGTGGACACTGAGAAGGTGTTTTTTTAAGTTTCACAAGGAAAATCAGTTTGAAGGTTGGCCACTGGGTCTTGGGAAAAGGTTTTCAATACCCTTCCTAGGTGGACGAGGAGCCGTATAACAATATGCCATGAGGGTATCAGTTATGGGAGGGTTATCCTCAAGGGAACATTTGGGATACCAGGTCTCATCCAATGATGCTGTGAAACCTCCCCAGAAGTTGTCTCCCCCATGTGATCTTCCCTCATACAGCTGCCCTCAGGGTCAGGATCAGTTAGCAGCTGCCGTCCCCTGGCCACGTGGGAGGAGGTCACCGCTGAAGGAATGACGACACCATCAAATGCATCACATTGTATGTATGTATATAAACTCGAAAGAACGCTTGATAATGAGGGATAGCACTTTCAGAACTGGGACCAACCCGATGGCAGACAAAAAGAGCTGTGATGCGCGAGGGATCATGGGTACAGTACACGTACAGTCAACATCCCTTTTTGAAATAGAAAACGCTAACTTTTAATACACCACACCAACCACTAGATGTCAGCCTATGCAAAGCATGTGATTCTAAGCAGATCCACAAGCCACAGAAATATATGATACATTAATCACCGTAATCGTACTTCAGATACTTAGGCCGACATCTAGTGGAAGCTGAGGAGCATTACAGTTATTTTCGAAACTCAAAAATGGACGTCGACAGGGCGTGCCAGTAATACTATCCCTAGTGTGGCGTCCACTGTACCCATGGTCCTTCATGCATCGTTGGGACAATGCGCTTGCGCATGGCATAGTTACGTTTAATTGTCTATGTAGTTTCAGAAAATAACTTTCTTAATTACTTTTGAACTCTTCCATGCAAGAAATCTGAAATCTATGGCATAGTAAAATTGAGGTTGGCACCCCACATGCAATATTTCAAAAATGTTCATGGACGGCATAATATTTTGAATTTTTTTCCGAACAGCCTTTAAAGTGTTTTTTTCCATATGGATTTTTTTTTTTATCAGCCCAAATATCTCCAAATTGGCCGCTTGGATTTTCAAGGTTTTTGCCCTGCACCTAGATGATATAATGAATTGGTGCACTGAAAAACAATTTCCAAATCGATCTGGCTAATTTCGAGATATTATTCTTTCAAGATGTATTTATAGATGATGCAAGCACAGAATGTGAATCGTTTATACGAACTAGACACATGTGTAGAAGATTTATGCTAATGTACGTATGAAAACTCACATTAAAGTTAGTACTCTCTTTGATCTCAGTTTTCATTATGTATATAAGATGCATAAGATTTATATTGCGTACATGTACGCAATGTAAAACTCCTGTAAGCCTTTTAGGCAGATTGAAAATTCACATCAAAGTTATAGCTCACTTGTAATGTGAGCTTTTATATATATCGGAGGCATATAATACAAGGGCAGAATGAATGTACTTTTTGATGTTCAAATAGTACAAAGAGGTGTGGAAGAAACATTTCGTACAAGCACACTCATACGTTTGAAAACTCACATCAAAGTCAGGACTGATCTTGATGTCAGTTTTCTGGCGATGTAAATTAAATATGTGCACAACTGTAAAACTCACACGTACATATTGAAAACTCACATGAAAGTTGGAGCTTCCTTTAATATGATCTTTTCTGTTAAAGGGGCATACAATAAAGGGAGAAGAATGAATGTACATGTTTACATATGAAGTGTACACGCATGTGTGGGAGATTCCCATTTCATAACCTGTACACTAATATACATCTGAAAACTCACATGAAAGACAGACTGACTTTGATGTGAACTTTCAGGAGATGGTAACTGCATAATGTAGGAACTGTAAAACTCATACGCCTCTTGTACATATTGAAAATGCACATCAAAGTCAAACCCGACTTTTATGTACTATTATTTCATACATATTTTCAGGCATGTAGGAGATGTGAATTTTATGATTTATACCAAACACTCAAATGAAACTTATAAACTTATACGCCATACTCTCAGATGCCAAACACTTATACACCAACTACTCCCACTCATTACACCACACAATTTTACGACATGTGCTCTTACGGCACACACACAATTATGGCGCGCGCACACGCACATTGTACATGTACACTACTATACATAAGAAAACTATTAGTACAATTACATTTGTGAACCATATATTACATTTGCCATTTACTCATGCCCTGATACACTCATATGGCAAACACTCATACTACATTCATTTATACTACATACACTCATATGCTATACGCCATACTCCCCACAAAATCCCACATGAAATATATTTTTAACAAAAACTAAAGTACTCAATCAGTAGCTAAAACAACGTTAAGGTACAACCAGGTACACTCACTGTATACCACTACGAATACAAATTTGAAATTAGTTTTGTTTCTTTAAATATATTTGTATTGATTTTACAACAATGAACTTCTAACATTCACATCCCCCCTCCCCTTGGGATGTTCCATGTGTCAACATAGTTTTACGAGATGTCTCTACGCCTTATTTAAACAAGTCCAATATCTTTATTTTGTGTGGGCACCACTGTTCCATATAGTCACTTTGAAGGTATTCAAGAGTTTCTGCCCATTCGTCCCTAAATTTCCGATTACTCCACTGTAGGTTGCACGTGATATGTTCCATTGTTATATGGGATCAAACTCTTCTTATCCAGTCAAGTGCCTCAGCAGGGAGTTTCTGCTTCCACTTGTGGGCCATTTCCAGCCATGCTCCAATAAGTAGGCCCATTAAGTTTAGTTTCTGTGTTTTTGATAGTTTCTTGTCTTTCGGGTCCCACATCCCACATAGCCATACTTCCTCCCCCATGTCCCCCATGCCTGGGAACATTTGCAGCAATACTGGGTGGATGTGAAGGCACATATGCAGCTAGTTTGGGCATTCCCACCAAATGTGTCGCCAGTCCCCTTCCCCACCACATTCCCTCCAACATACATTAGGGGAATATCGCATGTAGCCTTTCTGGTGTTTACTGCCATTGCAGGAGGATTTTCATCCACATTTATTTTGTCTGTATCGCCCTCGTAAATTTGGGTATCACCTCCCATGTGTGGTCCCACAGTTCCTTTGGAATTGATCTTCTCAGGGTCCTTTCCCATCTTTGCATGTATTGCCACTTTATTTCTTCTGCAAGTTTCAAAAGGAGTTCGCTCCCTCGGTGCAGCTTCTTTTATTCTGGGCGTGTCTAACCAGTGGTATAATTGATCGTATTTATATCTGTCTTTAGCGTTCAGGCTAAGCAACTCGGTGCATTCTTCAAAAGATCTTATCTGTTGTCCCTGGAGCATGTCCCCAACCATTTTGCATCCTGCCTCCTCCCACTTCTGGAATGCTGTTTTCTCTAGTCCTGGCGGGAAATCTGGGTTTTTGAATAGAGGCATAAAGAGGGCTGGGTCTTTTGTCAGGGTACCTTTCTGTGTTGCCTTATCCCATATTTCTAATGTCGCTTGCATGATTTCGCCGATTTGTAGATTGGGATGTCTATGTTTCCTCCCCACCCATAGCAAGTGTCTTGTGGGTATAGTCGCCACTGCTATCTTGAGCTGCCCACAGCTTCAGTGAGTTGTCTGGTATCCTTTCTTTCAACACCCATAATTGGGCCGCCTCATAATATTTTTTAAAGTGCGGGAGGGCACATCCCCCATCCTTCCTTGGAGCAGTTAGGACCGTGTTCGATACCCTTGGGGTTTTCCCCTGCCATATGTATTCCGTGGCGGCTTTCGTTAAAGATTTGAAGAAAGCCGATGGGAGTCTTATCAGTAGCGCTTGAAATAGGTACATAACTTTAGGTAGGACGGTCATCTTGATCACCGTTATCCACCCCCACCTTGAAATTGATATGGGGTTCCATCTCCCTAAATCTCGTTTAATTTGTCTTAGTAGAAGGGGATAGTTTTGGGAATATAGATGTTGTACCTTGTCTCAGATTGATTCCCAGATATTTGACCCCCGTCTTCGCCACTTTTAGGTGCAACTTGGCTGCTACTGATTGGATCTGCGAACTGCTACCCGCCAGTACCAGGATTTCTGATTTCTGCCTGTTGATTTTCAGCCCTGACAGGGAACCAAGTGTTTCAATCTCCTGCATTAGGATTGGGAGGGAGTTCTCAGGGTCCCCCAGGATCACCAGCATATCGTCTGCGTATGCTGCTATTTTATGGGCGTTACCTGCCATTTCTATGCCAGTTATTTCCTTTTTATTTCTAATCTGCGCCAGTAGAGGCTCCAGAAAGATTGCGTATGATAAGGAGGGTAGGGGGCAACCTTGTTTTGTCCCTCTCTCGATTTTAATTTTATTGGATAGTCCTCCATTCACTGCTACTCTTATGTTGGGCGAGTTGTAGTTAGCTTTAATCATTCTAATGAAGGAATCCCCTACCCCCATTCTCCTCA
Source organism: Ambystoma mexicanum (assembly GCF_040938575.1). Lineage (NCBI taxonomy): Eukaryota > Metazoa > Chordata > Amphibia > Caudata > Ambystomatidae > Ambystoma > Ambystoma mexicanum. The sequence continues at coordinate 532,134,188 of NC_090923.1, forward strand.
GTGTGTGAAACAGGAGCGTCCACTCTACTCGATCGAACGCCTTTTCTGTGTCCAGGGCCAGTATTATTGCTGGGGAGTGTGTTATTCCTATTTTCTCCACTATGTGGAGGACCCTCCTGATGTTGTCCTGCATTTGTCTTTTCGGGGACGAATCCACATTGATCCTGATGGATCAACTTCATGAATACTCGCGTGAACCTGGTGGCTAGAATTTTGGTATACAACTAACCATCCTGACTTATCAACGCTATTTGGCGGTAAAGGGGATGGAAGCTCCGGATCCTTACCTTGTTTATGTATAACCAGCAACTTGGCCTCATTCATCGATTGGGTAATATTAGCTTTATCTTTAAAGGCGTTAAAAAGATCTGTTAGGACTGCGGCCAGTATATCACTAAGTTTTATAGAATTGTGCATTATAGCCCGGTGCCTTATTCCTGGGAAGGTCTCTAATCGCTTTGCTAACCTCTTCCTCAGTAATATCTTTGTCTAGCGTTTACCTCTCTATGTCCGATAGTACCGGAAGATTAATTCCCTCTAAATAAGCCTTTTGAAGGGTCTCGTCTGGTTGGTCTGTCGAGTAAAGTTGCTGATAGAACTTCGAATATGGCCCTGATTTCTGTGGTTTGTGACTTTCTATCCTCCTTGTCGTCCCTCATCGCCATTACGGTCCTATCCTGGATTTTCCCCTTTAGTCGTCTAGCCAGTAGTTTATCAGCTCTGTTTGCCTTTATGTAATACCAGTGTTGCAACCGGATCAGTTGTCTCTCTGCTTTTTTTGTGCGAAGAGATTCAAGTTGGCCTTGTACATGTCTCAGAGCTTTTTGTGGTTTCAATGTGGGCCTCTGCAATATTTCAACTTGGATTTTGCTAGTGTTTGCCTCTAGCTCTTTTTCCCATTGGAGATTGACAGGGTAATTCATAGAATTTCGCAGAAAAGTGTTGAAAGCGGCTGGCGCAGAGTGTCCGCGTGCGATTGTCTGCGCCAGGCACGTGCGCTAAAACCGATTTCCGCGCACAGCGTATTCATGGATTTTAGGCTCCCAAACCAGCCGTGGCGCAGAGTATCGCAGCGACCCTGCAGCAGCGCCAGTAACGCCCCCAAGAACGCCCTCGCGCAAGGAAAAGCCATCAAAATCGCTAAATCATCGCAAAGGGCAGCGCTAACCCTGGACCAGTCTACAAGGCTGCCAAACAAGGAACGCAAAGCGGGTAACGTGCATATCAGGGGTACGCGTGAAGTTATACACGCGATTAGCCAGGGTATGTATATTACAGGGGTACGCGTGAAGTTTTACACGCGATTAGCCAGGGCACGTGTATCACAGGGGTATGCAGGAATAATCACACGCGATTTGGCTGGGTACGTGTATTACAGGGGTGCGCGGGAATTATCACACGCAATTTGGCTGGGTACATGTATTACAGGGGTGCGCGGGAATTATCACACGCGATTTGGCTTGGTACGTGTATTACAGGGGTGCGTGGGAAGTTCTACACGCGATTGGCCAGGGTACGTGTATTACAGGGGTACGTGGGAATTATCACACGCGATTTGGCTGGGTACGTGTATTACAGTGGTACACGGGAAGTTCTACACGCGATTCGGCTGGGTACGTGTATTACAGGGGTGCGCGGGAATTCTCACATGCGATTTGGCCAGGTACGTGTATTACGGGGGTGTGCGGGAATTATCACACGCAATCAGGCTGGGTGGGTCCTCACAGGTGTTCCCTGTACACCCTCCACGGCCCCTGCAGGCAGCCCACAAAACAGGGGACTACCCTGCACACCTGCTCATGTCCCCCTGCACCCCCACCCCCCAGCAGTGCAGGGGCAGCCTCCACCAGGCCCCCACCCATGTCTCCCACCACCCTCACCCACCAGCAGTGCAGGGGCACCCTCCACCAGGCCCCCACTCATGTCCCCTATCACCCCCACCCCCCCCCGCCACCAGGGGCACCCTCCACCAGGCCCCCATCCAGGTCTCCCACCACCCCCACCCCCCAGCATCCAGGGGCACCCTCCACCAGGCCCCCACCCATGTCTCCCACCACCCCCAACCCCCAGCAGTGCAGGGGCAGCCTCCACCAGGCCCCCACTCATGTCCCCTATCACCCCCACCCCCCCGCCACCAGGGGCACCCTTCACAAGGCCTCCATCCATGTCTCCCACCACCCCCACCCCCCCGCCACCAGGGGCACCCTTCACAAGGCCCCCATCCATGTCTCCCACCACCCCCACCCCCCAGCCCCCAGGGGCACCCTCCACCAGGCCCCCATCCATGTCTCCCACCACCCCCACCCCCCAGCAGTGCAGGGGCACCCTCCACCAGGCCCCCACCCATGACTCCTATCACCCCCACCCCCCAGGCCCCAGGGGCACCCTCCACCAGGCCCCCATCCATGTCTCCCACCACCCCCACCCCCCAGCAGTGCAGGGGCAGCCTCCACGAGGCCCCCACTCATGTCTCCCACCCCCCCACCCCCCAGCAGTGCAGGGGCAGCCTCCACCATGCCCCCACTCATGTCTCCCACCACCCAGCCACCAGGGGCACCCTTCACAAGGCCCCCATCCATGTCTCCCACCACCCCCACCCCCCAGCCACCAGGGGCACCCTCCACCAGGCCCCCAACCATGTCTCCCACCACCCCCACCCCCCAGCAGTACAGGGGCACCCTCCACCAGGTCCCCACCCATGTCCCCTATCACCCCCACCCCCCAGCCACCAGGGGCACCCTCCACCAGGCCCACATCCATGTCTCCCACCACCCCCACCCCCCAGCCACCAGGGGCACCCTCCACCAGGCCCCCATCCATGTCTCCCACCACCCCCACCCCCCAGCAGTGCAGGGGCACCCTTCACCAGGCCCCCACCCATGTCCCCTATCACCCCCACCCCCCAGCCACCAGGGGCACCCTCCACCAGGCCCCCATCCATGTCTCCCACCACCCCCACCCCCCAGCAGTGCAGGGGCACCCTCCACCAGGCACCCACCCATGTCTCCCACCACCCCCACCCCCCATCAGTGCAGGGGCACCCTCCACCAGGCCCCCACACATGATTCCCACCACCCCCACCCCCCAGCAGTGCAGGGGCAGCCTCCACCAGGCCCCCACTCATGTCTCCCACCCCCCCACCCCCCAGCAGTGCAGGGGCACCCTCCACCAGGCCCCCACCCATGTCCCCCATCACCCCCACCCCCGATGCCACCAGGGGCACCCTCCACCAGGCCCCCATCCATGTCTCCCACCACCCCCACCCCCCAGCAGTGCAGGGGCACCCTCCACCAGGCCCCCACCCATGTCCCCTATCACCCCCACCCCCCAGCCACCAGGGGCACCCTCCACCAGGCCCCCATCCATGTCTCCCACCACCCCCACCCCCCAGCAGTGCAGGGGCACGCTCCACCAGGCCCCCACCCATGTCTCCCACCACCCCCACCCCCCAGCAGTGCAGGGGCAGCCTCCACCAGGCCCCCACCCATGACTCCCACCCCCCCACCCCCCAGCAGTGCAGGGGCACCCTCCACCAGGCCCCCACCCATGACTCCCACCACCCCCATCCCCCAGCAGTGCAGGGGCACCCTCCACCAGGCCCCCACTCATGTCTCCCACCCCCCACCCCCCAGCAGTGCAGGGGCACCCTCCACCAGGCACCCACCCATGACTCCCACCACCCCCACCCCCCAGCAGTGCAGGGGCAGCCTCCACCAGGCCCCCACCCATGTCTCCCACCACCCCCACGCCCCCAGCAGTGCAGGGGCACCCTCCACCAGGCCCCCACCCATGTCTCCCACCACCCCCACCCCCCAGCAGTGCAGGGGCAGCCTCCACCAGGCCCCCACCCATGTCTCCTACCACCCCCACCCCCCAGCGCTGTGGGGCACCTGCCAGCAGGCCCTCACCCATGTCCAACCCATGTCTCCCACCACCCCCACCCCCCAGCCACCAGGGGCATCCTCCACCAGGACACCAACTTCCCTGGCACTGAAGCTGGTGCCCCTCTGCCTCCTTGGCCGGGGGTTGCCACTGGTGCCAGATGTTGTAGTGCCCGACATGGCAACCCCAGAGGCAGGAGTGGGTGGGCAACTGGGTCCTGGGGCTGGGGCTGGGCAGTCGGGAGCCTTTGGTTCCAGCAGGGGTGGTCACAGCAACAGCACCCCTGGCTGATGTGCAGGCAGCAAATGGCAGGGCACGTGGGCAGCAGGCAGTCAGGCAGCAGCAGATGGCAGGTGGGAGCGTGCTCAGGGCTCTGGGGGGCAGTAATTTGGCCTCCTGGGCAGGAGCGTGGTCTTTCGTGTGTGAACGCGTGGACAGCTTGATACGTAGTGAGTGATTTTGCACGTGAAAATCCCACACGTCTGCGTGTAAATTGATGAAAGGCCCTTAGCGCGTAAACGCGTATGCGCGTCTATGAAGTCACGTGCACGCGTAGGAAAAAGTTGCGTGACACGTCCGAGTGTCAAAGCGTGTAATTGGTGCAAATGGACCTACACGCAGAAGTGACAAAGCGTGTAATTGGTGCAAATGGACCTACACGCAGAAGTGACAAAGCGTGTAATTGGTGCAAATGGGCCTAGCACGTACACGCCGTGTAAGTGACGCTGTACGTGTGGGCCTGCATATAAGGTACGTGTAGAACACCAATTCCTTGTACTGCTTTTCGTGGAGAGCGAGTGGGTGAATTCTGTACTTCTTGTCGTTTCACACGCGATTTACTTCACGGCGTTTCAAGTTCGTACTCCGTTACCTCTGACAGCTTTTTCTATATTTTTCTCTTGTACTGGTTTACCTGGGCCTGTTCCCTCAAACAGTGTTCCCTTCTACTGTTGTCCTGTCTCCTCAGACAGCGTACATATCTTCTTTTGGCGGGGGTGTTGCCAACCAAACGCGCTCATTTTTCACGCTCTTTTACCTAGCAGACGGTGAGTCACGCATGTATCTAACATCTGTGCTTGCCCCGTGTGTAGCCTACCCCTTCAGAGGTCATTCTAGGCTGCGTGTGACACGCATACGTTCATTCTTGTGTTACTGGGTGCCACAGCGTAGTGCAGGTTTTTCTTTCTGCACACGTGGTCTAGGAGGGGTTGCGTGCACGTCATCTCCCTTTTTTGGGCCTCCTGTGCGTTGCGTGACCCGTCATCTTTCCCCAGGGATTACATTCAGCCTTGCTAGAGCACTAGGGTACAATTACCATCTGGTACCCAACGCCTTTGACCCCCAATTGCCCAGGACAATAGTCTACATCGACTCCCATACGCACATTAACATCAGTGCCATGGCTGGGAGGCGAGGATTCCGTAAGGGTGGCAAAGGTGGAAGAGCCACAAGTGGTGGCCGTGGTGGATCCGGTAGGGGACGTGGTCGTAACTTGCAGGGTGAGCCTGTCCCCCCATGTGTGGAGGACCAGTCACGGGCACCCATAATCCCCCCCCCTCCCGTTGAGGCTGATGTGGCTGACACCATCCATGCTCAGCCCTTGTTGGACCAGCCCATTGTGGCACCAGACCTGGCTGACTCCATGGCTGACTTCCAGGTCAGCAGGGCTACGACACGTGCGCTGGTGCACGATGATGCCATCATGCCACGTGCATCTGGGGCAGCAAGGTCATCTGCTGCACCAAGGAGGCAGGGCGGAGAGGCTGCAGGGGCAGCTGCGGCTCCATCCACCCCAGCCCTCACACACCCAGCCAGGACAGTGTCGGTCCTAGTCCATGCTGCTGACATTCCCCCTGACACCATCACACTAGAGCCAATGCCTGCACCAACTCCCATGCTGAGTGTGCAATCCCACACTCCTGATACAGAGTCCACCAGGGCTCCTGCCCCTAGTGTCCAGAGCGGCGCAGGACACTCAGGATCACCACCACCTTCCAAGCGGAAGAGGAAGAGTGCTCGTCCGGCACAGGCTGATGCCCCAGACACGGCTACACAGTCCGGCCCATCCAGGAAGCCCAGCTTCACGGATGACGAACTGAATGCACTTGTCGAGTATGTGTCCGGACATGACAACGAGATGGTCATTGTTGCAGGATCCAAGACCACACCTGCACAACGCCAGGCACACTGGCAGACCGTTGCGGACATCGTAAGTGCCCTTGGAATCGTGAGGCGCACAGCCAATGATTGCTATAAGCGCTGGAATGACCTAAAGCGCAGGGCAAAGAGTAAGCTGGCCTCAAGTCATGCCGCAACTCTAGTGACTGGAGGTGGGTCTATAGTAGTAGACATGGAACTCACTCCACATGAGTCAGTCGCTGGGACCTACGTCACGGAGGAACAGATCCAAGGCGTGGGAGATCTGGCTGATTACGAGGCATTGTCCGGTGAGTGCACATGCATGTGTGTGTCATCCATGTGCATGGTGTGTGTGTGAGGGCTTCTGTTTGTGTGCCAGGTGAGAGTGTGTGCGCCTGAGTCATATGGGTCAGCCATGTGCTTCATGCAATACTTCCTGCGCAGCTGCATTTGGCCATAGCAGTATCCCTTCTGCCAACAGTAGACATCTAGCCCAACTGCACGCCAGTTGCCCTTGAAGTGTCACCTTGCCACAACATAGTTGCTTATTTTTCACTGTTCATTCAGTCAGATTGTTTGCATTCCCCCACTTTTACTAGCCATGTCGCTGTCCACTAGTCACATGTCTGACATGGCTATGGTAAAGTGGAGTGACTTTGTTACCTGGATATCATTTGAACACACATGTCCCTGTGCAATTGGACCATTTCAGACTGGCAGCTCCAGGTGAAAAATCTGACCTGTTAGAATTAGAAAAGCAATTACATGCGGGAACTGGACTGAATGAATAGGTGCTGCCCTCCTCTCCATCTTCACTCAATAGCAATGGTACATGCCATCTGTGTGATGGCATGTGTGTTTCACCTGGCAATCACAGGCCAATGTGTGATGCCACTGCCAGGCAGCATGCAGAAAATGTGTTCATCTTCCATCTTGGTGTCATCAGTGTGTGCCATTTGCCTGCACTTCATACGCAGTGAGGGTGCATGCATGGGAGGGTTTTAGTCATGTGGGACATGTGTCAATCAAGTACTGGTTCTCTTGCTTCTCAGCCTTCATTGTGTGCCATGGTGCTAATGCCTGTTTCCATTTCTTTGTTTTTATGTCTTTGCAGGGGAAGACGCACCTGATACTGCTGGGGTTGTGGAGATGGTGCAGACCCAGGAGGGGTCCGAGGGCCGACCAACCATCAGTGAGGGACGTGGTGTGGTGGTGGGGGAGAACCCACAAGTGCTGCAGGTCATGCTCTCAAGGGGTGTCTCTGGCTGCACCTCCCCCGAGCTGTACTCAGCTGTTGATTCGGATGAGACCTACGTGACGTCGCAGGTGAGTGTTCCAGGGAGGGATTCTGTTCGGTCTCACCCACCTGCACCAGGGTCAGAACCCTCCATGGGGATGTCAGTGTTGGCAGCTACGCCTTTGGTGGTTACGGATGCAGGGTCACACTCTGCGACATCTGATCCTGTTCCTGGGCCAGCAGATCAGAGGGGGAATGCAGTCCTGCAGCCTCAGGCAGTGCCGGCACAGCAAGGCGCAGTTCGCCTTGCCCCAGACAGGTGTGGTGCCCGCCGACGTGGTGGCCGTACGCCACCTGGCAATACCGCATGGGAGCAATCCATTTACGGTATGGCAACCCAACAGGCTGCATCATCCGAGATGATGGCTCAGGCCATGCATAGGGTGGCCACTTCCATTGTCCCCCCAGAAAGGCTGATGGAGCGACTAGAGCAGGCAACCGACTCCATCTGCCAGTCACACAGGGAGGACATGTTGGGGTCCAACAGGGACAGGCGGGCGGCACTGGCGACTCTGCAGGAGGCCATCTCCATTGAGTCCCAGGGCCACAGGGAAGCCCTGAGGCAGGAGCTCCTTCACCTCAGGACGACTCTTGTTGAGCTTGAGGCTTCAACACACCAAAGGACAGAACAGCAGCTGGAGCGGCTCACCCGTACGCTCTCAGCTGAGATGCAGGCAACGAGGGCGGAGGTCCGGGCATCCCGTGAGTTGTTGCATGGGGACCTCCGCACACTCATCCTCCAGAACCAGACCTACCACACCCGCATGCTTGCAGTCATGGAGGAGCAGACTAGGGCCTTGCGTGGGCTGCCTCCCATAGTGCAACCACCTCCGGATGCAGCTGCACAGGGTGATAATAGCGACAGCAGTGATACTCCCACAACAGGGTAGCCGTGTGGGCCATGAGCCCATGGAGGTGTTTTATTTTCCCAGGATCCACGCAGGTGGGTTCTGGTGTGCATCCTGTCCTCGGACCTCCTGGGTGGCCTCCCCAACCCTCCTCGGGCCCATCAATGGCCATTTTTGATTGTTTCTTATTTTTATTTTTATTTATTTTATTCCCTATTTTTTTGGGACGATTTGTTGGCTTCCGTGGTTCCTGTGGGCATACGCTGCATTGTGGCTGGGCACACACCCCTCCTGCTTCCCGCTTCCATGGGCTTGCAAAGGGTGTGCCCAAGTGACAGTGAATTACACAGTGACGTTGGACTCCCATGAGCTGTGTGGGCAGTCTGTAGTCAATACTGTGTATACATTCCTAGTACATATTGCTGTTGTGTTGTACACTGCATGTTGCATTGATGTGTAACTCATCTTCTGTGTCTACCTCCCAATTTGCAGGTCCCTTCCTCATGTCTACACAAGGACCTCTAGTCTGGAGATGGGGTCCATGTTGGCAGCAGTGCACCTACAACTCTACATGGCGCCAACACTGCACAGTTGGTAGTGGTGGGAGTGCAGGCATTTCCAGGTGGTGAGACTACTAATATGTAACATTTGTGATGTCATGTTAATGGTAGTACGTGCTCAAGTATGTTGTTGGTCCGGCATTGCTGTGAGCATTTCAGGTGTTGCAGGTTTCTAATAGGGACACTGTACATAGTGACACTAGTGTCATGTTGTGGGGATTACTTTGTTTACCTGCAAATAGCATGACATGGCATGGTGTGTCGTGTGGCGGTGCTGGGGTTGGGTTGGCTGACATGGCACTGTCCTCTTGTTGTATTTTGCAAGTGGGTATTCTTTTTAGCTGCTTGAATGTGTAACTCCACAAAACTGCATTGGTGGTGTCTGTGTGGGTAGGGATGCACACATTGTGACACTTCCAGGTGAACAATCTCAGGCTGATATGGTATTCACGGTTCATTCTCCAGACATTCAGGATCAGTGTCAGGTTGAGTCATCATTGATTGTCAGATGGAAAGTGCCAGGGCAGTGTGCACTCCACAGGGGTGTGATTTCTATGTGAAGTAATTAGCCACTAGCTGTGTACGGGCTGCCTCCCCACGTGCCCTTTCCCCTCCCATGCGCAGCGGCTGTGCATGTGGTTGGGGATGTGGGGCCACCACCATGTCCACGGCCAGGCCCCGGCGTGTTGCAACGTTGTGCAGGACACATGCTGCCACTATGATCCTGCACACTACTGGGGGAGCATATAACAGCTGGCCGCCAGGACGGTCAAGGGAGCGAAAGCGTGACTTTAGCACTCCGAATGTGCGCTCCACTATGCCCCGGGTCGTAATGTGGGCTGTGTTATATCTTACCTCGGGTGGCGTGGTGGGGTTCCGAATTGGCGTCATCATGTGGGGGCTGAGAGGGTAGGCACTGTCCCCTGTGGAGGTGGTGATTGGTATCATTGGTGGGGTTGTGACCTTGCTCAGTATCCAACATGCATGCATGTGCAGTGGCATACATACTCACCAAGCAGCCATGTATCGCCATGCCGCCCAGCTTCTAGGTCCCGGCTTAGGGTGGACATTCGGTAAATGAAGCTGTCGTGGGTGGACCCGGGATAGTTGGCATATACTGAGGTGTTGATTCCCTTGGCATTACATGCTACCTGCACGTTGATGGAATGCCAGTGCTTGCGGTTCCTATAGATGTGCTCAGATGCCCTGGGGGGACGTAGACCCACATGGGTGCAGTCGATGGCACCTAGCACTTTGGGGAATCGTGCCACACCGTAAAAATCCAGGGCGGCAGCATGCCTTTCTGCAGGTGTTCTGGGCAGGTATATGTGCCTGCGGACTGATGGGCGTGCAGTGATGATGTTTAAGACCTGGTGTAGGCAGCGTGACTGGGTGGCCTGTGACACCCCACCCACTATGGCACTTGTCCGCTGAAATGATCCAGTGGCTAAGAAGTGCAGTACATTGAGGACCTTCTCCAGGGGGCTGAGTGCTTGGGAGCACAGGGTGGGTGATGTGAGGTCATCCTCCCACTCACTCACCAGGTCCAGTATTATGTGTGGTGGAAACCTGTACCTCCCATACACCTGGTCATCAGGCATCCCGAAAAGGCTGGTTCTGGGTGTGAATATTCTGGCCCTGACTATCCTCCTCCTCCTCCTTTGGTAGCCCACTGCCACTGCTGCTAGGAACGGTATGTTCATCCTGGCGTCTGAGCTTGTTATTGTTAAAGTGCGCAAATTTATGCTTTGCGCGTGTTCTAGGCGAGCGTGTGACCCGCGCACCCCTGGAATCCAGTTCCCAGTCCAATAGCGTGTGGAAATTCCCACGCACCACGGGATACAGGTGCGCTGACGTACTTGCGTGTGTAAGTGCCCGCGCACCCATGAAATACACGTACATAGGCCAATCGCGTGTACGCGCACTTTTGTCCAATTACACGCTGACGTGCAGTATTTCCACGTGTGCTCCGTCATCACGTGCTGAGTGGGGAACACCCGTGCGGGTCACGTCACAGACGCGCTTACGCGCTGAGGGACTCTGGTCCAATAGAATCGCGTATGCGTGCTGACGCGCTTACGCGCTAAGGGCCTTTCCTCGGATTTCACGCTGACGTGCAGGATTTTCACGTGCCAAATCACTCCGTATCAAGCTGGCCACGCGAAAACACACGGAAGACCACGCTCCTGCCCAGAAGGCCGAGTTACTGCCCCCCAGTTCCCCGAGCAGCCTCCCACGTGCCATCTGCTGCTGCCTGCCTGCTGCCACCGTGCCCTGCCATTTGGTGCCTGCATATCAGCCATCTGCAGGGGTCCAGTTGCTGTGTCCACCCCTGCTGGAACTGAAGACTCCAGACTGGGATAACATCGCTCCACAGCCCAGCCACAGGACCCAGTTGCCCACCCACACCTGCCTCTGGGGTTGCCATGTCGGGCACTTCCACATCTGGCACCAGTGGCAACCCCAGGCCAGAGGGGCAGAGGGGCACCACCTTCACTGCCGCCGAAGTTGGTGTCCTAGTGGAGCATGTCCTGGGGCAGTATGATGCCCTCTTTGGATCGTCCCGCGCCAGCAAGAAGGACGGGAGAGGATCTGGGCCGACTGTGTGGTTGCCATCAACGCGGAGGGGGTGGCAACCCGCAACGTCCTGAAGATCAAGAAGCGCTGGGAGGACTTGAGGTCCAGGACCCTTGTGAAGGCCCGGCGCCTCGTGGAGGGGGGCCGGGGCCGCATGAGTTCCATCAAGATGAGGGTCCTGGAACGCGTACGCCCAGCGCTCCACGCCCAGATACTTGAGAGGGAGGACCGTCTGGAGTTGAGCGGTAAGTGTCCAAGCATTACTGTGTGAGACAGGGCATGTTGCGGTGTGCTGGTTCTATGATACTTGCCTGTATGTGTGCCATAGGCCATGTATGCATGTATGTGTGCAGGGACATCATAGTAATGCATGTGCGACCAGTGATGTGTGACCCACATGGTTGTTGCATGTGTTCAAATGCCGCATGGGGAGCCCTATGCAGATTTTGAACATGAGACCATGCCAGTCTCTGTACCTGGACATAGGTGGGGGTGAGGGATGGGTGCTGATGCCAGGTACATATATGGTAGCCATGTCTGTGTGCCTGACCTGCGTGTCTGTGACTTGTGCATGCCATGGATGCATGACACGTGTGTGACAATGCACAGATTCATTGAAGCAGCCAAATTACCCTTGTATCCGCTGTGTTTGGTGTGTTTGGGGCCAGATGGATGTGACTGAGGTGAAGTGTGTGCATGTGATCGGCATGAGCCATGATGCATGTGAGTTCCATATCATTGAATGTTTCAAGAGTCCATTGGACATGCATGGAAATGTCCATGGCATGCACCATGCCTGTTACTGTGTGTGTTTTGGCTGGACTGACCCATGTGTTGTGGAGGGACATGAAGGAAGTGTACTTTGACAGTGGTGCTCATCTGCTATTGCTTCCTGTCTAGGGGACCATTGTACAGTACCCTGATGCTTGTGTTCTTTGTCTCCCTCTACGCAGCGGCTATTGAAGAAGAGGGCGGAGACGGCGCTGTGGAGCCAGGCGGCGGGGATGCCCCCACGGCTGCAGCGGAAGGGGTGGGTGAGCCCCCACAGGGGCCTGCTACGGTGGGAGACGGTGAGGAGCCATCCAGGTTGGTGGTTTGCACAGAGGAGGAGAAGGCCGCCACTGGGGCACAGATGGGGCCTGGTGGGGGCATCCCTGCTGGTGTAAGTGGTGCAGTCCAGGGCCAGGGGCAGGAGGCAGCACAGGTCACCGTGGAGCGGCCTGTGCATGTCGCTGTCCCTGACCCTGTGAGTGCACCACCATGCACCAGCAGGGATTCCCCGTCCCAGGCCCGTCCGCAGGTAGAGGGGATGTCCATGTCACCTGACTCCCCTCCACCTGCGGACGTGGGAACCCCTGGCCGTGCGGAGAAGGTCCCGATTGGGGTCGCGATGCGCACGGCTGTGATTCGTGATGCCGTGCATGCTTCCCGGGAGGAGCACGCACGTCATCACGAAGTGCACCGTGCCGACGTGGCCCAATTGGGATCGGCCATGTTCGGGGGTTTGCTGCATGTGTTGGCCAATCTGGCGGCCCTCTCCTCCTCTGTGCAGGCTATACACCAGTTGTTCTCCTTGCCGTCTTCCGGCTCAGATGACACCAGGGCCCCCTGTGGACCTGCCCCGACCAATGCAGCCAGCTCGGTGGGGATCCCATCCCTGCCACAGTTGGGAGTCGGAGGTCCAGCAGGGGTGGACAACACAGCAACTGGACCCCAGCAGATGGAAGATGTGACAGCATCATCGGGCAGGGCACGTGCACGACGGCGTCGGTGGTTTCCATCAGCCTGGATGCCGTCGTGCTGGCAGAGGCAGTGGCGTCGGAGGCAGCAGCAGGCTCGACGTGGGAGGCATCATGGCTCGGGGCCATCAAGATCAGAGGGGCAGGCATCGGCCGGAGGGCAGGGCAACCCTGGGATGGTGGTGTCTTCCGTGTGGGAGCAGTTGGTCCAGCGGATAGGTGCGGAGCGGCAGCGGGCGGAAGAGGAGCAGCTCACCATGGTCAGGGTGGAGTTCTCCATGCGTCGGGCGTTGAGGCGGGCTGAGTGCCTCGAGGAAGCTCGCAGGGAGTTTGAGCTGAACATGGGGTTATCCCTGCGAGACCTCGGGGCCAGGACAGAGTCCCGCCTCCAGGACATCGACATGGAGTTCGATGATGCCCTGGCCAGCAACATCACCGAGTGAGCCGCAGGACTTGCCCGCTGCCTTTGTATATAGTTATTTAGTTAGTTAGTGTTAGGTTTCCTTTCTTTATTTTTATTTTTTTGGACCGCTCGGACAATGGCCACTTTTTTGTATATATTTTTTTCATTAGGTAGTAGTAGGTTTCATTTATGGTGTTGGGCTCATGGACCTTGGAATATTCGTGTATATAGTTTGCTTTTTGAAGAAACATTTTTTTTATTGATTATTGTGTTCACCATGAGGAAATGGTTTTTCATTATTTTCCTTCCACATGACATTGCTTTGGACGACATTTGTTTTTGGATTACTTTGTTTTTTTTATTTTTACATTTGTTCTCGGACATGGACCATTTATTTAGTTATCCCCATTGTTGTATGTTTGATTTGTTTACTTATTTTTCATCTTTAATACATGTTTTTTTAACTTTCACTTGTGGTATTTTCTCATTGGTTTCATACATGTCATGATATGGGTTTTGACATTCACTTGCACCCGTTGTGTATGTGTGTGTGACGGACATGTGTTCATTTACAGACTTGCCATTGGGGTTGTATCATGTAATTGCATTCACTATGTGGGTGGATGCAATCCTTGCCTGGGTGTTTGTGCTGGGTATGCTGCCCATTACTGCCATGATTGAGTATCGTCAGGACCTGGGGGCAGGGGGACATGTGTGGGTGCCTGGTGGAGGCTGCCCCTGCACTGCTGGGGGGTGGGGGTGGTGGGTGACATGGGTGGGGGCCTGGTGGAGGATGCCCCTGCACTGCTGGGGGGTGGGGGTGGTGGGAGACATGGGTGGGGGCCTGGTGGAGGATGCCCCTGCACTGCTGGGGGGTGGGGGTGGTGGGTGACATGGGTGGGGGCCTGGTGGAGGGTGCCCCTGGTGGCTGGGGGGTGGGGGGGTGGGAGACATGGAAGGGGGCCTTGTGAAGGGTGCCCCTGGTGGCTGGGGGTGGTGGGAGACATGGGTGGGGGCCTGGTGGAGGATGCCCCTGCACTGCTGGGGGGTGGGGGTGGTGGGTGACATGGGTGGGGGCCTGGTGTAGGGTGCCGCTGGGGGGTGGGGGTGGTGGGAGACATGGATGGGGGCCTTGTGAAGGGTGCCCCTGGTGGCTGGGGGGTGGGGGTGGTGGGAGACATGGGTGGGGGCCTGGTGGAGGATGCCCCTGCACTGCTGGGGGGTGGGACTGGTGGGAGACATGGGTGGGGGCCTGGTGGAGGATGCCCCTGCACTGCTGGGGGGTGGGGGTGGTGGGTGACATGGGTGGGGGCCTGGTGGAGGGTGCCCCTGGTGGCTGGGGGTGGTGGGAGACATGGATGGGGGCCTTGTGAAGGGTGCCCCTGGTGGCTGGGGGGTGGGGGTGGTGGGAGACATGGGTGGGGGCCTGGTGGAGGATGCCCCTGCACTGCTGGGGGGTGGGGGTGGTGGGAGACATGGGTGGGGCCTGGTGGAGGGTGCCCCTGGATGGTGGGGGTGGTGGGAGACATGGATGGGGGCCTTGTGAAGGGTGCCCCTGGTGGCGGGGGGGGTGGGGGTGATAGGGGACATGAGTGGGGGCCTGGTGGAGGCTGCCCCTGCACTGCTGGGGGGTGGGGGTGGTGGGAGACATGGGTGGGGGCCTGGTGGAGGATGCCCCTGCACTGCTGGGGGGTGGGGGTGGTGGGAGACATGGGTGGGGGCCTGGTGGAGGATGCCCCTGCACTGCTGGGGGGTGGGGGTGGTGGGAGACATGGGTGGGGGCCTGGTGGAGGATGCCCCTGCACTGCTGGGGGGTGGGGGTGGTGGGAGACATGGGTGGGGCCTGGTGGAGGATGCCCCTGCACTGCTGGGGGGTGGGACTGGTGGGAGACATGGGTGGGGGCCTGGTGGAGGATGCCCCTGCACTGCTGGGGGGTGGGGGTGGTGGGTGACATGGGTGGGGGCCTGGTGGAGGGTGCCCCTGGTGGCTGGGGGTGGTGGGAGACATGGATGGGGGCCTTGTGAAGGGTGCCCCTGGTGGCTGGGGGGTGGGGGTGGTGGGAGACATGGGTGGGGGCCTGGTGGAGGATGCCCCTGCACTGCTGGGGGGTGGGGGTGGTGGGAGACATGGGTGGGGCCTGGTGGAGGGTGCCCCTGGATGGTGGGGGTGGTGGGAGACATGGATGGGGGCCTTGTGAAGGGTGCCCCTGGTGGCGGGGGGGTGGGGGTGATAGGGGACATGAGTGGGGGCCTGGTGGAGGCTGCCCCTGCACTGCTGGGGGGTGGGGGTGGTGGGAGACATGGGTGGGGGCCTGGTGGAGGATGCCCCTGCACTGCTGGGGGGTGGGGGTGGTGGGAGACATGGGTGGGGGCCTGGTGGAGGATGCCCCTGCACTGCTGGGGGGGTGGGGGTGGTGGGAGACATGGGTGGGGGCCTGGTGGAGGGTGCCCCTGGATGGTGGGGGGTGGGGGTGGTGGGAGACATGAGTGGGGGCCTGGTGGAGGATGCCCCTGCACTGCTGGGGGGTGGGGGTGGTGGGAGACATGGGTGGGGGCCTGGTGGAGGGTGCCCCTGGATGCTGGGGGGTGGGGGTGGTGGGAGACATGAGTGGGGCCTGGTGGAGGCTGCCCCAGCACTGCTGGGGGGTGGGGGTGGTGGGAGACATGAGTGGGGGCCTGGTGGAGGGTGCCCCTGGTGGCAGGGGGGTGGGGGTGGTGGGAGACATGCGTGGGGGCCTGGTGGAGGATGCCCCTGCACTGCTGGGGGATGGGGGTGGTGGGAGACATGGGTGGGGGCCTGGTGGAGGATGCCCCTGCACTGCTGGGGGGTGGGGGTGGTGGGAGACATGGGTGGGGGCCTGGTGGAGGATGCCCCTGCACTGCTGGGGGGTGGGGGTGGTGGGAGACATGGATAGGGGCCTTGTGAAGGGTGCCCCTGGTGGCGGGGGGGTGGGGGTGATAGGGGACATGAGTGGGGGCCTGGTGGAGGCTGCCCCTGCACTGCTGGGGGTTGGGGGTGGTGGGAGACATGGGTGGGGGCCTGGTGGAGGATGCCCCTGCACTGCTGGGGGGTGGGGGTGGTGGGTGACATGGGTGGGGGCCTGGTGGAGGGTGCCCCTGGTGGCTGGGGGGTGGGGGTGGTGGGAGACATGGGTGGGGGCCTGGTGGAGGATGCCCCTGCACTGCTGGGGGGTGGGGGTGGTGGGAGACATGGGTGGGGGCCTGGTGGAGGATGCCCCTGCACTGCTGGGGGGTGGGGGTGGTGGGTGACATGGGTGGGGGCCTGGTGGAGGGTGCCCCTGGTGGCTGGGGGGTGGGGGTGGTGGGAGACATGGGTGGGGGCCTGGTGGAGGATGCCCCTGCACTGCTGGGGGGTGGGGGTGGTGGGAGACATGGGTGGGGGCCTGGTGGAGGATGCCCCTGCACTGCTGGGGGGTGGGGGTGGTGGGTGACATGGGTGGGGGCCTGGTGGAGGGTGCCCCTGGTGGCTGGGGGGTGGTGGGAGACATGAGTGGGGGCCTGGTGGAGGATGCCCCTGCACTGCTGGGGGGTGGGGGTGGTGGGAGACATGGGTGGGGGCCTGGTGGAGGATGCCCCTGCACTGCTGGGGGGTGGGGGTGGTGGGTGACATGGGTGGGGGCCTGGTGGAGGGTGCCCCTGGTGGCTGGGGGGTGGGGGTGGTGGTAGACATGGATGGGGGCCTTGTGAAGGGTGCCCCTGGTGGCTGGGGGGTGGGAGACATGGGTGGGGGCCTGGTGGAGGATGCCCCTGCACTGCTGGGGGGTGGGGGTGGTGGGAGACATGGGTGGGGGCCTGGTGGAGGGTGCCCCTGGATGGTGGGGGGGTGGGAGACATGAGTGGGGGGCCTGGTGGAGGATGCCCCTGCACTGCTGGGGGGTGGGGGTGGTGGGAGACATGGGTGGGGGCCTGGTGAAGGGTGCCCCTGGATGGTGGGGGGTGGGGGTGGTGGGTGACATGGGTGGGGGCCTGGTGGAGGGTGCCCCTGGTGGCTGGGGGGTGGGGGTGGTGGGAGACATGGGTGGGGGCCTGGTGGAGGGTGCCCCTGGTGGCTGGGGGGTGGGGGTGGTGGGAGACATGGGTGGGGGCCTGGTGGAGGATGCCCCTGCACTGCTGGGGGGTGGGGGTGGTGGGTGACATGGTTGGGGGCCTGGTGGAGGGTGCCCCTGGTGGCTGGGGGGTGGGAGACATGGGTGGGGGCCTGGTGGAGGATGCCCCTGCACTGCTGGGGGGTGGGGGTGGTGGGTGACATGGGTGGGGGTCTGGTGGAGGGTGCCCCTGGTGGCTGGGGGGTGGGGGTGGTGGGAAACATGGATGGGGGCCTTGTGAAGGGTGCCCCTGGGGGGTGGGGGTGGTGAGAGACATGGGTGGGGGCCTGGTGGAGGATGCCCCTGCACTGCTGGGGGGTGGGGGTGGTGGGAGACATGGGTGGGGGCCTGGTGGAGGGTGCCCCTGGATGGTGGGGGGTGGGAGACATGAGTGGGGGCCTGGTGGAGGATGCCCCTGCACTGCTGGGTGGTGGGGGTGGTGGGAGACATGGGTAGGGGCCTGGTGGAGGGTGCCCCTGGATGGTGGGGGGTGGGGGTGGTGGGTGACATGGGTGGGGGCCTGGTGGAGGGTGCCCCTGGTGGCTGGGGTGTGGGGGTGGTGGGAGACATGGGTGGGGGCCTGGTGGAGGATGCCCCTGCACTGCTGGGGGGTGGGGGTGGTGGGAGACATGGGTGGGGGCCTGGTGGAGGGTGCCCCTGGATGGTGGGGGGTGGGGGTGGTGGGAGACATGAGTGGGGGCTTGGTGGAGGATGCCCCTGTATGGTGGGGGGTGGGGGTGGTGGGAGACATGGGTGGGGCCTGGTGGAGGAAGCCCCTGCACTGCTGGGGGGTGGGGGTGGTGGGAGACATGGGTGGGGGCCTTGTGAAGGGTGCCCCTGGTGGCTGGGGGTGGGGGTGGTGGGAGACATGGGTGGGGGCCTGGTGGAGGGTGCCTCTGGTGGCTAGGGGGTGGGGGTGGTGGGAGACATGGGTGGGGGCCTGGTGGAGGATGCCCCTGCACTGCTGGGGGGCGGGGGTGGTGGGTGACATGGGTGGGGGCCTGGTGGAGGGTGCCCCTGGTGGCTGGGGGTGGTGGGAGGCATGGGTGGGGGCCTGGTGGAGGATGCCCCTGCACTGCTGGGGGGTGGGGGTGGTGGGAGACATGAGTGGGGGCCTGGTGGAGGGTGCCCCTGGATGGTGGGGGGTGTGGGTGGTGGGAGACATGGGTGGGGGCCTGGTGGAGGATGCCCCTGCACTGCTGGGGGGTGGGGGTGGTGGGAGACATGAGTGGGGGCCTGGTGGAGGGTGCCCCTGGATGGTGGGGGGTGGGGTGGGGGGAGAAATGAGTGGGGGCCTGGTGGAGGATGCCCCTGCACTGCTGGGGGGTGGGGGTGGTGGGAGACATGGGTGGGGGCCTGGTGGAGGGTGCCCCTGGATGGTGGGGGGTGGGGGTGGTGGGTGACATGGGTGGGGGCCTGGTGGAGGGTGCCCCTGGTGGCTGGGGGGTGGGAGACATGGATGGGGCCTTGTGAAGGGTGCCCCTGGTGGCTGGGGGGTGGGGGTGGTGGGAGACATGGGTGGGGGCCTGGTGGAGGATGCCCCTGCACTGCTGGGGGGTGGGGGTGGTGGGAGACATGGGTGGGGGCCTGGTGGAGGGTGCCCCTGGATGGTGGGGGGTGGGGGTGGTGGGAGACATGGGTGGGGGCCTTGTGAAGGGTGCCCCTGGTGGCTGGGGGGTGGGAGACATGGGTGGGGGCCTGGTGGAGGGTGCCCCTGGTGGCTGGTGGGTGGGGGGAGACATGGGTGGGGGCCTGGTGGAGGATGCCCCTGCACTGCTGGGGGGTGGGGGTGGTGGGTGACATGGGTGGGGGCCTGGTGGAGGGTGCCCCTGGTGGCTGGGGGGTGGGGGTGGTGGGAGACATGGGTGGGGGCCTGGTGGAGGATGCCCCTGCACTGCTGGGGGGTGGGGGTGGTGGGAGACATGGGTGGGGGCCTGGTGGAGGATGCCCCTGCACTGCTGGGGGGTGGGGGTGGTGGGAGACATGAGTGGGGGCCTGGTGGAGGGTGCCCCTGGATGGTGGGAGGTGGGGGTGGTTGGAGACATGGGTGGGGGCCTGGTGGAGGATGCCCCTGCACTGCTGGGGGGTGGGGGTGGTGGGAGACATGAGTGGGGGCCTGGTGGAGGGTGCCCCTGGATGGTGGGGGGTGGGGGTGGTGGGAGACATGAGTGGCGGCCTGGTGGAGGATGCCCCTGCACTGCTGGGGGGTGGGGGTGGTGGGAGACATGGGTGGGGGCCTGGTGGAGGGTGCCCCTGGATGGTGGAGGGTGGGGGTGGTGGGTGACATGGGTGGGGGCCTGGTGGAGGGTGCCCCTGGTGGCTGGGGAGTGGGGGTGGTGGGAGACATGGATGGGGCCTTGTGAAGGGTGCCCTTGGTGGCTGGGGGGTGGGGGTGGTGGGAGACATGGGTGGGGGCCTGGTGGAGGATGCCCCTGCACTGCTGGGGGGTGGGGGTGGTGGGAGACATGGGTGGGGGCCTGGTGGAGGGTGCCCCTGGATGGTGGGGGGTGGGGGTGGTGGGAGACATGAGTGGGGACCTGGTGGAGGATGCCACTGCACTGCTGGGGGGTGGGGGTGGTGGGAGACATGGGTGGGGGCCTGGTGGAGGGTGCCCCTGGATGGTGGGAGACATGAGTGGGGGCCTGGTGGAGGCTGCCCCTGCACTGCTGGGGGGTGGGGGTGGTGGGAGACATGGGTGGGGGCCTTGTGAAGGGTGCCCCTGGTGGCTGGGGGTGGTGGGAGACATGGGTGGGGGCCTGGTGGAGGGTGCCCCTGGTGCCTGGTGGGAGACATGGGTGGGGGCCTGGTGGAGGATGCCCCTGCACTGCTGGGGGGTGGGGGTGGTGGGTGACATGGGTGGGGGCCTGGTGGAGGGTGCCCCTGGTGGCTGGGGGTGGGGGTGGTGGGAGACATGGGTGGGGGCCTGGTGGAGGGTGCCCCTGGTGCCTGGGGGGTGGTGGGTGACATGGGTGGGGGCCTGGTGGAGGGTGCCCCTGGTGGCTGGGGGTGGTGGGAGACATGAGTGGGGGCCTGGTGGAGGGTGCCCCTGGATGCTGGGGGTGGTGGGAGACATGAGCAGGTGTGCAGGGTAGTCCCCTGTTTTGTGGGCTGCCTGCAGGGGCCGTTGAGGGTGTACAGGGAACACCTGTGAGGACCCACCCAGCATAATCGCGTGTGTAACTTCCCACGCACCCCTGTAATACACGTACCAAGCCAAATCGCGTGTGATAATTCCTGCGCACCCCTGAAATACACGCACCCAGGCTATTCGCGTGTGGTACTTCCCGCACACCCCTGAATTACACGCGGCCAGGCTATTCGCGTGTGGAACTTCCCGCGCACCCCTGAAATACACGCGGCCAGGCTATTCGCGTGTGGAACTTCCCGCGCACCCCTGAAATACACGCGCCCAGGCTATTCGCGTGTGGAACTTCCCGCGCACCCCTGAAATACACGTACCCTGCTGTAATCGCGTGTGGGACTTCCCGCGCACCCCTGAAATACACCTACCCTGATGGAATTGCGTGTGTAACTTCCCACGCACCCCTGTAATACACGTACCAAGCCAAATCGCGTGTGATAATTCCTGCGCACCCCTGAAATACACGCGCCCAGGCTATTCGCGTGTGGAAATTCCCGCGCACCCCTGAAATACACGTACCCTGCTGAAATCGCGTGTTAAACTTCCCGCGCACCCCTGAAATACACGTACCCTGCTGAATTCGCGTGTTGAACTTCCCACGCACCCCTGAAATACACGCGCCCAGGCTATTCGCGTGTGGAACTTCCCGCACCCCTGAAATACACGTACCCTGCTGTAATCGCGTGTGGAACTTCCCGCGCACCCCTGAATTGCACGCGCCCAGGCTATTCGCGTGTTGAACTTCCCGCGCACCCCTGAAATACACGCGCCCAGGCTATTCGCGTGTGAGACTTCCCGCGCACCCCTGAAATACACGTACCCTGCTGTAATCGCGTGTGGGACTTCCCGCGCACCCCTGAAATACGCCTACCCTGATGGAATCGCGTGTGGAACTTCCCGCGCACCCCTGAAATCCACGTACCTGGCCAAATCGCGTGTGAGACTTCCCGCGCACCCCTGAAATCCACGTACCCTGCTGTAATCGCGTGTGGGACTTCCCGCGCACCCCTGAAATACACCTACCCTGATGGAATCGCGTGTGGAACTTCCCGCGCACCCCTGAAATACACCTACCCTGATGGAATTGCGTGTGGAACTTCCCGCGCACCCCTGAAATCCACGTACCCGGCCAAATCGCGTGTGAGACTTCCCGCGCACCCCGGTATACATGCACACGTATTTTTTGTCAGCGTGTCCGTGTTTGTGGGTACCCCTTTGCACGTCATTTGTCCTGGAGGGCCACAGTATTGGACATTCATCATGGCAGTATATGGGTGCTATTTGTTGGCGCACCTTTTGGCGCACATTTCTTACAGCCGCAGAGGCGCTACCGCCTGCTTTCTTGTGGCGGTCGTGTTTGTGCCTGTGCGCTGGTTTGAGCGTGCGCTTTTTTGCCCTATTCTATTCCATGAATACGTGTTGTAGGCGAGCGTGTGGGCGTTCCGCGCACTTGTGCCCTGTACTTCCCCCGTGACGCCCACGTTTTTGCAAGTTGTTCCCCATTCCGAGTGTTACGCCCGTGTTCCGCCTACTTTTGTTGCGTGCGCCGCGCTATGTGCGAATTTCGCTGTGGCCTGTGCGATTTTCGCTGTGACCTGGCGCACGCTGTTAGATGGCCTTTGCGCCAACGTGCGCGGCGCACTTTTTATCGCACATCCGCTGGTTTTCTCACGCACTGACTTCCATGAATCGACGTGCGCTGCTTTTCGTGCGATTTTCGCACTTGCACTGCGATTTTCGCTATTCCACTGCGATTCGCACGTTTTTGCCCACTTGCGCCGCGCTAATTATTCCATGAATCGGCCTGTGAGTTTCTCCCTTTGGGCCTATAGAGCGATTAAGTGTCCCCTCGTGACCTCCTTTAGCACTTCCCATTAGGTTTTCTATCGATATTTCTGGAAGATTTTTGTTTGTTAGGTATTCTGTGATATGTTCTCGGAGGGTGTTCCCTAACATTGGGTCCCGGATTACTTCCTCTGGCAGTCTCCAGTTCCACAGCCCGGGGACCTTTGGGGTTAGCGTTATCTCGGCCCACAGAGGAGCGTGATCGGAGAGTGAGATGGAGTCAGTCTCTACCTTCCGTGTCTTCCCCAGAATACCTGTCGAGGCCCAGAGGTAATCTATCCTTGACATTGTGTTATGGACGTGTGATAAGTATGTGAAGCCTTGTTGATTGGTGTTCGTGTGTCTCCCGATGTCTCCCAGCGCTAGGTTGGACATTTCCTGTTTCAGGGCGTTCGAAGGAGTGCCCTGCCCCTGCTGTCTGGGGGCCGATCTATCTAGGTTGGGGTCCCACGCAATGTTCAAGTCTCCCCCCAGTATTATCTCCCCCTTGACAAACCGTTCTAATTTATCCAGAGTGTCTTCGAGGAATCCTTCCGGACCCATATTGGGAGCATATAGTGCCGCCAACGTAAGGGGATATCCTTCTATTTCGGTGTTCGCTAATAAATATCTCCCCTGCTTATCTGCCTCAGTGTGAAGTTTCTGTACCTTTAAAGGAGTCCCGGAATGCGATAAGGACTCCCACTTAGCCTGTATTATCTTATTATACCCTTTTAGCCTGACCTTTGTCTTGTCCTGCCCTCTTATGTGCGTTTCCTGGAGCATTATTATGTCCTATCTCCCTTGTTTTAGAAACTGCTCCACCTTTTTCCTTTTGACAGGAGAGTTAAGCCCTCGGATATTGTATGTCAGTATCTTAGTCCCCATCACTTGCTGGAGGTACGAGTCTCTGACTGTATGCCCCGGTGTGTTCCCTGTGCTTTATGGTACTTCCCGGTCTTACCCACTCCCCGGCTAGGCAACCCCCAACTTGATTATTTCTTCCCCCCCCCCCTAAACTGCCCTGAGGTGAGCTCTGGTTCCTAGGATCACTCAGGTGTTGCGCCATGCCCATCCTTTCGCAGAGGTAACTTGTAGGGTTCTCTAAACCCTTTGGATTCCAAGAAGTGTCCCAAGTGCCCTCCTCCCCCCTCCGCACCTTTGAGCATGGAAGTCTCTCTTTCCTTGTGGTTGTAGACTGACCTTGGAGTGCCAGCCCGACTCGGGGTCTCTCTGCTGGACTCGTATAGTGTCTTCAATCAGATCCTCCTATTCCTTTGGCGGTGGACCCTTCCCTTTTCTATCGTTGCTCTTCCATTGCCATTCTGATCTTTTCCGAGGTGGTCTGTCCCTCCTCGTTCCTTGGGCCTCTTCGTCTTGGTCCTGTAAACCGAGTAATTGTCTCCCTTCTTTGCATGCCGTTACCCTCCTTTGCTTCCCCTCCCACGTGATCAGAAGCCCGAAGGGGAATGTGCATTTATATCTGACTTGCTTCGACGCGAGGGCTCTTACTACTGGACCCATGTCCCGGCGCTTCTGTAGTGTGGACTGCGCCAAGTCTTGATACAACTGAACTTCCTCTCTGTTCATTCTAATATGGTCCATTGTGCAGGCTTTCCATAAGATCTGTTCTTTTAGGGGATATAAGGAGAGAGCCACTAGAACATCTCGTGGTCTTGCGCCTGGCTCTCCTGTTCTCTTTGGTCCCACCCAATGTACCCAGTCTATAGCGACTCCATCCTCTTCCTTTGCATCTAGGATATCCTTAAATACCCGTTGGACTGCCTCTTTCAGGTCCCTGTCCTCTATCAATTCCGCAATGTTCTTTATTCTAATGTTCAATCTCCTTGAACGGTTTTCTAAATCCTCGCGTTGTAGTTCCAGATTATGGGTCCATCGATGCAATTGTTCCTGGATCTCTGCGTACTGTTGTGTCTCCTCGTCTAGATTTTTTGTTATTTTCTCAAGGCTGTCCGTCCTCTCCCCTAGATTTGTGAACTCCGTTCTTAACTCCTGCACTGCTGTTCTCCTATCGCTTTTCATTGTCTCAAATTGGGTCTGCATCGATGTCATGAACTGTGTCTGAAATTCGCCGAACCACGCTTTCATGTCTTCTCTGGTTGCCATTTCGGGCTCAGCCGAGTCCGTGCCCGCCTTCGCGGTTAGTTCTTCTTGGGTTTTCTTTCTTGTAGAAATAGATGGAGTTGGTAGTTCCGAGCCCCGAAGTTGCGGCAGGCTCTGGTCCTGCTTCTTCAGGGGTGTCGGTTGGTTGGATTGCGCTGTTCTCCCCCTGGATTTTGACATAGATGCTGTTGTCAGTCTTTGGGCTTCTGACCCTTCTTCTCTGCCTGCCCCTCCGGGATCTGCTTCCGCGTTGTTTGTGTAGTCCCCCCTCATCACCCCCTGAGTTCTGGGGGCAGGAGTCCTTTTCCAGATACCTCCGCGACCTGGCTTCTGCTTGGCCTTGAGGCTGGTCTCCCCGTTGTAATGTGCTCTATACTGGATTCCCAGAGGTCCCTTTTCGCCTCTGTTAAGTGAGGACCGATGTGCAGCCTGCGGACCGCGTTGTGTGGGAGACGTTCCCGTTGTACGTGGGCCTCCCGGTTGTGTTCGTATCGAGGGGCCTTTTATTGGGCCTTTTGTTGCCCTCTGCCACTCCTCCCTTAGGTTAAGGGGGCAGGGGGTCCGCTTTCTTTTGGGGGGGGCTTTTGTCCCACGGCCCGTGCCAGTTCCTGGGGTGTGACCTCTGTATAGGCTAGAGGGTGTTTCGGCGTCCTTCCAAGGGGTTGCTGTGCTCCCTCTGCTTCGGGGGAGCCATTTCTTATTGTGGGGGGAGGCGAGGGAAGCCCCCCTCACCCTCTTTATGGTGCCACTGAGTTGCTTTGGTGAGGTAGAGGGGTGGGGGGTCTCTCCCCTCCGTGGGTCTTTTTCTCCGTTAGGGGTGGTGGTACCCCTCCCCCCCACTTGTGCTCCCGTATTCCACAGCATTATCTCCCTCCAACAGCGGTCGCCTCAGGCCGTTACATAGGATTGTGGCTTAGCTTCTGGTGCGGTCCCCTTAGTCTGTGCCCCCGGGCCCATGTACCTGAGAGGGCTGCTGAGTGATCTTGTTTGTGGCGCTGTCCCGCTTCTTCCCGAGGCCCTGGGTTCTGTGTGTTTCTTCCCCCGACTCCGCGTTTGGGGGCGCCGACTTCCTACTCTTCTCCCCTGGTGTTTGGAGCGAGTTACCCTCGTCTCAGCTTCCACAGGCAGCCCGCGTTCTTGGTTGCCGCCTCTACGCTGGGGCGCTATCAGTGTGCCGGTCCGCTTTGCCAAGGACCTGCGGTACGCCCTGTCTCTCCCTGTTGCACGCCGAGTTCGCCCAGCGTCTGGGGGCTCCTCCTCTCGGGCCGCTCTATGGGAGCGATGTAGCCCGATGTCCCCGCTCTGCGTCTTCCTCTTCTTCGAGTACAAGTGTAGTAAAGCAGATTATGGATCAGATAAAGCCCAGAAAACATCTATGCACCTTCTACTCCAAGGGGAGATAGGGTGGGTGCATGTGAATCTAAGCAAATACAAGCATCAGAAATACAATTACGGTGAGTAATGTATCCCTTCTGAGGCTTGTGGAATCTGCTTGGATTACATGCTGTGCATAGATTAGTGAGCAGTGTTTGGAGAAGGTGGTGGGTTGTGAGAAGGTATTGTGGCAAATGGATGCTTTAGCACTGCTTGTCCCACCCGAGAATCTGCTTTAGAGTGTGTCATTGCAGTAGTGCAGAGTAAAATTGTGGACAGAGCTCCATGTAGCTGCTATGCAAATGGCATCCAGCGGAACGTTTGTAATAAAGGCCAAGGTAGCTCCTGTAGCTCGTGTGAAAAGCAGTGTTATTTAAAAAAAAAAAAAAAAAAAAAAAAATAGATGAACAAGTTACTTCTTACCGTGTAACGTTCTTTCGACGGGATGTTCCTCCGACGTATTCCTCATCTTAGATATATCCTTCCAGCTCTGCTGGCCTCGGAAAATTTTTTCTCCAGAGGGCGCTGCGCGTCGACGTCCCTCGAGTCGATGTCCTTCGACAGCCGCCGTATCGACGCTCAACGTCATCCTGCCTATAAAGGCCGCGCGCAGCGTCCGTTGCTCAGTTCCGTTTTGTAGCCCACAGTATTACTGTCTGGACTAGACTAATCACCCTGAAGGAGCGTAAGCTGCAACAACAAGGGAAGTAGAACTGCAGGGATGGATGGGAGGGTCGATGAGGAATACGTCGGAGGAACATCCCGTCGAAAGAACGTTACAAGGTAAGAAGTAACTTGTTCTTCGAAGGGATTGTGTCCTCCGACGTATTCCTCATCTTAGATAGGCTCCCATAGCAGTATTCTATATTCGGAGGAGGGAGTACTGACTTCACGCTGTCTTCTATTGATGAATAGAATGCAGTACAGCCCTTCCAAACCTAGTCTCTTGACTAGAGGAGGAATCCAGATTGTAAAAACGTGTAAAGGTATGGACAGACGACCATGTAGCGGTCGCACATATGTCTTTAACCGGCACGCCTCTTTTGAGGGCCGATGAAGCTGCAATACCTCTGGTCGAATGAGCCCTAAGGTTTTGAGGGGGCTCTTTCCCTGCCAGTTTATAACATTCCAGAATGGTTAGAATGATCCATCTGGAAATGGTCTTCTTAGTTATTGGTAACCCCAGCTTGTGAACTGCGTAACCTACAAACAGCTGGTCTGCCTGTCTTATCCTGGCTAGTCTACTAATGTAAAAACTTAAAACCCTCCTAGGGTCTAGTCTGTGTAACCTCTCTTCCTCTTTCCCCGGGTGAGGAGGAGGATAGAAAGATGGTAGGGTAATCTTCTGAGAGATATGGAATTCAGAAACTACCTTTGGGAGGAAATTAGGCTTCACTTGCAGGACAACTTTGCCTTTGTGAAAGATTGTATGAGGGGGTTTACAAGAAAGAGCTTGTAATTCGCTCACCCTTCTAGCAGATGTAAGTGCTATTAATAAAACAGTTTTAAGGGTAAGGAATCTTAACGAACAAGAATGGAGAGGTTCGAAAGGTGTACCCATCAGGAAAGTTAGTACTAAGTTTAAATCCCATAGGGGAACTTGGAATGGTCTTGGGGGATAAACATTGGTTAACCCCTTTAGAAACTGTATTACCAAGGGTAATTTGAAATAGGATGGTTCTTCCGCAGTACGCTTAAAGATAGATAGCGCTGCGAGATAGCCCTTAATGGTGCCAACTTGAAGGCCTGAATTTGCCAAATATAGTAGGAAGGACAAAACCATTGGTGTACCACATGAAAATGGGTCGATATTCTGTTCTCTACACCAGCTGCAAAATCTGTTCCAACGGCAGCGGTATAAAGACTTTGTTGCTGGCCTCCTTGCCGAAAGCAACACCTCCATAACATCATCAGGGAGGTCCCAATCCTTGTACCTCAGCCGTTCAGAAGCCAAGTGTGAAGGTTGAGGGTTTTGATGTCTGGATGGAGAACCTGACCTCCCTTCTGTGAGAGTAGGTTCTCTCTGAGAGGAAGTCGAATTGGAGGGCAGATGGACAAGTCTAGAAGGTCCGGGTACCATGTTCTCCTGGCCCAATCCGGGGCAATTAGGATCATGGTTCGCCGGAATCTTCTCAACCTCCTAATCATTTGAGGAATGACAGGGACCGGTGGGAACGCGTACAGAAGCGGAAACTCCCAGTCCACTATGAACGCGTCTCCCAGAGCTCCTCTCGGAGGAAATTCCCTTGAGCAGAACAGGTCGCATTTCCCGTTTAGGCTGGTGGCGAACAGATCTACCTGAGGGGTTCCCCAAAGGGCGAAGATCTCTTGAAGGACTTCCTGAGCTAGCTCCCACTCGTGGGAGACTGTGTTCTGCCTGCTCAGAGCATCCGCTGTCAAGTTCTTCTCTCCGGCTAGGTGAACTGCCGAAAGAGAGATTCCTTCTTGGATTGCCCAAAACCAGAGCTGCATCGCCTCTCTGCACAGGGGTAGTGATCCTACGCCTCCTCTTTTGTTGAGGTAATGCATGGCCACCGTGTTGTCCGTCATTATCAGGACGTTCTTCCCTTGTACAGCTGGCAGGAAAGCCTTCAACGCAAGTCTGATGGCTCTCAGCTCTAACAGGTTGATGTGTAGTCTGGACTCCGATGGAGACCAACGACCGCTGATGGTCAAGTCGTTGGCGTGGGCTCCCCACCCCGTGAGTGAGGCATCCGTGACTACTGTTATCTCCGGCCAGGGTTGTCAAAACTGTTCTCCTTTCAGAATGTTCTCCTGACAGGCCCACCACTGAAGGTCTCGAGCCACCCTGCCGGGAACCTGAAGAAGATCTGTCATTCTCCCTGAGAATTGTGACCACTGAGTCCTCAGTGCCCACTGGAGGGATCTCGTTCTCAGGCGAGCCTCTGGCACAAGGAAAATGCAGGATGCCATGAGGCCTAGCAACCTCAAAAAGTCGAAGGCTGGGAGACGTTGGGCATGTTGGAACTTGGTAACCATCTGTAGAATATCTTGAGCCCTCACCTCTGGTGGCGAGGCTTTTCCCAGGGAAGTGCCCAGGATCGCTCCTATGAACTGGAGTCTCTGCGATGGTATCATTTGAGACTTCTTTAAATTGAGGGAGAAGCCTAGTTTGTGAAGGGAGTAGCACACGTGATTTAGCTGGATCTGAGCTTGCTCCGGAGAAGCAGCCCTGATCAGCCAATCGTCCAGGTAGGGGTAGAAGTGAATCCCTTCCCTCCTTAGACTTGCAGCCACTACCGACATTAACTTGGTGAAGACCCTCGGGGCGGAGGTCAGCCCAAATGGCAGTACTCGAAATTGATAGTGAGAGTTGCCAATTGCGAACCTCAGGTATTTCCTGTGTTTGAGATGGATAGGCATATGGAAATAAGCGTCCTGAAGGTCCAGAGATACCAACCAGTCCTGAAACTGAAGGGCCTGGAGGATCTGAGAAAGAGTGACCATCTTGAATTTGACTTTCCTGAGGAATTTGTTCAATTCTCGCAAGTCCAAGATGGGTCTCAGTCCTCCGTCTTTCTTCGGAATGAGAAAGTAAGGGGAGTACCAGCCCTTGTTCCTCTCCGCTACAGGTACCGGTTCTATGGCACCTTTCTCTAGCAGGTCCAACATTTCCTGCAAGAGGAGCGGATCTGGAGCTTTCTGAGAGCTGATCCCCGGTGGATGACTCTGAGGTATACGTAGGAAAGGCAGGCAGTAACCTTGGGCGACTGTTTCCAATGCCCAAGCATCTGACGTGATAGCCTGCCATACCGTCAGATGTTGAGTCAACCTGCCTCCTACAGGTGTCCTGTGAGGGGAGTCCTCAGAGTGGTTTTGGGGCGGCTGATGCAGATGCCGATGGTAAAGAGGCACCTGCTGTTGCTGCGGCTTTAGAATATCTACCCCGTCCACCTCGGGTAGTTCTTCTTTGACCCCTTTGAGCCGGTCGTCCTCTACCTCTTCCGAATGCGGAGTAGAAGCGAAAGGACTTGCCCCTTGCAGAGGTTCCTGTGGGACGAAAAGGAGTCTGACGGATTGCAGCTCCTAGGGATTTTGCTGCTGCTTTTGAAGTTTGCAGTTTCTCTAAACTGTCATCCGCCTTTTTCCCGAACAAAGAAGAGCCATCGAATGGCATGTTCAAGAGCCTGGCTTGCACATCTGGGGCAAAACCCGACTTTCTCAACCAAGCGAACCTCCTGGTTGATGTACTTGCCGCCATTGCTCTGCTGATACTGTCAGCCGAATCAATGCCCGTCTGGAGGGATTCGCACATAGCGTCTTTACCGTCCTGTATAATATTCAGGAACGCATCCCTTTCTTCTCCCTCCGGGATGCAGTCAGCCGCTGTAGAAGCACACTCCCAAAGTGTATGGCTGAACCTAGCAAGGGTGCACGTAGCACTAACCGACTTTAACGCCATACTACATGCTGAAAAAACTTTCTTTGCCATAGCATCATATTTTTTATCGTCCCTGTCCTGTGGGACTGTAGGATAAGCCGTCTTGACATCGGTAGAGGATGCTGCTTGTACCACCAGACTTTCTGGGGATGGATGTTTAGACAAAAACTCTGGGTCTGTGGAAGATACCCTGTACTTTGCAGACAGTTTTTTATTTACTGCTGGTATTACATCTGGGGTTTCCCAGTTTGTCATGATCTTTCTCTGAAGAGCTTTATGAAAGGGCACCACCGGATCCTCTTGTGGGCCTTTGTCAAGAATATCCGTGAGGTCATCTTGTTGGAAAGATTGTGAAGGTGCAGACCACCCCATGAACTCTGTAATCCTAGCCATTAAGGCTCGGTAGGGGGTTTCAGCATGCTCCCCCGGTTCTGGCTTAGCAAAATCCACCTCAGGGGAAGTGTCTAACCCACTTGCCTCATGTAAAGAATCATGAAGATCCTTTAATCTGCGCTCTTCAGAGGAAAATTCCTCTCTAACTGGGGTTACAGGTCCCTGTAACTCAAATGTGTCTTGTTCAGACAAATCACCCTCTTCTAAAATTGAGGATATAGTTCTCAATTGTTCTGAACTCATAAAGGGAGTAAATCCCATTTCCAAGGCAGAGGGTGCCGAACTTGTCATTATTGGCCTCGAAAACGTCGATGTCGTCGACGCCGACGTCGAAGGCTTCGAGCGTGGCGTCGAAAACAGAGGTGGAGGCCTCGAGGACCTCGACAGAATTGGAATTCTACTCGACAATATCGAAGCCATCGACGTCGAGGGCCTGGGGATCGTCACTGGATGTGTGGTCACCGTGACTTTTATCGGCGTCAACGCCGGTGTCGAGGCCGGCGTCGAGTCGACAGACCCGTGTGTCGAAGGTCCCTTCGACAACGGCGTCGAAGACATCGACGGAATCTTCGTCGACGGCGTCGACGGAACCTTCGAGGAAGGTTTGGCGGTCATAGTCCTACTCGAGGGTTCGAGACGCGCTCGAGAGGTTTCTTTCGCCGGGTACTGCGACTCGCGGCGTTTTTGACCTTCGGGTCTTTCGACCAGAGCATCGCTCTCGGCAGTCTTCGAGGGGGTCGAGGCCGCTTTCTCGAAGACGCTCATCATATTTTTTCTGAATTCCTCCCATTCAGCCCGGGAACTATGTTTCGTGGGGCAAGGGATTCTTTTTGGCGAAACAGAGGAAGAGGAAGACGGAGAAGGGGATCTTCGACGTCTCCTCTTCAAGTGCTTCGATCTCGAGGATTGATGAGACCCACTCCGAGACCTGGAGCGCGAATGGCGACGAGGAGACGAATGTCTCGACTTCGTCAACGAAGAAGAAGCTTTAAAAGTCTTACCTTTCTCCAGCTTCCCCCTACGCTCCTTCAGGGCCTTAGCTGTCATGGACATACAGTCCTCGCACTCCGAACAATGGTGTTCGGCTCCCAAGCACCACAGACAATTTCTGTGAGGATCGGTCAACGACATCTTTTTCCCACAATCTCGACATTTTTTGAAGCCGGATCGAGGAGTTGTCGGTTCCGACGAGGAAGCCATCGAGTACGGATCGAATAACTCGAGGTAAATAGGATTATCTGACTAAGAACTGAGCAACGGTATTCTGAGGCACCGAGTAGCGCGGAAAAACGGAACTGAGCAACGGACGCTGCGCGCGGCCTTTATAGGCAGGATGACGTCGAGCGTCGATACGGCGGCTGTCGAAGGACATCGACTCGAGGGACGTCGACGCGCAGCGCCCTCTAGAGAAAACATTTTCCGAGGCCAGCAGAGCTGGAAGGATATATCTAAGATGAGGAATACGTCGGAGGACACAATCCCTTCGAAGTATGCATCTGACTATCCATCTGGAGGTGGCGTTTCTGTAAATGCTGTCTCCTTCCCTGCCTGGAGCTATGGAGACAAACAGTTGGTCTGTTTTCCTTAGCGGTCTGCCCTGGTTTACATAGTAAAGGACCGGCCTCCTTACATCTGGTGTATGGAGTTTTTCAGCTGAGCTTGATGGATTATGGAAGAAAGCTGGTAATTCAATGGCTTGAATGACAGTGAACTTCGAAATTAACTTATGTGAAAACCTAGGGTGTGTTCTGAATACCAATTTATCTTTGTGGATAAAAGAAAGGGTTTTGCACTGACAAAGCTTGCAGTTCAAAGACTCTCCTTATGGAGGTGATTGCTACCAGAAAAGCGGTCTTCTATATGAGGTGTTTAAGGCTGGACTTATGCATAGGCTCAAAAGTGGGGGGATCCATGAGCTTTGCAAGTACTACATGTAGGTTCTACCCCAGCGATGGGTTTGAAATAGGAGGGTGGAGTCTTTTTGCTCCCTCCACGAATGCCTTAATGACTGGGATTTTTTACCAGGACACCTTACTTTGAGAAGTGGTGTACGCGGAAAAAGCCGCTAGGTGAACTTTGATCGAGTTAAGTACTAGCCCTGAGTCTTGTAAGTGAAGCATGTAATAAATAATGTGTGATGGAGTACATTCTATTGGGTTATTTGTTTTCACTGGCACCATAATACAAATCTCTTCCACTTGTTAATGTAACAGTGTCTAGTGTTTAGTTTACGTTCCTCCTTGAGGATTTCCATACATCTTGGAGGAAGATTTAAGTGGCTAAACTCTATGATATCAGGAGCTAGGCTGCCAAGTTCATAGACTGAGTTTGAGGGTGTAATGTTGTCCCCCCGTGCTGTGTATGCATGTTGAAGGGGCATGGGAGTTTGATTGGCCCGCACATCGTCAGTTTGCGCAGATGTGGATACCAAGGTTGTCTCGCCTACATAGGAGCAACTAGGATTAATGTCACTTGTTCTTTGTGTATCTTGTTCACCACTTTGCTAATCAGAGGAGTTTTGGGAAAAGCCTAGGCAAATTTCCCTGACCAGTTCATCTACAGGGCATTCCCCTTGGACCCGTGTTGGGGAAACCTGGATGCGAAGTCTGGGCAGTGTTTGATTTGTTGCAAACAAGTCTAGAGCGGGGTTAACCCGATTGTGTGAAGAGCCAGTCTATGATATCTTTGTTGAGTTGCCACTCGTGCACTTCTGGTAGAGGATCTTTGCTTACTGAGTCCGCTACAGAATTGCGTTCCCCTGGAAAATGTTGCGATGTTAGGAAAATGCCCTGCTTGAATGCCCACTTCCAGATTGTTTGTGCTAGCCTGGACAGACTTGGAGAGTGTGTGCCCCCCTGCTTGTTTATGTAAAACATGGCAGTGGTGCGGTCTGTGAGTATTTGTACTGTCTGATGGGACAGGTGGGCTTGGAAGGCTTGTAGAACCTTGAGCACTGCTAGAAGTTCCGGAAGGTTGATGTGATTCTGGGCTATGATTTGAGTCCACTGAACATGCGCTGTGAGATGAAGGTAATGGGGTCCCCACCCGGTGAGTGGGGAGTCTGTTGTGACGAATGCTTGCACTGAAGGGTTGTGAAATGGTTTCCCCTTTAACAGGTTTTTCTTTGTTCACCAGGGCAGAGCTTGTACTAGGGTTAGCGAAACTACCACTAGATCTTCCCCTGACCACGTGCCCGAGACCACTGTTTTCCCAACCACTCTTGCATCAGACGCATGCGCAATCATGCGTGTGGGACCAGGTAAATGCATGATGCCATCATCCCAAGCAAGCGCATTGCTTTGCGTACGGTTGTCTGGCAACCGGCTAGATATTGAGGTATTTGCAGCAGTATGTTTGCGACTCTTCTTTGCCGGAAAGACTAGACCCTCTTCTGTTTTTATGACAGCTCTCAGGAACTGTTTGCTTTTGTTTGGTACACGGTTTGACATGATTGATTGAGAAACCCAAATGAAAACGTTGATCGATTGTTCTTTGGGTATTTTGCTTGCAAATTTGAGGGTTCTCCCGTGATCAGCCAGTTGTACAGGTAAGGGTGCACTGGGATCGACTCCCTGCGTAGATGCGCTGCCACTACCGCCAGTAGCTTGGTGAATACCCTTGAGGCGCAGGTTATGCTGAAGGGTAGCACCTTGAATTGGTAGTGCTGGTTTGCTATTTTGAAATGCAAGAATCTTCTGTGCGCTGGGAACATTGAAATATGAAAGTATGCATCTTTCATATCCAAGGTTTCTACGTAGTCCCTCCGATTTAGAAGTGGGATTACTTCCTGTAGCGTTGTCATGTGGAATTTCTGTGGCTTGACATAGGTGTTTGCAGGATGCAGGTCGAAGGCAGGGCCCATTGTAAGGTCTTTTTTTGGTACAAGGAAGTACATTAAATAAATACCCTCGTTTACCTGGTTCACCGGGATGATTTATACGGCATCCTTTAAGAGCAGCACCTTCGCCTCTTCCAACAAGATACGTTGTTCTTCCTGGGAGGTGTTCCTTTGTCTTGGTGGGTGGTTGGTTGGTTGTTATCAGTTCTATACAATAACCGCCCACCACAGTTGAAAGTAACCACTTGTCCGAGGTGATTCCCTCCCATACGTGGGTATAGTATGGCATGCAGCCTCCTTCTAGAGTGGCATGGGAGGGAACCTGTAGCGGATGGTCACTGCTTGGGGGCGGTTGAGCCACCTCTGGAGGAGGAGGAGGATCTACCCCTACTTCAAGACCTTATTTGGCCTCTTTGAACCCCCTGTTGAGAGGACTGTCCCTGTGACGAACCCCAGGACGAGCTTTGACCTGGATTGTAACCTGATGCTCGTTGAGAGTTTTGCCCTCTAAAACAGCAAAAATTATAACCCCCCCTTTGTCCGGAGGGTTTGTTGGTGAGCTGCCCTAATGATTTAAGGGTGTCATATTAATCTTTCGCGCTCTTTAGAGCGTCCTCCACTGCTTTACCAAACAAAACGTTGGGTTTGATGGGCATATTAAGGGTTGCCTGGGTTTCAAGCTTGAAGCATGGTGTTGATCAGCATGCTCTCTGCTATGATTCTTCCTGCACTGTCTGCTGCATCCAAGTTCTGCTTGAGGATGCAGTTTGCTAATTGCTTACCCTCTGCAATTGAGAGTGACAGCAGTGTTTTACGGGGCGCTGGAACCGTTGCTATTGGTTCTGCAATGTCATCCCACCTGTGACAGTTGTAACTAGCTAATAGAGCTGTGTTATTAACAATTTTAGTTTGGTAGGCTGCAGAAGAGGCCATATTTCTTCCAAAGATGTAAATCCTTTTACTCTCATTATCAGGAGGGTTTTTCGGAAGTGGCCAGATGGGTTCCTGCGTTCTTTCTAGTAGTTACCACTTAAGAGTCTGGTTTTACCTGTGCCCTGAAGCATGGAGGATATGAGGGGGTTGGTCTGAATACTTTCTCAATGCACGGGTTGACTGCCTGTGTTAAATTAGGAGTAAGCAGAGAGGGTTGGATGTGTCTCTGTACTGATTGTAGTAGGGGGATAAATTGGGTTGCTGACTTCTTATCCCCTAGAATGTCTTCAACAAAGTCCTTATCGACTTGTGTGTCGATTTTGAAATGCTCTGCCACCCTTAGGAGCAGGTCATTATATTGTATTTGGTTAACCACTTGTGAGTCTGAATGATCTGGTGACTGAATGAAGTAGACATCCTCCTAGTCAAAATATTAGTTGACATCACCCATGTCCCTTTGGTCGTCTGCGTAAGTTCCAGGGTCCTGGGGGTCTTGCATGGTGTAACAATAAGCATGCTGCCCTAAATCCTGCTGCGAGGTGGAGGCTTGTGTGAAGTCTCTGAAGACTCTTTTGGCTTTAGACTAGGTAACTGTTGCCCCGCTCTGAGTAGTTAGTGGCCCGCTGTGTGGTGCACCCTGAAGGTTTTGCAAGACCTCGGGGTGGTCATCAAAAAAATAGCTAGAGAGGACATACGCCTCATGACTTTATCAATTTGATCTGCTGTCCATTGTGATGAACTTGGAATTACCGGGGGAACAGGGCAGTGGGGGGTTGGTCCTGGTGTAGGGGCTCTATAATGGTGCACAAGCACCGGAATAGTGCCCTCTCCCTGGGTCATAGTCCTTGAAATAGTACCCTCTCCTTGGGTCTTAGAAGACTTATGGTTTTTCGGTGTCTGGCTTTTGTGTCTGGGATGTGTTTTTTGGTGAAGTCTTCGAAGAGTCCTTCGATGCGTCTTTCGACGGTCGGGGTTGACATGGGAGGGGGGCGTCGACAATGCTCCATCGTCAGCGTGTGAGGATTTTGTAGCTTTAGACACAGTGTCAAAAAGAGACTGGGTGTTTCGGGGACCTGTTGTGTGGCAACCGCGATAGCCCAGAGGACAGGGAAATTTCGGACCTCCCTCTTGATGCCGTGTGAGGCTTTCTGGCCTGCGTCGTGGTCGACCTTTGACTGTGGGAGGTGTGCTTTGTGTGGAGCGACTTGGTCGTGCTGGTTCCGCTGGGTGTCGTACCCATAGCAGAACCGCCGGCCTGCCGTTTCGGGTCAGGGGCTTTTGCACGCGGGTATCCAACAGATCCCCATTGCCCCATCGCCCTCAGCGTCACTGCAGATGTCGATGATGCTGTCGCTGGAGGCTCAATCGACGTCCATGGCGGCCTAGGCCTGCATGGCATGGTGGGCCCAGTGTTGTGTTTTGCGGTCCTTGAGTATTTTGGATCTGAACAGTTTGTACGACTTGCATTGTCCTTCGCTGTGATCCCTTGGGAGACAGAGATTGCACACCCAGTGCAAGTCTTTCCAGGGGAATTTCCTATTACAGGAAGGGCAAAACTTAAAGGGTGTATTCTCCATTATGTATGGGGAAGACAGCCTGGCGAAATAAGTGGGCGGAGAGGGGAATATGCATTCTCTTAATGAGACTAAAGAATGAACCACCCCCCCATTCTCCGAAGTGTGAGGGCCAAGGCCTGCTGCAGCCTTTTGAGGCTGTGGCAAAGGGTGTTGAGACGAGTTGTTGTAGTCCTTGATGCCGTCGCTGAAGATCGTGTGGTAGACGGATATCGAAAGGACAGAAAGAAAATACTAAGTTTAACTTTTCAAGCAATGGCAATATCCAAGAAGGAACTTCACAATATGCGACAGACTATGATGGCGGGAAAAAACGATCTGAGGGACTTTGAAACGTGAAGCACCATGTGTACAGTAGACGTCACACTAGGGATAGTATTACTGGTATGCCCTGTAGATGTCCCTTTTTTTCGAGTTGCGAAAACAATTGTAATACTCTGCAGCTTCCACTAGATGTCGGCCTATGCATAGCATGTGGATCTTGGCAGATTCCACAGGCCTCAGAAGAACAAGTTACTTTCTTACCTGGTAACGTTCTTTCGATGGGATGGTCCGACGACGTATTCCATATCTATGACATGTAATCACCACAGCTGTGCTGCTTCGGAAACTTTTTTCAGCGTCTGCGTCCTGCGTCGATGAAGTCGATGCGCCGTCGTCGAGGGCGGCCTCCGACGTCCAACGTCATCCGATGTGAAGTAGGACGCACGACGCCCGTAGCCTCAGTTGTAGTTTTTTCCCCCAGAACGTGTGACACTAGTCAACTGCCAGTCTGACACAAAGCCTTGCGGAACGTAAGCTGCAATCGCAAAAGAAATTCTGCAGCGGGGAAGGCAGGGCGGGAGCGATATGGAATACGTCGTCGGACCATCCCATCGAAAGAACGTTACCAGGTAAGAAAGTAACTTGTTCTTCGAGGGGATTGGGTCCTCCAACCGAATTCCATATCTATGACAGACTCCCAAATCAGTACCAAAGCAAGGGGGAGGGAAAGAATTTAGAATCAAAATTTAGAATAGCCAATCAAATAGCAGAGCAAAGGACCGCCTTGCCAAAGGCCAGATCCTGTGCTCGGATGGAATCGAGGGAATAGTGACATACAAATGTATGTACTGAAGCCCAGGTGGCTGCATCACAGATGTTGCGAATAGGAACACCCCTCTGCAGGGCAGTAGACGCAGCCATACCCCTGGTAGAATGGGCCCGCAAGCCAGCCGGTGGGTCCTTACCCGCCAAGCGGTAGCACTCCGAGATGGCCAAAATAATCCAGCGAGACAAAGTCTGTTTCGTCACAGCTTGCCCCAAACGCTTTCCAGCGTAACCAATAAAGAGTTGATCGTCCACTCTGACCCGGGACATGCGTGAAACATAAAAGCTTAAAGCTCTACTAGGATCAAGCCTATGGAGCCTCTCCTCTTCCTTACCAGGATGCGGAGGAGGATAGAATGCCGGAAGAACAACCTTCTGGGCCAAATGAAATTCCGTCACTACCTTCGGAAGAAAAGAAGGACGAACTCTAAGGACAACCCTGTCCTTGTGAAATACAGTGAAGGGTGGCTTAACTGAAAGTGCCTGTAACTCACTCACTCTGCGAGCGGAAGTAACCGCAACTAAAAACAGTTTTCAGAGTTAACAGCCTCAAAGGGCAAGAATGTAAAGGCTCAAACGGAGCACCCATAAGAAACTTAAGAACAAGGTTTAAATCCCAACCGGGCACCAGGAAAGGTGACGGAGGGAACACATTAGTGAGCCCTTTCAGAAACTGTGAAATTAAAGGGATTTTAAAGTAAGAACACTCTTCAGATGAGCGCTTAAAGATGGACAGCGCCGCCAGGTAACCTTTAATGGTACCCACTTGCAAGCCCCTGTGGGCCAAAGAAAGTAAAAAGGACAGAACCATGGGGATGTCGCATGCAAAAGGATCCACATTCTGAACTCTGCACCAGTTGCAGAACTTACGCCAACGGTACAGAGACTTTGTTGCTGGCCTTCGGGCCGAAAGCAACACCTCCATCACGTCTTCAGGGAGGTCCCAATCCCTATACCTCAACCTTTCAGAAGCCAAGCGTGAAGGTTGAGGGATCTGACCTCTGGATGGAGAACCTGACCCCCCTCCCGTGAGAGCAGATCGTCTCGGTAGGGAAGACGACGCGGAGGGCAGATGGACAAGTCGAGAAGGTCCGGGTACCACGTCCTCCGAGCCCACGCCGGAGCAATGAGGATCATCCGGGAACCGAACTTCCGTAACCTCCCCAGCAGTTGCGGGATGACGGGGACTGGAGGAAACGCGTACAGCAGCGGGAATGACCACTCCACCACGAACGCGTCTCCTAAGGCTCCTTTTGGAGGAAATTCCCGCGAGCAAAACCTTTCGCACTTCCGGTTGACACTGGAGGCGAAGAGATCCACTTGAGGGGTCCCCCAAAGGGCGAAGATCTCCAGGAGACTCTCCTGAGCCAACTCCCACTCGTGAGAGATCGTGCTCTGCCTGCTCAGAGCGTCCGCCGTCACGTTTTCGTCTCCGGCCAGATGAACTGCCGAGATCGAAACTTCGTGCTGGATGGCCCAGAACTCGAGCTGCATCGCCTCCTTGCACAGAGGAAGTGACCCTGCCCCCCCCCTTTTTGTTGAGGTAGTGCATGGCCACTGTGTTGTCCGTCAGGATCAGGACACTCTTTCCTCGCACAGTCGGCAGAAAAGCCTTCAGGGCTAGCCTGACGGCCCTCAGCTCCAACAGATTGATATGGAGTCTGGACTCCGACGGAGACCAACGACCGCTGACTGTCAGCCCGTTGGCATGAGCTCCCCAACCCGTGAGTGATGCATCCGTCACGATCATCACCTCCGGCCAGGGAAGCCAAAATGGAGCCCCCTTCATCAAGTTGCCTTCGACGGCCCACCACAGAAGGTCCCGGGCGACCGAGGGCGGCACCTGAACCGGGTCCGACATCCTGCCGGAGAACTGCGACCATTGCGTCTTGAGCGCCCACTGCAAAGATCTCATCCGCAGGCGAGCCTCTGGCACCAGAAGAATGCAGGATGCCATGAGACCGAGCAACCTCAAGAACTCGAACGCTGGGAGCGTCTGGGCATGCTGAAACTTGTGCACCATCTGCTGAATGTGAAGAGCCCTCACCTGGGGAGGAAAACACTGCCCCAGGGAAGTGTTGAGCACTGCTCCGATGTAGTGGAGCCGCTGTGTTGGCGTCAAATGGGACTTCTTTAAATTGAGGGAGAAGCCCAGCCTGTGAAGGGAGTGGCAGGTGACAGACAGATGATCCAGGACTTGCTCGGGAGAGCTCCCCCTGATCAACCAATTGTCTAGGTAGGGGTAGACGTGAATCCCCCCTTGCCTGCCGCCACCACCACCATGAGCTTGGTGAAAACCCTCGGGCGGAGGTCAATCCGAACGGCAGGACCCGAAACTGAAAGTGCGAGTCGCCAACCGCGAACCTCAGGTACTTCTTGTGCTTGGGATGGATCGGCACATGGAAGTAAGCATCCTTGAGGTCGAGTGACACCAACCAGTCCTGAAGCTGAAGGGCCTGGAGGACTTGAGAGAGAGAGTAACCATCTTGAACTTGTCCTTCCTGAGGAGTTTGTTCAAACCGCGCAAGTCCATGATGGGTCTCAATCCCCCCGTCTTTCTTCGAAATCAAAAAATAAGGGGAATACCATCCCTTGTTCCTCTCCGCTACAGGCACCAGTTCTATGGCGCCTTTCTCCAGCAGGGCTTGAATTTCCTGCGCAAGGAGCGGATCTGGACTCTGCAAAGAGAGGTTCCCCAGTGGATTGTCGCGAGGCCTGTGCCGAAAGGGAAGACAGTAGCCGTGGGTTATGATCTCCAGAACCCACACATCTGAAGTAATGGCTTGCCACTCTACAAGATGCTGCGCCAGCCTTCCCCCAACCGGCGAACCATGGGACATGGCCTCATGATTGAATGGGAGCGGCTGCGGCGTTACCTGAGGGCAAAGAGGCAACTGCCCGAGCGGCCTTGGCACCCCGGGTACCCTGTCGTCCACCTCTGGTACCCCTGCGTTGGCCTCTTTGACTGCCAGCTCCTCTCGCTTTACTGAAGGAGTAATAGCGAAAGGAACCACCCCTCCACTGCTGTCCCCTAGGACGAAAAGGCGGAGGTTGGCGAACGGCAGCGCCCAACGACTTCGCTGCAGCTTTTGAGGTCTGCAACCTCTCAAGGTTCTCGTCAGCCTTGCTGCCAAAAAGGTGTTCACCGTCAAAGGGCATGTTGAGGAGCCGGGACTGCACATCAGGAGCAAACCCCGACTTCCGCAACCAGGCAAACCTGCGTATTACGGTGCTCGCCGCCATGGACCTACTGACGCATTCAGCTAAGTCCAAACCCGACTGAACAGACTCACACATGGCATCCTTACCATCCTGGACCATAGCAAGGAAACCATCCCGTTCGTCCCCTTCGGGAATATGTTCAGCCGCTAATGCAACACAGTTTCACAGAGTGTGTGTGAAACGAGACAAGGCACAAATGGAGTTGGCCGCCTGAAGTGCCATACCACCAGAAGAAAACACTTTCTTCGCCCAGCCATCAAAACGTTTGTCGTCCCTATCAGGAGGGATGGTAGGGTACGACGCCTGCTTTGCCGGGGCCGTGGCCGCCTGCACCACCAAACTCTCCGGAGTGGGGTGCCTGGTCAAGTAGCAGGGGTCGCTACTGGCTGGACGGTATTTTCATGACAAGGATCTGCCCACCGCCGGGAGACTCTCCGGAGCAGTCCAAGCCGCCGCCACCCTTCTCTGTAAATCCATATGGAACGGCAGTACCGGATCAGTTGGGGGACCAACATCAAGGATGTCCGTCAGATCATCCTGCACAAACTCCCCTGGGGGAGCAGACCATCCCAAGTACTCAGAAACCCTAGCCACAAGGCGCCGGTACGATGAATCGGCATAAGAGCCAGGCTCAGGCCTACAAAACTCCACCTCCGGAGAGGTGTCCAGTCCACTGGCATCATGCAGTGACTGTCTCAAATCGTCAAACTGACTATGGCCCGAGACA
This sequence comes from Ambystoma mexicanum, assembly GCF_040938575.1. NCBI lineage: Eukaryota > Metazoa > Chordata > Amphibia > Caudata > Ambystomatidae > Ambystoma > Ambystoma mexicanum. The sequence continues at coordinate 532,176,381 of NC_090923.1, forward strand.
ATTGCATCTGGAACCTGACTAGGAACCAGGCCATCAGAATCCTCATCCGCCTCTGAAATATAGTCCAGGTGGCGAAAAGAAGGCACCCGAGAGTGCTTGCTCTTAACCAGAGCCTTCCTAGGGGGTTCTCCCGTGCCACGGGGTACCTCCGACACGAAAGGCGTCGATGGCGTCGAGCGAATCGGCACCGAGAGAACCGGCATCGGCGCCGAGAGGATCGGCGTTGAGGAAATCGGCGTCGATGTCAGATGCAGCACCTCCAGCATCGGCGGCGTCAACACAGCCCTCAAAGCCAGAGCCCCGAGCGTGTCCCTCGACGACTTCCTCGGAGCCGGAGCCTCGAGAAAGCCTGTCGACGCCCTCGACGCCTCAGACGTCGATGTCTTCCTCGAAGACCTCACAGGTGCATGCGGTCTCGAACACGACGAGGACCGGGACCTGGAACGGGTACGTCGAGAACGAGTCTCCTTGTCCGAACGGGACCTCTCCCGTGACTCGTGCCGACCACTCTTGCGAGCGGTGTCTCTCGACCTCTCACGGCCGACCCCACTTGGGGGCGCGGACGGCTTAGTGCCCTGCGACTCAAGAATCGCCAGCATTTTCTTCCCGAAGGAAGCCCATTCCTCCGGCGTCGCACGGCTGGTGGGGTAAGCGACGTGCCGGGCAGAGTCCTCCGAAGAGGCGACGTGCCGGGCAGAGTCCTCCGAAGAGGACCTGGAAGACGACCAGTGTCGGCGCTTCCAAGAATGCCTCGAAGAGGCTGAGGAGTGGCGAGACCGACTCCTAGAAGGAGACCCACGAGACTTCCGACGATGACGCGGAGAGTCACCTCTCGAATCATCCGTCGAAAGCCCCGCAGACTTCGATTTCCTGGGCTTGGACACCGGACCTACCAACAACTTCTTACGTTCGCGTAAGGCTTTGGACGTGAGCGACTGGCAGTCGATACAGTCATCCGTGTCGTGGGCCTCCCCGAGGCACCAGAGGCAGGCGTTGTGCGAGTCCGTCACCGACATCTTGGACCCACACTCCCCGCACTTCTTGAAACCCGGACGCGGGGTCGAAGATGAAGTAGAAGACATCTTCACACGAAGGATTTTCACAAAACGAACAGGTTCGAAGTACCGAGAAGAACAGAACTCCAAAGAGTCAAGGCGTTAACCGAGATTCACGAAGCAACACGTTCGCGGAAAAAACGGAACTGAGGCTACGGGCGTCGTGCGTCCTACTTATCACATCGGATGACGTCGGACGTTGGAGGAGGCCCTCGACGACGGCGCATCAACGTCATCGACGCAGGACGCAGACGCCGAAAAAAGTTTCCGAAGCAGCACAGCTGTGGTGATTACATGTCATAGATATGGAATACGTCGGAGGACCCAATCCCCTCGAAATATATATATATGATACATTACTCACCGTAATCCTAATTTCTGATGTTTGTATCTGCTTAGATTCACATGCTGTGCATAGGCCGACATCTAGTGGAAGCTGCGGAGTATTACAGTTTGTTTTCTGAAACTCGAAAATTGGGTGTCGACACAGGGCGTGCCAGTAATACTATCCTTAGTGTGACGCACACTGTACCCATGATCCCTCACGTGTCTAGGACCCTCAGATTGTATTTTTCCTGACATGAGGTAGCATGAGGAGTAGTGCGAGTACAGATGATCCAAGCAGACAGAAGATAGATAAGATAAGACTACAAGCATCCATGCGCCTTCTCTCAGAGGGGAGGAAGGGTGGGTCGCATGTGAATCTAAGCAGATACAAGCATCAGAAATACTATTACGGTGAGTAATGTATCCCTTCTGAGGCTTGTGGAATCTGCTTAGATCACATGCTGTGCATAGATTAGCGAGCAGTGTTATAAGGAGGTGGGATTTGAGAAGGGTCATGAGCAAATAAATGTCTTAGAACTGCTTGTCCCACTTGAGTATCTGTCTTGGAATGGGTGTCAATGCAGTAGTGCTGAGTAAAAGTGTGAATAGAGCTCCAAGTAGCTGCTTTGCAAATGGTGTCAAGGGGAACATTTGCAATGAAAGCCAGAGTGGCCCCAATGCCTCTTGTCGAGTGGGCTCTGGGCGTAAAAGGCAATGTTTTGTCAGAAAGAGAGTAACACAACTGGATACAGTTGACAATCCACTTGGAGATGGCACCCTTAGAGACGCGATCTCCCTCTTTGCCTGTGGCTACGGAGACAAACAGTTGATCTGTTTTCCTAAGCGGTCTGGTCTTGTTTACGTAGTAAAGGACCGCCCTACGCACATCTAGGGTGTGTAGTTTAACCTCAGCCGAGCTTTGTGGGTTTTGGAAGAAAGCCAAAAGCTCGATGAACTGGTTTACATGGAATTTAGAAATAAACTTAGGTGAGAACCTAGGGTCTGTCCGTAAAACCAGCTTATCCTTATGAATAGTAAAGAAAGGATCCTGCACTGACAGAGCCTGAATTTCACTGACCCTTCTTATGGATGTAATGGCTACTAAGAAGGCAGTCTTATAGGTCAGGTGTTTGAGACTTGCCTTATGCATGGGCTCGAATGGAGGGCCCATGAGTTTAGATAGCACCACGTTCAGGTCCCATCCTGGTGGTGGGTTAGATATAGGAGGATGAAGTCTCTTTACTCCCTCCATGAAGGCTTTAACCACGACACCTTGCTATGTGAGGTGGCGTACGCTGCCAGTGCTGCCAGGTGTACCTTTAGTGAGTTGAAAACCAACCCTGCGTCCAGCAGGTGGAGCATGTATGTCACGATTGTGGAAGGAGTGCAATCAACTGGGTTGATTTGTTTATAATGGCACCAGATAACGAATCTCCTCCATTTGTCGAAGTAGCAATGCCTTGTGTTCGGTTTCCTGGACTCTTTTAGGATGTCCATACACCTCTGTGGTAAATTGAGATGTCCAAACTCTATGAGCTCAGGAGCCATGCTGCTAGGTTCATGGAGTTGGGTTGAGGATGCACCTTCTGACCTTGGTGCTGGGACAAAAGGTTGTACCAGCCCAGGAGTTTGATGGGATCGCACACCGAGAGTCTGCGTAGGTGTGGGAACCACGGTTGTCTCGCCCACATGGGAGCAACTAGGACGAGCGTCATCGACTCTCTGTTCATCTTGTTCACCACCTTCCTGATGAGGAGTTGGTGGAAAAGCATACGCAAACATCCCTGACCAGTTCATCCACAGGGCGTTCCCCATGGAGTCTGGTTGGGGAAACCTGGATGCGAATCCTGGGCACTGTTTGTTTTCGCTTGTGGCGAATAGGTCTATAGTGGGGAAACCCCACTGAGAGAAGAGATCTTCTACGATATCTCTGTGTAGACACCATTCGTGTTCCTCCGGAAGGGGATCTCTGCTTAAAGCGTCCGCTAGAGAATTGAGTTCCCCTGGAACATGTTGAGATGACAGAAAGATGTTCCGTCTGAGTGCCCATATCCAAATTTTCTGGGCAAGTCTGGACAGATTTGGTGAACAAGTCCCTCCTTGCTTGTTCAGGTAGAACATGGCTGTCGTGCTGTCCGTCCGGATCTGCACCGACAGGTTCAATAGGTGGGGCTTGAACGCTTGAAGTGCTCTGAAAACTGCCAGAAGCTCTAGGAGGTTGATGTGATTCTTGGCCACTGTTAAAGACCAGAGACCCTGAGCTGTGTGGTGGAGATGGTGAGCTCCCCATCCTGTCAGGCATGCGTCCGTAGTGACTACCGCCTGTATCTCGGTATCGTAAAAGGGTTTCCCCTTGGATAGATTGTCTCTTGTCCACCAGTGGAGGCTTTGTACAAGTGTTGGCGAAACGACCACTAGATCGTCCCACTGACCACTTGCCTGAGACCACCGTTTTGCCAACCATTCTTATATGGGACGCATGCGCAGGCGGGCGTGGGGGACCAGGTAAATACATGACGCCATCATGCCCAGCAAACGCATTGCTTTGCGTAATGTTATCTGGCGACCGGTTTGATATTGCGGAATTTTCAGTAGTATATTCCGAATTCTTTCCTCTGAAGGAAAAGCCAACCCCTCTTGAGTATTTAGAACAGCTCCTAGGAACTGCTTGGAGGTGTTGGGCAACAGACTTGATTTTTTCTCGTTTATGGAGAAGCCCAATTCGAAGGAGGTCGATAGTTCTTTGAATGTTTGTCCTGCAAATTACTGGGGTCTCCCCCGTGATGAGCCAGTCGTCCAGATAAGGGTACACTGGGATTGCCTCCCTGCGTAGGTGTGCCGCCGCCAACGCCAGTACCTTGGTGAATACCCTTTGAGCCGAGGCTATCCCGAAGGGCAGTACCTTGAACTGGTAGTGCTGACTGTCCACCTTGAAGCGCAGATATTTTCTGTGCGCTGGGAACATGGAAATATGAAAATGGGCATCTTTCATATCCAATGTTGCCATGTAATCCCCTTTTTTAGGAGGGGAATTACCTCTTGGAGAGTAGTCATGCGAAATGTTTGGGACTTGACATACTTGTTTGCAGGCCGTAAATCCAATACTGGGCGCATTGTCAAAACTTTTTTTGGCACAAGGAAGTAAGTTGCATAAATACCCTTGTTTACCTGGTGTCCCGGGACGAGTTATATCGCGTCCTTTGCGAGAAGAATTTCTTCGAGTAGTATCTTCTGGTGGTCTAAGGAGTGTATTCTTTGTGATGGAGGGTGGTTTCGGGGACACTCTAGGAGTTCTATGCAGTATCCTGCGGACACTGTGGACAGCACCCATCTGTCTGATGTGATCCCTTCCCAAGATTGGGTGAAGATGGAAATGTGTCCCCCTACTGGGGATGCGTGAGAAGGGACCCTGAACGGAGCGTCACTGTTTTGGTGGAGGCGTGCCCCCTCCTTTATTGGGACTGCCTCTACCCCTACCACAACCTCTTTTGTTACCCCTGCCATAACTCTGGGTAGACTGCTGGTTAGAGTTCCACGTAGTACCCTGGCCTTGGCAATAGTTAGAGCCTCTTTGGGAGTTTTGTCCGCGAGGCCGACGAAAATTGCCATTCCCTCTCTGGTTAGGGGGTTTGTTAGTTAGTTGCACTAGGGACTTGAGTGTCTCGTATTCGTCCTTGGCATTCTTTAGCGCGTCCTCGACCGCCTTTCCAAACAATAGATCCAGCTCCACCGGCTTATCTATCAATGATGCTTGGGTCTCAGCCTTGAAACCAGACTGTCGTAGCCAAGCATGCCTCTTGATGACCGTGCTTTCAGCAATTAATCTGCCGGCGTTATCCGCGGCATCAAAGGTTGATTTTAAAATGCAACCTGATGCGGCTCTCCCCTCGGCCGAAACTCGTGCCAATTGGCTTTTCAAGGGTTCTGGGGCAGAGTCTATAAGAGCCGCGACTTCTTCACACTGATGGCAGTTGTAACTAGCCAGCAGGGTGGTGGAGTTTGCAATCCTTGCCTGGTAAGCGGAAGCGGAGGCTACTTTCCTGCCCAAGCCATAAATCTTCTTGCTCTCCTTGTCGGGGGGAGCTTCGGACGATGACAAGGGTGTTCCGCCCTCTTACGGGTGTTTGTAACAACCAGGGAGTCCGGTTTGAGATGTCCCCTTATGTATAGTGGGTCAGATTGGGCTGTCCTGAAAAGCTTTTCAATTCTGGGGTTTACTGCCCTAGTGAGATTGGGGTTAACAAGGGAAGGGTCTATCCTCCTTTGTATTGACTTAAGGATAGGGATGGCCGGAGCAGCAGGTCTCCTTTCTCCCACCAGTTCTTCTGCAAAGTCCCTCTCTTCCTGAGCACCTTGGGTGTCAATGTGGAAGTGCTGTGCCGCTCTGGACAGGACCTCATTCAGGAGAGGTTGGTTGTCGACCGGGGAGTCGGTAACCGCGGGCTCTTTCTCTACTGGGGAATCTACCCTGTATGTGTCTGGGTCGTCCTCCTCCTCCTCCTCCTCCTCCTCCTCCTCCTCCTCCTCCTCCTCCTCTTGGTCCTCATCATCCCCGTAATAGCCTGTCCCCGTTTGTTCTTCGAACATGCCCACTTCTGGATCCTCAATAAAGGATGGATCTTCCTGGTATTGAGAATAGGGCTGTGTATAGAAGGGGTTTGAAGATCGAGTTGGTGCTTCACCCCGGGACTTCCGGCTTGGGGGTATTGGATCCTTCGAGCCTGAGGGAGTTGACCGTTTTGGTGTATAAGAGAGAAAGTGTTCCGGGTTCTTGGCATAGAAATCTGCCAATGATGACATCCTTGACATTACTCTGTCTATGTCCTCACTGGACCATTCCTTTGAACTGGGAATAACTTTTTCCTGGAGTGTTTTCCCTGTTTTATCCTGACTAGACCTACCGGTCTGAACAGGGGTCTTAGGGACAACACTAAGATTGAAATTTGTCCTGGCTAGACCTACTGGTCTGAACAGGGGCCTTAAGGACAGGGGTCTGAGACTTGTCCGTCTGTTTAGGTGGAGTAGACTGTAGTTTAGGAGTGGAAGTAGGCTGGGACTGCTTACTTCGTTGTTTTCCCCCCTCCCCGTGGGTGGAAGAGTGCTTCCCTGACTTTTGGGCCCTATCAGAGCTTTTCGATGCCTGGCGTCGAAATTCGGGGGTAGAGTGCCTGTCTCTGGAGAGTGTAAGGGATTCGGTAGCAGCCTTGCGGCTGCCTGCAGACGTCGACTCCTGGAGTGCGGCTTGGGGGTAGAGGTCGGCGTCGTCCTCCGACGACCGAGCCTCGGTCACTAAGGGGAGCGAGGCACTTTTAGCAACAGTGGAGGGTTGCTTGGTGCCATGAGGCGATCTCGAACGCGAACGCCCAGAGGACACCGTGCCTCTTGCCGAGAACTCGACGTGCGCGTCGAGTCTCGGTTGGACTTCTGTTTGCTGGAAGTGGTGTGGGTAGCGCTCGTGTCGCCGGGGGTCTTCCCCATAGCTGCCCTGCCGGACAACATTCCGAGGTCGGGGACTTGCGCTTGGCTGTCCATCGACGCCATATTGCCCTCGCCGTCCGAAAGTACGGCGTCGCTACCATCGCTGAAGGCACCCTCCGCGGCCATGGCCTCTTGTCGCCTGGCGTGGTGGGCCCAACGCTTTGTCGAACGGCCCTTAAGGGTCTTTGTTTTAAACCGACTGCACGCTCTGCAATTCGCCTCGGGGTGGTCCCTCGGCAAGCAGAGGTTACACGTGGCGTGTCTGTCAACCCAAGGATACTTGCGGTTGCACCTGGGGCAAAATTGAAAGGGGGTACCCTCCATACGCACCCTATGGCAGCGGGCTGGGAGTGTAGGAATATAAGTAATGTACCTATATTAAACAGAGTGTAGGATATGTGCCACCCCCCACTCTCCCTACTTGTAGGGCCGAGTCCAGAGGACTTCCGAGGCCCGGGCCGAGGCCAGAGACCTTCCGAGGCGCAAATCCGTTGCTGTAGTCCGACTGTTGAATTTTCTCCGATCCGGCGTCGAGTGTCGATGTTCGGAGACTCGACGTAGAGGTGGAATAAATGGGGAAATATATAACAATATTAGCAAAATCTGACTAAGTCAGGGAACTCCGCTCAGTGCTTCCGACCAGCATGGCGGAAAAAAACAATCTGAGGGTCCTAGACGCGTGAGGGATCATGGGTACAGTGGACGTCACACTAGGGATAGTATTACTGGCACGCCCTGTGTCGACGCCCAATTTTCGAGTTTCGAAAAACAAGCTGTAATACTCTGCAGCTTCCACTAGATGTCGGCCTATGCACAGCATGTGATCTAAGCAGAATCCACAAGCCTCAGAAATGTATATAAATATATATATATATATATAAAGTAGTAAGTAAACACTTTTAAACAAGCTACCTTAGAAGTAAAAAGCAAAGACTTCAAAATGGAACATCAGACGTCTTGAGGGCATTAAACTACAAACACATGGGAACCTTCACACAGTACTGTTTCTCAACTGTGCTGAAAACATTTATATAGTCATTAAAGAATGAAAAGGAACATTTATATTTATAAAACTAACTTTCTTGTGCAGTGGCATTGGGTAACAATTGTGAGGTGTTAAGGATCCAGACTTTACCTTGGAGCCATTTAGTATGAAGTGTGATCCATCTTCACTGACAGTAGCTCTGCTCTGAATAGATGCAGCATCACTTCCACTGAAAAGTATAAAGGGATGTAGAGATTATGATTACAAACACTGGTAGAAGCCATTGTGTAGTGCCACTCATAGGTGAAATGGCAGTATATGGTTATATACAGTTCAGGCAACATTTCTTCACAAACATTCCCAATATACTTTATAAACCGATCAAAATAATGATCTGTTTATAACATCCTCCTTTTAAAATACATGTGAATTATAAAAGGTCTGAACTTACAAAACCTAAAAGATGGCACAATGTCTGAATTTATTTAATGGTGTTTCGCAAACGCTCTATTCCGTTAATAGTTGGTGTGCCAAGTGGAGGAGGGCATGGTGCAGGGAGGAAGCCACCTTGGGGATGCAAGATGCCTCTTTGTTACTTTATCATAATAGGGCTTAATTGCTAAGCAATTTGATGTGTACACATGGCCTCCCCAGATCCCGTGTCTCCAGGCTCCCCTCTTGCAGACCCCACCCTTGCAATCCACATAAGTGTGTCTCCCTTCAGCAGTGTACCGGCCTTTTCTGCACGCCTCATGCCCATCCATCCCCCCTCCATTATCAATGGCAGTTCGCACCTTTGGCCGTGCCCTCCCAAAGGGGCTGGCAGGGTGGGAACAGCCAAGGTGCCAAACTCCATGTACACTTCAAAAGGTATCTTCCGGAACAGGGGCCATTGTACACATAGCCTCCCCAGACCCTGTGTCTCCAGGCTCCCAGACCCCGCCAGAAACAGGTCATATATTCACATACACACCCACTTTTTTAATCCTTTAAAAACCCCTTGATATTTATCCGGAGAACATCTCCGAGCACTGGAAGTCAACTCTTGATCGTACTACCTGTTCTCCTGCTACTAACTCCCATGCTTGCTGAATCCAATTGTTTGTTAGTCAAGGTAAGGGCAGGTCACCTATTAACTTCACTATATTCATCTCTTTCTGATCTCAAAATGTTCTATCTATTTTGACCTAATGTACCCAGTAGTGTAATGTTAATTCATCTCAATGACTTTACCATTGTCTAATGTTTCAAGTGTTCTGATCTCGATATGTAGCAAATTTCATCAGTGTCAATTGTAATAGAATCACATCTTTCTTGGACCATGTCTATAGGCATGTTTCCTTTTGATGCATGAAAGTACATTCAACAGATGAGTAACACGTTACGATTTGCGTCACATCAATCAATTCTGTATGATAGTTCGCTCAGTGAATATTCGACTACGCTACACAGGTTTTGCTTCTTTGACCAAAACCAACATTGCATAGAAAACTGTGATATAATTCCATCAATATAATGCATTCAGTTGTAATTATTCATACTTTCTTTATACAGCTCATACAGATTTTTCAAGAATGCCTGCTTGTATGGTTTTGGGTTGCCATTCTAGGAGCCATGTCAAAAGTCGGGGCACAATCCTGCATACGTCCCAAAGGATATTGATTTCATAAGAAGATGGGTTCGATATTGTGGTTTTGCGGTGGACGAGATTGAAAGTACAGCCCAGGCTGACTTGGGAGACTTGAAGGCCAATCGATTCTGCTTCTGCAGCCTGCACTTTACAGATATCAAGGCATAAAATAAGCGGTATTGCATTGCAATTTGCGATACAATACTGCTGTTTTGCTGTATATTTAATCATGTCGCACCAACTGCGGTATGATTTCTGAGCTCATTAAAAAGAAAATAAATAAATAGTGCCTAACCTCTGCCTCTCAGTGAGTCTGTGCACAGCATGCACTGCAGGCGAGGCAGAAGCACCCGGGCTGGGCTAAAAACATTGTATCAATGTTATGAGCCCAGCCCGGATGCAACGTCATCACGTAAGAGGAGGATCTCAGCCCCCCTCTCACACTAGGGGAGGTTTGGGTGGGGGAGCCAGTGTCGTATGATATCCTGGTAACTTGTGGGAGGCAGAATTCAGCAATCTTCGGAGCCACGCTCACCCAGTGGTCTGCCCTCAGAGCTACCAGGTGGGCGTGGTTTCAGGGCCTTCACTCTGTCATGAGAAGCCAAATATCATACTGTATGGTATAATATACGGCTTCCCATGTTGGGGGTTCCCACCGTGTGTCGTCGAGAAGGGCACGCAACAGTATGCGGCTACACTACAGTGGGAGAGTGATATGGGGTGTGAACCAACACGGCTTTCCCCACAGCAGGATCTCGGAACTACTTAGCATTCGCTCAGTTGCACATTTGCACATAGACTCATCAGCATGTTATTATTTTAAACGGTATGAAGACTAAAGTCAAAATAAGGAAAGCTGTACTGTGACAGCAGATGGGGCGCTTAAACATTTTTTCTGGCATAATTAACCTTTCTATATCTGATTCCAACATCAAAACACAAGCAAGCACTGCAGGAGCCTCTATTAAGGATAAAGGGGGAGGTGGGCTGTAGCATCGTTGTATGTCACGGGGCTCAGTTAGTCACACAACTCTGTCATAATGCAGGGGGTGCACGGTAGGGTCTCCATTCAGCATGTGCCATTGGGAAGGGCAGTCAACAGTATTTTACAAATTTTGTGTTAAACTCCCTGGTCACCCAAGGCTTGGTAAAACTGCTGCAAGTGACTGGTATGGGATGCCCTATGTCATGAATACAACACCATTGGGCTAATGAGGCTCCGGCCCCCTCCCTGAAATTTTGGGCTGTTTGTATGGGGATGAAATGCAGACTAGTGAGAGTCTGCGTAATTACTTTCCTTTCGTCCTCAGCAGTGCTGTTCTTCAGCATGCATTCAGCCATCACGCACTACAATGGGGCATTTCCAACTAAAAGCCCCCTTCCCCTTACAGCTACAACTATCAATTCTGTGTCTGCTTCCAAGACAGATCTATGTGATTACTGTGCCCAAATTACCGTGACCCCCTAAATGTTGACTTTTATTTTGACCCCATTTTCACCCCATGTATATATGCAGGGAGAGACACCAGCAGTACCCCTACATGTATTATGGCAATTTACATCCCCCGTCTCCCTGGGGTTAATTCACAATGACACAAGTGGTCATCCTGTTTTACGTTTAATCTGGTCCCTACAAATGTATCAGCACCACCCATCTCTTCGCTGGACACCCCCATACCTTTTCATTGTGGGGGTGCATGATATCATGGCCTGAACGCACCTATGGTCATTCAGATACCCTTTTCTCTGGGTTTAACGCACACTGACACAAGTGGCCATCCTGTTTTATGTTTAATCTGGTCCCAACCGAAGTAGAGGTACCATCTAGCCCCTCCCTGGACACCCATACCTTTTCATTGTGGAGGTGCAAGATATCATGGCCTGACTGCACCTATGGTTATTTGCATCCCCTATTTCTCTTGGGGTAATTCACACTAACACAAGTGGCCATCCTGTTTTATGTTTACTCTGGTCCCAACTGATGTAAGGGCACCATTTTGACTCTTCTCTCACTTTTTCCCACCACATCTCGCTCACCTCTCATGCTTGTCGCTACCACCTCTACAATATTCGCAAAGTTCACCCCTCTCTAACCTTTCATGCTACCAAACTCCTAATCTCCTCCCTTATCTTTGCTCGCCTCTCCTACTGCTCCTCCTTACTTTTTGGCCTTCCTACTTCACATCTTGCCCCCCTCAAATCTATTTATCACTCTGCCATCAGTACTCTGTCTCCTCTTCTCCCCGCAACTCCATCTCTGCTTCCCTTTCCTCCATTGGCTGGCTTCCCTTTCATTCTCAACTAAAATTTCACTTTCACTTCCTCTGTCTAGTGTTCAAATCTCTCCACGATCTTGCCCCCCCTTATCTCTCTTCCCTTCTCTCATTTTACACGCCCTCTTGTTCCCTTCATTCCGCTGACCACTTCCTCCTCACTGTTCCTCCCTCCCCCTGTGCCGCCTCCCGTTTCCGCTCCTTCCAACTCCTGGCCCCCCTCCACTGGAACTCCTTGCCTCTCTATATCCGCTCTTCTCCTACCCTTTCCTCCTTACGCACCTCCCTCAAATCTCTCCTTCTGCATTCCCTGCCATGACCACCCCCCCTACTCTCACTCCCCTCTCCTACCCCCTGTCCCCTCCCCCCCTTATCCTCTCCCACCCCCTTCCTCCAACCTCCTTCCACCTTACCTCCCCATTATTCCTAGCCCTCTCCCTCCTCTCCCCTTCCCCTTCCGAATAATTGCTATACATTCTGTTTTTGGTGACTGATTCATGTTTGTAAATTGCTTCTGTTTTTACAATGTTTGTTAAGTTAATTGTACCCTGTTGTTGTAACTGTACAGCGCTTTGGTATAAAGCGCTTTATAAGAATAAATACAATACAATGTATCTCCTCCCTGGACACCCCCATACCTTTTCATTGTGGGGGTGCAAGATAGCATGGTCTGAACGCACCTATGGTAAATCACATCCCCTATTTCTCTTGGGGTAATTCACACTAACACAAGTGGTCTTCCTGTCTCATTTATTCAGGTCCCTATCAATGTATCGGCACCCTCTAACCCCTCCCTGGACACCCCCATACCTTTTGATTGTGGGGGATGCAATATGTCATGGCCTGAACACACTTATGGTAATGTGCATCCCCTGCCTCCCTGGGGTTAGCTCACACCAACACAACTGGTCATCCTGTTTTATGTTTAATCTGGTCCCAACCAATGTAGAGGCACCATCTAGTCCCTCCCGGGACACTCCGATACCTTTTGATTATGGCGGTGCAAGATATCATGCTCTGAACACACCTATGGTAATTCGCATCCCCTGCCTTCCTGTGGTTAGCTCACACCAACACAATTGGTCATCCTGTTTTATGTTTAATCTGGTCCCAACCAATGTAGAGGCACCATCTAGTCCCTCCCGGGACACCCAGATACCTTTTGATTATGGAGGTGCAAGATATCATGCTCTGAACACACCTATGGTAATCCGCATCCCCTGCCTTCCTGTGGTTAATTTGCACTGACACAAGTGGCTATCCTGTTTTGCGTTTACTCTGGTCCTAACCAATGTAGAGGCACCATCTAGCCCCTCCCAGAACACCCCCATACCTTTTGATTGTGGGGGGTGCAGGATATGGTAATTTGCATCCCCTATTTCTCTTGGGGAAATACACACTAATACAAGTGGTCTTCCCGTCTCAAATGTACTCAGGTCCCTACCAATGTATCGGCACCATCTATCTCCTCCCTGGACACCCCCATACCTTTTCATTGTGGGGGTGCATGACATCATGACCTGAAAATACCTATGGTAATTCACATACCCTGTTGTTCTGGGGTTAGCTCACACTGACACAAGTGGTCATTCTGTTTTAGGTTTACTCTGGTCCCAACCGCTGTCAGGGCACCATCTAGCCCCTCCCAGGACACCCCCATACCTTTTGATTGTGGGGGGTGCAAGATATCATGGCCTGATTGCACCTATTGTAATTTGCATCCCCAATTTCTCTCAGGGTAATTCATACTAACACAAGTGGCCATCCTGTTTTAGATTTACTCTGGTTCCCCTTAAGCGATGTATATGCATCCTCTAGCACCTTCCTAGATGCCCCAAAACCTATTGATCAGTGAGGTGCACAGAAGGTGTACCCAAGTGCTGAATAAACTTAATGACTTGCGTGCACTCTGTGTCGGAGTAGTAACCAGTGACTCTAGAGGGAGTTGTGATTGTGAGTGTATGTGAGATGGAGTGGTAGTATGGTGTGCAGGAGGTAGACGAGGGGTAGTTGAAGAGTGTATATTTCGAAGGAGTAGAGAGGGTTAAAATGGAAATGAGGTGAGTGGTAGAGAGAGGGAGTAGTGAGTGGTAGAGAGGACAAAGCATAGGCAGGAGTTATAGAGGGCCATATAAAGGGGTGGAGACTGTCATAGGTAAAGGAAGGGAGTGTGAGAGAAGAGCGAGGAGTGTGAGAAAATGGAATGGACAGAGTAAGCAAGAGGTGGAAGGAGATAGGGGAAAGGGAGAGAGAAGGAGGATAGAATGGAAAGTTTGGGTAGTAAGAGAAGGTGGAAGAGTAGGGGGGTAAGACTTGAGACTGGTAGAAGAGTAAGTAAGTATAAGATCATTGCGCAGAGTGAAAGAGTGAGAGAGTACGGCTACCCAGTTCTATTTTTATGTAAAATATATTTCAATGGATTGCTTTTCTCCCATAGATTCCTCATCAGATAGATATCCATTCCAGTGTCAGTTGCTTGCAAACCTTTCGACATGGGGCGCTAGTGCACTTCGACTCAGCCGTCGGTCCCTCTTGCCTCAATGCGGCAGTAGTCAACTCCAGATGCTACATCGATGGCCCTTCATATACTGCATCACTATGCCCCTGTCCCTCAGTTCCTCAGTTTCTTTTTTCCACACGCTCAGCACGCTGCTCATCGGTACAACTCACTTTCTCTCAGAGAAATATTCTTTTCAACCTACGAATTTTTATCTTATTCAACTCGGTTTCGACATTATGTCGGCTCCCAAGCCGTCAGGCATCAAGCGGTGCAAGGACTGTCGTTCCAAGATGTCCATTACTGACCGACATAGTGTCTGCGTGTGGTGCCTCTGCATCGGTCACGTCAAGGAGGACTGTGGTTCTTGCATTAACATGAACCCGAAATCGCAACGGAAGAGGGATGTGAAACTCACGTTAGGTTGACCCATATCAAAATCTCTGGCCTGCTTGCTCGGCTGGTCGTCGGAGCTCAAGACGAAAGGGCCCACTCCAGCAAAGGATGTTGGGCACCATAAAGAGACCAACAGGCGATTACATTTGTGCAGTCATTCCTCATTCTCCTCTTCCCATAAAAAGAAATGGCGTCATTGACAAATGTACGATTCTGGTTCGTCTGACGTACCCATTAAGTCGGCTTTAGGGCCTACATCTAGGACCAAGTGGGAGGTTTTTAAAGAGCAAATGCTCGACATGTTTAAGAAAGCATCTGCAGGTACGGTTGATGCCTCGAAGCAGCACGCTCCATCGGCTCCAGTGGTGCCCAGGCCCAAGGAAACTGTCGGCACCTGATCCCTTGGGCTCGGCGCCAACTGCTGGCAAGGCGTTGGAGCAGCTATCGGTGCCATCTGATGCCATCTGGTGTGGATCCATCGGCGTCGATGTCCGACTAATCGTTCAAGCCTCAGTGCCGATCTGATTTTTTTCGGCACTATGGTTTCAATTTTCGGTGACAATGATGTCCACGAGCCATATGCCTATGATCGCACATATTCGGGCAATGGAGGCACAGTTCTTTTCTCAGATGTAGTTGATTTGATGGCCGTGGCAGAGGGGCTTTGAGATGCTAGTGGCTTGGACACATCCTCTGATGGGTACTCAGCAAGCCCACCCTTATGGTCGTGGAAGTGCAAAGTATCGTTCCACAGTGGACTGGATGTCCTAGGTTGCAGTGCTCCAGCCAGACCTCTGTCAGGATATGATCTGATTGACATTTTGGATGAGGGAGCCCCCTACAGAAAGAGCCATGCCTTTCAATATGGCCATTGCTGACCCCATCACCACCTTGTGGCAGGAGTCTTGTACCACAGCACCTGTGAATTATTTCTTCATGAAGAAGTATAAGCTGGCAAGAGGGGACCAAATATACTTCCCCTCTCATCCTAAACCCAAGGGGCTGGTCGTACAAGGAGCCACCATTAATACTATGTTAAACTGTATTCATATAATACCGCCTTGTTATGAATATTGGCCTAAACCCATTCGCATTGCACAGAAAACCGCGTTTGAAATGCTCTGACTTCTGATCAACTTCACCGCCATTTTAAGAATCATCCGCTATTTTTATTTTAACTTTTGCTTTGTGTCCTAAAATGGTGGACTGTGTTTTCAACTACAGCCGAGCCAAATGACCTTTGAGTTACGTCAACATTTAGGCTGACCGAGAGCAGACCGTTTGTTCTGTGCAAAGAAACCTTGTGACTCGTATGAACTGCAAAAGTGTTGTCTGCGCTCACAAGCCTCATCCTCATCTAAACAATGGAACAATGTAGAGCAAACTCAAACCGTGTGCTTTGGTTATAATATATTGTGTTCTTTTTTGAAACTACGCTTACTACGAGCTGGAGACCCAATATTGCCATTGTATCTTCATGGACAAGCAAACTTGTTAAATATGTTGAACAATATTGTAATATTTGTCATGTGAACTGGGCATGAACCCTAAAATGTATAAACAGCTTGCATTAAGTTGTCCAGCACTCTCACCCCTCACTGTGTCTGCTGGTACACACTGCAAGGTTTTGGGAGCCAGATAGCTATCTGTTTTGCTTTGAAATCTGTACAGAAATAAAGATACTTGTATCTTTTGACCCGTGATTGGCGAATTTCATTTTGTGGTACTGAGCCTCGATATTTCTTTGGTCTTTCAACTAGACCATCCATGTTAACTTCATTCTCCCTACGGACAGGGAAGTTAAGAAAATAGATACCCTGGCAAAAATGTATTTTCATCGGGCAGTAGGGCCCTAAAGGCGATCAATGCATTCTGCATATTTGCGAAATACAGCTGTGGGATTTGGCAAATCATCAGGGAAGCTTCCCAGTACTTTCCCAAAGGGGAGATGCCGGAAGGCTTTTTGAGAATGGTGGACAATGTTAAAAAGCTGGCCTGGCAGTCCTTGCCGATGGGCCTGGATGTTGCTTTGAGTTCTCTCCCCATGCTTCTCCGGTTGAGAGACAGATAGGCAACCATTGGCTCCAATGCTGGGAAATTACCTCCGATGCCTGGGTCCTTCGCTCATCCAATGGGGGTGCTGTCTGCCTTTTCTAAAGAGCCCTCTGGACAGACCACCTCCACCTCCTCAACAACCGAACAGGTGCTCCAGGAAGAACTGCAAGCGCTGCTTTTAAAAGATGCCTTGGAAGAGGTACTTGCCAAGCAGAGAGGATTGGGCTGGTATTCCCGATAGTTGCTGGTAACCAAGAAAGGCGGGGGACTTCATCCCATCTTGAACCTGAGAGCTTTGAAAAAGTTCCAGCGGAAGGACAAATTCAAGATGGTGACGTTGAGAGAAATTCTCCACGCTCTCAGACTTCTGGATTGGCTGCTGTCATTAGATCGCCAGGATGCATATTTCCATGTGCAGCTCCACCAAAACCACAGGACATTCCTGAGATTCCTCATAGGGGACAAGCACTGCACGTTTAAGGTGCTCCCCTTTTGGTTGATCCGGCGTTGATGTGTTCCCATATCTGGACGATTGGTTGATCCGAGGAAGGTCGGCAGAGCAGATTTTGTCCCATCTCGAGGACACTTGCTCACTATTCCACATGCTGCGTTTCTCCGTGAACTTTCAGAAGTCGCACACAGCACCAACACAAAAGCTCCAGTTCATCAGAGCGGTCCTGGACACTGGGGTGGGAAGACTCTGAGGAGAGGGTCACCAGTGTCAGACAGATGGTTTGACTGTTCCAGAGGTGAACAGAAGTAAAGGATCAACCGGGGGTTTATTTGAGGTAGAACATTTATTTGCACATATAAAAAAAAAAAGAAAATAAAATAAATAAAAAGAGTACAAATTAAATGTCATCATATAAACAAGCTAATCTTTAAGCTAGAAGCAGGAAGCCTCTAATACATTTAAAAAGCTGTGCAACATAAAGGAGGACATGAAAACAATGGTGTAAGATCTTCAGAAGGAAATTGCCTCAATAGGGGAGAGAACGGACACACTAGAGAAAATTACGCAAAACCTGGATGAAGAGGCGAAACAGCAGGCGGAAACCCAAGAGCAACTGCTGACACGAACACACAATTTAGAGCTGCAATGTGAGGATTTAGAAAACCGCTCAAGGAGATCGAATATAAGAATAAAAAATATGACGGAGACGGTAGAGGAGAAAGACCTGAAAGAAGCGGTACAACAGGTATTTAAAGACATCCTAGACGAGGATGAAGATGAGGAAATAGCTATAGACAGGATTCATCGCGTGGGGCCAAGAAGGGTAAGAGAACCGGGAGCAAGACCCTGCAACGTCTTGGTGGCAGTGACCTCTTATCCACAAAAGGAACAAATCCTTTGGCGAGCCAGGACAATGGACCATATTCGCATGAACGGGGAGGACATCCAACTGTATCAGGACCTGGCACAATCCACCCTGCAAAAACAGAGGGAAATGGGCCCAGTGGTAAAGGAGCTAACGGAGAAACAAATGAGATACAAGTGGACCTTTCCATTTGGCCTGCTGTTTACGTGGGACGGTACGCAAAGGACGGTAACATCCTGCGAAGAAGGGAAACAAATTCTGAGACTGCCCGCCCAAGACAAACCCAACCAAAGAGGATGGAGAAGGAAAAATACCCAAACAGGGTCAGGATGGGAATGGAAAAGAGTCAACAGGAAATCGAAAGGACCCCCACCAAAGGATTGAAAACCGGTGCAGCATCTGGGAATGCAAGACCCATAGAAAACACGAACAAAGATGCACTCTGACAGCCAAAGCATAAGATCACAACTATCGGGAGGGGCGGGACCCACACTACACCCGGTGAGGCCGAGGGGGGGTGTGGGCCAATAACTGGAACCCAGAGGGGTTTTAGGACACCCCGCAAGTTAACCCCGAGTCTTGGTGGGCATGGCGCGGAAGGCACAATGCCAAAGCGGTCATAGGAACCAGAGCCCACCTCAGGGCAATTTAGGAGGCCAGGGGGTACAAAGTTTGAGCAAGTTGGGGGTTGCTCAGGTTAGGGGTATGTATACACACGGGAATGAAAAAACGTATTTAGGTCATGTCCGAGGCAAATCGAAGCAAAAATCCCAAACAGAACAATGGGGATAAAAATATTAACATATAACATCCGAGGCCTAAATTCCCCAGTCAAAAGGAGGAAAGTGAAAACCTTCCTAAGGCAAGGGAAATACGATATACTGATGTTCCAAGAAACACACATACGGGGACAAGACAAGAATAAAATCAAACTGAAAGGCTATAACATGATCCAGCAGGCTAACGTGCAGGAGAAAAGAGCAGGTGTCATGATAGCCATCCGAGACTCCCTCAATCCCCAGATACTCCAAACAGAAGGAGATAAAGTAGTGAGATACATATTCCTTAACATAAAAATAAACGGAATCCCTTTCACCTTAGCAAACATATATGCTCCCAATTCGGGACAGGACGGGTTTCTTAAAGATACATTAGATAAATTGGAAAAATTCGCAAGGAGGAAAATCATAATGGGAGGTGACTTGAATATAGCGTGGGATCTGAATCGAGACAGATCTGGGCCCAGACAACAGGGACAGGGAACCCCGTCAAATACTTTAAAACAGAAAATGTCCAACCTATCCTTAGAAGATGTATGGAGGCACACCAACCCCACACAGCAAGGATACACATACTTTTCGCATGTATATGGGACAATGTCCAGGATAGATTACCTCTGGGTCACGACGGGTCTCCCTGGGCAAAATACAGGAATCGGAAATCAGGTCCATCTCGTTATCGGACCATGCCCCCCCTCTGGGTAGAGATAGCCCTGCTTCACAAAGCACCGGGGCTGTGGAATTGGCGGCTTCTGGAGGTGATAATAAGGGACCCAGTATTTGGAAATACTTTGCGGGAACATATTGAGTACCTAGAACTAGAACAATCTTCCAGAAATTTCCATAGAAACACAATGGGAGGCCCTAAAAGCAGTTACCGGAGGACACTTAATAGCCCTGAGAAGAAAACAAGTGAGAAACAAAACACCCAATGGGAAAGAGAGCTAGGAGGATAACATAGCGAATATCCAGGCAGAACTTACAAAAAAAATCCACCCGAAGATGCATAAATCACTCAGACAAGTCCAGGGCCAGCTGGACTCCCTCTGCACGAAAAAAGCGGAAAGGCACCTGTTAAGACTAAAACATTGGTACTACGTAAAAGCCAATAAAGCAGACACATATCTGGCTATACAACTCAAAGGGCAAAAACAAGAACGGACGGTAAAGGTGTTGAGGGATGAAGGAGGGGAAGAAAGACACAAACGGAAGAGATAGGTCACATATTTGCACAATTTTATCAACGACTATATGCATCCGACCTACCGGAGGAAAGGTTACAAACCTCATACTTAGATGGTATTGATCTCCCAAGAGTATCGGAAACGGAAAGACAAATGCTAGGCGAAGAAATGACACAGGAAGACGTCTCGATAGCAATTAGGGATCTCCCAAGAAATAAGGCCCCAGGTCCAGACGGTTTTACCGCACAATTCTATAAAATATACAAGGACACACTCGCCCCTATACTAATAAACTTATTTAACTCCTTTAAGGATAAGATCAATGAATGAAGCTAAGATGCTGGTTCTCCATAAACCGGGAAAGGATTCACAGCTCCCTAGTTCGTATCGCCCCATAGCCCTGATAAATCAAGATGCTAAGTTATATACTAAAATACTGGCCTCTAGACTTTGCCCCAGCTAGACAGACGCATGATAACATAAGGAGGGTAATCCACCTGGTGGAAAAATCTGGCATTAAACAAACTCCGGGGATAGTTCTCGCTCTGGACGGAGAAAAAGCGTTCGACCAAGTAGAATGGTCACTCCTTTTCAACACACTAAGGAAGATGGGGGTGGGGGAGACATATCAAGATGGTAAGAGCAAACTATAACTCCCCCAATATACGTGTAGCTGTGAATGGGAGTCTAACAAACAAGATACAGATTAGAAGAGGGACGAAACAAGGGTGCCCGCTCTCCCCTTTTATACGCCATCTTCCTGGAACCATTGCTGGAACGGATAAGGGCCAATAAAGATATTAAGGGCATAGACATGGCAGGATACTCCCACAAAATAGCAGCATATGCGGATAACATGCTGGTGACTCTGGGGGATCCGGAGCTCTCTCTCCCACTCCTCATGCAGGAAATTGACACATTCGGATCACTTTCGGGCCTGATAATTAACAGACAGAAATCGGAAATCTAGCAGGAGACACTGCACAAACCTACAAAATGGCTGACGTACTACATTTCCAAGTGGCGAAAACAGGGGTGAAATACCTGGGAATAACATTGACAGGGAAAATACAAGACTTATTCACACAAAACTACCCCGCTATCCTGCAACGAATTAAACGTGAAACGGCGGGACGGAATCCCCTATCAATATCATGGTGGGGCAGGATAACAGTAATTAAAATGACAATTCTCCCAAGACGGTTATACCTATTTCAAGCCCTTCCAATTAGAATCCCATCAGCCTTCTTCAGAACTCTAACAAAAACAATTATGACCTATATATGGCAAGGGAAAACTCCGATTATCTAGAGCAGTTCTCACAGCCCCGAGAAGTGAAGGTGGATGCGCACTGCCACACTTTAAGAAGTACTACGAGGCAGCCCAGCTGTGGGTATTGAAAGAATGGATTCCTGCCGAATCACAGAAATTATGGGCAGCCCAAGACAAGACAGAGCGGTAGCGACAACACCCACCAGACACATGCTCTGGATAGGGAAGAAATACAGACACCCAAATGCCCAAATCAGCGAAGTCATGAGGTCAGCACTAGAGATATGGGACAAAGCTGCACAGAAATGAACACTAAAAGGATCCGGCTCCCTTCATCCCCCTCTTTGGAAATCCCGAATTCCCACCAGGGCTGGAGAAAGGGGCATTCCAGAAATGGGAGGAAGCGGGTTGTAATATGTTCGCAGATATGCACGAAGATCAGACCATAAGATCTTTTGCGGAATGCACATCTCTGTTAAAGCTCAGCACCACAGACAAATACAGGTACGACCAAATTTACCACTGGTTGGACACGCCGAGAATCCAAAAAGCAGTGTCAAGGGAGTTAACCCCATTTGAAAAATACATATTGACAAAAACAGGCGCGAATACATTTGTTTCCACCACCTATAAATTTATAAACACCTCTGAAGAAGAAGTGAAATGGAACTACATTAAAAGATGGGACCGCACTTTAAATAACACCATTACCAAAGGGCACTGGGAATATATATGGAAAATGATCCCTAAACTGACAACACCGATTCAACAAAAGGGATGTGAATGAAAATCCTTTTGCAATGGCACTACACGCCGGAAAGGCTTAATCAAATGTTCCGGAATTCCACAAAATTCTGCCGGAGGGGCTGTGGAAATGAAGGAACTTGGAGACCTATATGGTGGGACTGCCCAAAAATACAGCAACTCTGGGGAGAGATCAAGGCACATATGAACTCGATGTTCCCGACTATGGGAACCATAGGAGAAGAGATATGGATGTGCGGGCTGTGGGCCCCCAAAGATAAACAACTCACTAAGAAACAAAAACAGAACTTTGTGTGACTTCTGATAGGCGCATGGCTGGAAATAGCCCACAAATGGAAACAGAATCATCTGCCCTTGTCCTTAGACTGGATTAGGAGGCGTTGGTCCCATGTGGCAATGGAAAGACTAACCTACAACATACAAGGGGCCCACCAGAAATTTCGAGAGGACTGGGGCGGAACTCTGGTATATCTCCAAAGCGATTAAATGGAACAATGGTGCCCACACAAGATAAGGATTTTGGATAGGTTTACTTAGAAAAGCATACGAAGTACCTCAGACAGGAAGACACGTAAAGGCTGACATTCCCGGGGGGAAGATGGGGGTTAATGGGAAGTTGGAAATGTTGCAAGATGTAAGAAAACTAATAAAAATATATTTAGAGAACAAAAAAGCTGTGCAAACTCACACAAACAGATGACCCATTCCATACATACCACATACTTCATTCAAACCAACCCAAACATTTATTTTTCAAACAAACCAAAGGAGCAGAAAGAATGCAGCAATAGATATTGGCTGAGACAAATTACAAAGGGAATAAGCAAAAAGGCATATGAATAAAGTGATTCAACAATATTGACTTGTTCTAACAAGACCGAAACAATTTTCTCATGTCCATAAGTCCACCACGATGCAATTTATAAAGCATGACAGTATCTCATAGATCCATGGAACCGTTCCAGAGCCTCATGGCCTCCTGCATTTTTCTAGTCCCAGAGGCCAGACTGCGTATGCAGTCTCTGTAGTGGCTTTTACAGGAACAATGGTCCCAGTACTTCAGCACCTTAAAAAGGACATTCTAAAGATGTCCAGGTCGGTGGCCAACAAGCTCTCTTGGTGGTCTAGCAGCGAGAACATTTTAGTGGGGGAACCCTTTTGGCCTCAATGATCCCAGACCAGGGTGGTCACAAATGCATCTCTGAATGGTTGGGGTGCTCACTGCGAGGAGTTACAGGTGAGTGGCCTTTGGTCCACAATGGAAGACCACTGCCACAACAACAGGCTGGAGGTGCAAGCAATCAGATTAGCCCTGAAAGCTTTTGCGCCTTCTCTCAAAGGGAAGCACACCCTCATCATAACGCACAATACCGTGGCCATGCACTAACAGGGACAAGCAGGGAGCTGTGCGCTGTGAGAAACATGAAAGCACTCTCACAATTACTCCCTAGGTTTCTTCTGTTCAGGTGGCCAGAGAAGGGCCATCGCTTTTAGATCGTGACCCTGGGGATGGACTAGCGGGGGGAGGATCACCTGAGAGGATGATTCTTGGGGATTGGGGATAGGGTGCCATAGGGCAGAGATACGGTCTCCCCATTTCCTGACATTGGCTTACCCTGCCCTTCCTCAGCGTTTGTAGGATCTTGCTACTGAGAAGAAGATGCCTCAGAGAGTAATACAAAGTACTTATAGGAAATACCACTATAGTACTGGGGAAGAAGGATCCTGATGACTACATGGCTGAAGGTCAGATATGTCCCAGTAATTGGCGTAGTTGGAATCAGGCAAACCAGGCGAGTGAATCAAACCTGAAACCCTTTAATAGGGCTCAGGTGCATAAAAGGTGGAGCACCAGAGAACTTAGAGAGCAACAGGCAGCAGCAGGAAGGCCAGTCCAACCCGTAATAAGCCAAAGGAGAACGGAATGCTGAGACACTGAAGGACTGCATGGTGAAAGAGTGGCAATGCGTGGCGAGGGAGCTGTGTCTCCAAGGAGCCAGTGAAGGCAGGGGAAGGGAACCATGGAGAGCCAGTCCCTTCACTGTGGCCAAACAATGCTTGTTCCCCTGAATGGAAGTACCAGTCCAGGGTTGCCTGAAGGGCAGGCGGTGACACACTGACCTCAAACACAAGAAATCATCTCAACGAGGAACCCAAAGAAAAGAGCGCAGCGACTGTGGAGTTTCAGAGAACACGAGAAACCCAATGCCTTTATGTTGCTGAGTCACATTGTTTCGAGTGGTCGCATGCGATCAGCACATTTTCGAAAGCCTCTGATCAAAGCAAAAGAACGAAACAAAATGAATGCAATATTAGAAGTGGATTTTGCGTTCAAAAGTCTCTGATCAATCAAGGATACTAAGAAAGTAATATAAACTGTTAATGCTATGAAAACAAGAATTAAAGCTGTGAACGAACAGCTGAGAGGAGCCAGTGAAGTGTGAGCCAAATGCTGAACGAGCAAAAGTAAGCTGAACAAGTGGAAATGAAGGCTGCAAATGAAGGCGAATAAAGTGGAATTTGGAAAAGGGAGCCAAGGAAGTGCCAAGAAAGAGAAATCATTAATCTATGAACTTGTGAGCTTCTGAGTTGGTCGTAAACCATCAAATCAATCTAGGCCAAGGCGGCAGACAGCTGGGGCAAGGGTAACTGGTTGCGTGACCGCTAATGGATGGGCCGTGCGGCCTGTCAACTGCGCCTAGACTAGGAAGCCCCAACAAGTTCAGGAGTTGGGGCAATTGTGAACACAACCCTGAAAGGAGATAAAGCTGAACATTGTGAGATTGTTTTGTGAACCAGTGCTTGAAGCTTGGGGAAGGGAACTCTGAGCTCCTTTGGAACATTATTTTGTAAACCGGTATTATAAGCTTAGGGAAGGGAACCCTCAGCTCCTTTTGAACTTTGTATACTGAAACCAAGTGTTCTTGAAATTTGTGTAAGAGAAACCCAAGTCCTGACAGAACATTTGAAACCAATAATTATTGGTACTGTATCCTGAACTTGGGGAAGGGAGCTAAAGACAGCTCCAGACCTTGTGTTGAACACTATTGAGTTAGAATTACCCTACACTACATTTGTGTATTAGACATGAGGGCAAGCATAGGTTTTGACACAGGCTGACCTTTTATTTGGATTTATGGACATAGACTTTCCTTAGTTTCTTTATGTAGGGAAATCCCCGCCGTAGGGCAAGTTACGATTTACACACATCCTGATACTTAATAAAGATTCTATTGTTGAATTCACAATCTGTTGTCTGTGTCATCTCTAGACACCATGCCTGTCTCACAGCGCTTAATCCCCCTTTGCAGGGACGTGATGCAGCTGTGCTTCTGGCTGTTGGAGAATCTGATCTCGGTCTCTGCAGTGCATCTGGCTGGGATGGGGAATGGATTGGCGGATGCTCTCAGAAGGCAGAGTACAGTCTCACACAAGTGAGAAGTGTGCCAGGAGGTCTTAGAGGAGGGTACCCTGAAGGTGGACTTGTTTACCACGGAGTCCAAGAAGAAGTGCAAACAGTTGTGCTTGATGGAATTCCTGGCGAGAGGCGCACTGGGGGATGCGTTCGTAGTGGAGTGGGACTTCGACCTCCACTATGCCTTTCCTCCAATTCCCGTCATTCTGTGGGTTCTCAGGAGGTGGAGTAGGTTTCAAGCAACTATGACCTTGATGGCCCCAGAATGGGCGAGGAGAACATGGTACACAGACCTTCTGGATTTGACCATCTGCACACCTCTCCAGGTGTCTCGCTAGCCAGACCTCCTCTCCCAGTCAGAAGGGCGGGTACTACACCCGAACCCGGAATCCCTCAATCTTCATGTGTGGCCCTTGAGAGAATGAAATATGATGGCTAGGACCTCTCGGAGGAGGTTCTTAAGGTGCTGCTTGCTGCAAACAGACCCTCCACAACATTGCTGTATGCATGCAGATGGAGAAGATTTGAGGCGTGGTGCAAGTAACACGGGAAGGATCCTATCTCTTGCCCCACCACTGAAGTGTTGGAGTTCCTTCTGTCACTGGCCTCGTCAGGCCTTCAGGTTGCAACAGTCAAAGGATACTTAGTGGCTTTGTCTGTTTTCAAAAGGTCTCTGGAACAAGGGTTTTTCTTTACGATCCCGGGCCCAATTCCTGAAAGGCCTTGTAAATAATGTTCTGCCTGTTCCTTTTGTTGTCACAGACTGGACTTAACTTAGTTCTCACTTTCCTCATGGCAGTTCCCTTTGAGCCTTTGCATTCTTGCTCCATTTGCTTGCTTACTCTGAAGACTACTTTTTTGCTGGCCATTACGTCAGCCAGATGGGTCAGTGAGCTGCAGGCCATATTGTGCAAGCCACCATATCTCTGCTTTTTCAGGGAAAAAGGTACGACCGCGATTTTTACCTAAGGTTGTGCCCGAGTTTCATCTGTCCCATGCTATCGACCTCCCAGTTTTCTATGAGCCCCCACATCCACCCAAGGATGATGAGCGGTTCCATAGGCTATACCCGAAAAGGGTTCTTAGCTTTTCTGTTGCGAGAACAGCGGAGTTTAGAAAAATGGACCAACTATTTGTAGCCTTCTGGTTGGCAAGAAAGGGTTTGGTTGACTTCAAACAATCCGTCTCTAGGTGGATTACGTTTTGCATTTCAGAAGGCTATCTTGTAGTAAAGCAATGTCCATACTTGGGTTAGGTTGCTTATAAGTAAGTTTACTTCCAGTTCTTCAGTTACATGTTACAGGACATAAAGACATGAGGTATAAGACATAAGATAGATAGATACTAAGATAGATCACCAGCACCCATCACCCAGGGAGGGAGGGACCAACTGACCCATAAACAGAACACTCAGCACAGCCTTCTCTCACTCATACATCAACATTCCACTTGGTACTTGCATGACATCACAGTACCACAGTGGCTAGCTCAGCTGGCCCAGGCAGTGCCTGAAGAGTGTGACATAACATCTCCCTCCTTACCGAAACATCTACACAAACAATACGCACTTTACATATCGGCAAGTCACATCACCATCCACCATACAGCTTCATAAGAAATCACACAGCTATGCAATTCCAAACTTCCCCTACATATCCAGGTCACCCTCAATACCAACATAAATCACCTTCTGTCTATCCCTGCCACGGACAAACTCTAGACTCTCACCCTAGACACATGCCAGCCTATACACCAGGCTAAAGCTACCCTACAAACCAAACACTCGCTAACATAACATATATCCTTCCGCCCGCCCCTGCCACAGGCGAGCCTCCAGGCTGCCACCCTGAAGCATGGCTTGTGATCCTGCCGCAATACTAGACATCCAGGAAAACAACAGAATCACCATACCTATTGAGAGAATTCATAAAACCGCTAACCACTGCTGAAATATCACCACTATGCCTACATCACGAATATACAAATAAATACATCAAAAGGACTAGGCCAGAAGAGCCCAACTCAACCACACCAAGATAAACAGATCCTACAACAACTCGAAGATACTGGCCAGGCATCTCCAAGAACACCAACAAAACAGTGGGTTGGACTAAACGCTCAACTCAATGGCAGCACTGACGAGTCCCATAATCCTGACCTTGGGGTACCTTGGCCTGGATTTACATATAACACAAAAAGAAAACAACTACAAACAACTCTTCATCTTGGACAACATATTTCCGTTTAGCCAATGTTACCACCAGAGGGCGTCCCCAACCAGTACAACAGCTAATTCTAGGATAACCACTCCCACATCTTCATCCAACTAAACCACCTGTCCATTTCAGATGAGAGTTGACTTCTTCTAACAGTGCACTACTACCATTCCTAAGATGATCTTAAAATCACCCGTCCACAACTCCCACTCACCTTAGTGCACTTCTCCACTTACTCACTCCTGCACCTGAAAGGGCGCTACTCCCAGGATTTACCTCACACGTTCCATAACCAAAAGAGGACTTTACTCACCATGCTTAAGTAAACAAAGGCGCTACCTCCGTATACAATGTACCAAAATCCACAACTACTATGGATCCTACCTCCCAGCAACACTTAGTCATCTTAAAACAAGTGTCCCTTGCCAACCAATTGACACCTAAATGAGGCGTTACCTCAATACCGTCAATTTAAATAAAAGCGCTTCCTCCATCTCAGGGGGCGCTACCTAATACACATATTTAAGCAAAAGCGCTACCCCATCTCAACACAGATGGACGGTAATCCTAACTGTCCTAACCCCTAACCTACCAAACAGATTAATGACCCCAAAGTAATTTGAACATGAACTAAGCTCACATCATTCATAACCAGATACATATCCAACAGGTTTACTTATTCACAGTCAACCTTATGTACAATGTATGAACCACAAATGATATTTCTTTATGCTTGGTGATTTAACATTAAACATTTCCAGTTCTTTTGCTTATCCATGTTTTGCAGTAATCCTAAATGCAAAATATTTCCTACATAGTTCTTTTGCTCGTCCATGTCCTGCATTAATTCTAAATGTCTAAAAGTCCAAAAGTCTATAAAACTCTTTGAACCTAAAAATCCTCAATAAGTTACACTAGCTCATTCACACACAAAGAGCTCCACACGGTATCACATTGCATTTAATTATGCACCTTTTAGTAAACTGTATGAGAAGTCCATAAACCTGCAAATATTAAAGAAATGGTTAAATTCTAACTGCAGTGCCTTAACCCATTCCATACACAGTCTCACCAGACCATCCCATCCTCGTCGACATTGTAGTAAAGCAATGTCCATACTTGGGTTAGGTTGCTTATAAGTAAGTTTACTTCCAGTTCTTCAGTTACATGTTACAGGACATAAAGACATAAGGTATAAGACAAGATAGATAGATTCTAAGATAGATCACAGGCTCCCATCGCCCAGGGAGGGAGGGACCAACTGACCCATAAACAGAACACTCAGCACAGCCTTCTCTCACTCATACATCAACATTCCACTTGGTACTTGCATGACATCACAGTACCACAGTGGCTAGCTCAGCTGGCTCAGGCAGTGCCTGAAGAGTGTGACATAACATATTTCAATGAGGAAAAGGAATTACCGCCGGCATCAGCGCCCACTCCGCTATGGGTGTGGCTGCCTCTTCAGCTCTACAAAGGGGTGTGCCAGTGATAGACATCTGCCAAGAAGTGACTTGGTCTTCACTGCATACCTTCACCAAACATTGCTGCCTAGATGTAGCCCGCGGAGCAGACGCTCGCTTTGGGAGAGTGGTTTTGCAGTTTCTAGTGTGAGGACTTTCATCCCGCCTATCGGATGAGGAATCTATGAAAGAAAAGCAATCCATTGTAGGAGAGATTACTTACTGGTAATGTTCCTTCTATGGATTTTTCTCCCGCAGATTCCTCATCACCCTCCCATCCAAACCCGCTTTGAAAGCTCCTGCAGTTTGATGAATACCTTCTTTACAGAAAGTATGAGGCAATCTCCCTTTTCAAAGGGTTGTCTTATAACTTTTGTGCTTTATGAAATATTTTATGGTTTCGTTCTTCACTTACAAAAACAAAAAAGAAAGAAACCACCTCATTGGCTGAATCTTTTCTTTGAGTTGTGTTCGTTTTCAGCTGAATCGTTAGATTCTTCCTCCACAGCAGCTGAGCTCGGTGGAAAAAAGATGAGTAACTGATGTACGGGGATGTAGTGACGTGGTTTAAGTACAGCGACCGATATCACGTTCGGAGTTGACGACCACTGCATCGAGTCAAGAGGGATCGAAGGCCAAGTGAAGGTACACTACGCCCCCTGTTGAAATGAAATGTTTTGGAGCAACTGACACTGGAATCTAATGAGGAATCTGCAGGGGAAGAATCCATAGAAAGAACAGTACCAAAACTAGCGAGGTGTTAAAAGGTGAAAGTAGTACGCCGCAGGGAAGTACAGTAGAAGGTATCCTCAGCAAGACATGGATATTTAGGTGGCTTTTAATGAGGCTGGGAAGAATCGCTGCAGACCTTAATCCCTTGCCAGCAAGCGTTGTGCTCGCTACTCACTGCAGCGGGAGGTTAGAGGGGAGGACCCTAACAGGAAGAACAACGTCAAGCCGCACGGCCGCTTCTGCAGCCTAAGTGGTGCAGAACAAGAAATGAGACCAGCAGTGAAAGCTAACGGAAGGAGGGCAGATCGTTCTGGCCTCCCTGCCTGTGGCGGCCAGCGGCATCCTCACTTTCAGGGCCGTAACGGGCTTAGAGGTGTGTATGTGAGGTAAGCATTTTCACCTACCTACTGCCTAGCCAGCTCTTTCTTGATTCACATTTGGGGCTGCCTAATGGTGCCATGCACCAGTTAATTAGGCAACTTCACTACTTCTCGGATTGCCAATGGATGCTGACTTTACCTCCACCCTTGGTGGGGTACGACCTAACACACCCCGACACCCCAATAAGGGACCAAGTCTTCTATGAGCTTCGCAACTCCGACCCCCGTAGAAAAAATAACGTGCTATCAGAGGTTATAGCTCAAAGCGCCAAAAGCAGGCTGAAACTCCAGTCAGAGCAACATTCCATTTCAAAAACATTGCACGTTAATAAAAACCTTATGAGTGAACATAAAAAAGTGGAGAAAGGCACGTGTGTGTCCCCACGCACGTCTACACCGCTCCACTTTAAAGCAGCCAATAGTACTGAGCAGGTAACTCTTAATGGGAGCAGTCCCAGGTACAAGGATCAAGAAGGGGTGTTAGTAGATCGCACCCCGAAAGTGGCACATTCGGAGACACCACAAAACCCTTTAAATGGAGCTCAGATAGAGGGGGCCATAGCCCCGTGTACGCATATGGGGATTGGTGACCCCACAAGTTCTGACCTGGCCTCGGTTTAAAGAACAGATTCTGCAGCCTGCAGAAACTTGGAAGATTTCTACAGGTTGAGGATGCTCTCTGGTTTCATGTAGCACACTATAAACTGAAGACTATTCAAGCAGCAAAAGACCAACTCAATAAATTGACTCAAACCTCTGTGTTACCACAAGGGGTCCAGCAAATCCGCCAAACGGATGGTGAACCGCTTTCCATACCTGGTTCCTCCCGGCAGGAGGAGCCTGGTTTACCCGTTCCTTATTAGCGGTGGTACACCAACGGGCTGCTATCAATCTCTCTTCCTTCACTTCCGACTTAAATCCATCCAACCAGTCATCAGTGCTGACAGCGAAACAGACCCTCTCGTTTGCACATATAGAAGAAAACCATGCCCAATATTGAGAACAATTACACTAAATCCTTTGTTGTGCACTATAGGAACTTTGTAATAAATAACGTCGACAAGACCG
This sequence comes from Ambystoma mexicanum, assembly GCF_040938575.1. NCBI lineage: Eukaryota > Metazoa > Chordata > Amphibia > Caudata > Ambystomatidae > Ambystoma > Ambystoma mexicanum. Next base: position 532,207,673 of record NC_090923.1, read on the forward strand.
AAGGAAAAGAAACTAGAGACTCACTACTTAACAAGGTTCTTGCCTGGTTACGTCAACATACTGGGCACGGGGTGGTTAGATCGCTAGACCTGAAATTTGTTTGCAGGATCGACTTGAGCAATTGGTGCTCTTCGCAATCAAAAGATTGTGTTTTAGTGGGATGGGGTTATAAGGCTCTCACTGCTTAACTTAGGCTACGTAAATATATACCTAGGGATAGTTCACATTGTGATTTGATACTCTAGGCTCTCCAGTTGTTGGAGTACTTTGTTCATACTATGAGCAATTTGGATGCTCTTAACTAGTTTTTTTTGTCTGACAAATGTTTCTAAATGTTCATCACAGTTGTTACTTACGCCAATAAGATGTTATGTTCTACTTATTTATTTTTATATTCTCTGTTGTCTTTTTACTTGTTGTAGGTCTTCTACACGCCATCATGCCTGTGGGTCAATTGTGTGCATTTAAAAAATGAAAATCATTGCCCCATACACATCTATGATAATCTGCATCTCCTGATGCCAAAAGGGAACCAATTAATACAGCAGGTTTGCTTCTTTTCAATGTATCGGATTGCCAAAAGAAGGTCTGAACTATGATGCAACAACCACATATTCCATCATTCCACACACATACATCTATCAAATGCATATGCCAAATGTAGCCCCTATCGTACTACGCCACCCCAATCTGGGATTACTTATATTCGTATCCAGAAAACTCCACCCCCTCTCAATTCATCCTTTTCCAGCACCTCCTTTTCATTCAGAATATTATTCCCTGAAGGCTCTCCATTCATACTCAATATAATTTTCGTTATCATATAACATACCAGTGAGTCTTTCCATTTGAAAGATGTCTACCATTAAGTGCCCATTCTCTTTTGTTAGGTAGACCATTTTTCCAGTAAGTTGCTAAGCACACCCTCGCTGCCAGCAGCAAGAAATGTATCCCATCATATGTGGAATATGTCTCCATTCCTCATCACTTCTCTTAAAACCAAACATCACTTACAGTGGACTCTTCTCTCTGGAGATACCTTCTAGTTCTTGAATCCAGCCTAGAACCTCTTTCCAATAGGCCTGGGCTCTCTTACAGGACCTCCACATGTGCCCGAAACAAGCTAAAGCCCTACAGTTCCTCCAACACATTGTTTTATTGCTGGGATACAAGATGTCATGGCTCCATACGCAATCATAATCCACATCCCCTACTCCCGAGGCATTTATCCATAGTTATACCTCCACTAGCCTGACCCAATGGATGGATATACTAAGCTGACTGCCGCCTGCCTCCCGCACACATTCCCACATCTTCTGGAAATCTGGGGTTCCAAGATGCACGGAAAAGATAAATCAACATCTTCTCACACAAAAGGCGTAAACCCACAGAAAGACACTATGTGAGCCAGTTATGTATGTTTTTAAGCCCTAGGGGAGGGCCTGATCTCTCCTACCCCCTTACATTCTTATTGTGGGGATGCAAGATACCATAGCCGCATACACCACCATGATGATCCACATTTCCTGCCTTTTAGGGATTGACACACAGACAGACAACAGGGTAGCCTGTTTATATTGATTGAAATCTCAAGATATGGTTCTGAATCATTACCAAGAAGGTAGCAGGCCCTCCTCTCCAGAAAGAGCATGGCATGATAACCTGTTCTGAGATGAGAGTTTGCAGCACACGCTTTTTGCTCACTGTACCTTTCACAGATGGGAAATACCCATTTGCATATTAGTCTTTGTCCCGCCCACATGGGCAGTCCAGCACCGAAATGCTATGGCAATTCCTCTCTGAACTAGAGTACCAAAAGCAACCTCATACACGGGTTTCAGCCTTGTTGGGCATCATCAGTGAGGTGAAGCTTTGTCTCTCTAAGCACAGTGAGCAGGGAGTCCACGTCGGGTTGCCCCCAGGTAACTCGGGTGACCAACCCCAAGTTCCTTACAAACATTACAAAGAAGGTAGCAGGCGCTCCTCTCCAGAAAGAACATGGCATGATAACCTGTTCTGAGATGAGAGTTTGCAGCACATTCATGTAGCATTTCCATGAATTACCCCCACCCTTTTTTATTGTTGTGGTTCACAATATTATAGCTTCTTAGGAAAGCCTTACTCTCATTACAGTGATTGGACCATGTCAAGCAAAGCAAAAGAAAGCACTGGAATAATGTATGCAGACCTCATCGGGTAACGCATACAACACCTTCGATAACTCAGTCATACGTTACTTTATTATATTTATATAGCGCAGCCATGGACCCTTAGGCATTAGGGCGCATAACAAGAAACACAGGCGGGGGAATAAGAAGTAGGTGAGGTCAGAATACAGAACTAGTCAGATAGGAGGGAGGCAGGGGACAATGCCAATCAAGTTACGAAAACAGCCACGTTTTCAGCTTTTTTCTGAAAAGACTCGGGGAGGTAAAACCGTGCAGCTCGGAAGGGAGCAAGTTCCAAGCCTTCGGGGCGGCAGCGAAGAAGGCTCCGTTTTCAACCTTGTTCGTTTTACATCCAGGCGTGGCCAGCAGATCTCGATTATTGGGCCAAAGGGATCTGCTATGAACCCTTTTTACAGATGTAGTTTTGCAAGTACAAGGGCAGAAGGCCAGATCTGCATTTAAATGTATCGACCAAAAGGCGGAAGCGGATTCGAGCTTCCACCGGGAGTCAATGCAGAGGCCGCCTCGACGCTGAGACATGGTCACAGCGGGAGAGACCAACTACGACTCGGAGTGCTACATTCTGGAAGATCTGAAGTCTGTTGTTTCCGCTTTACATAGACCCACCAGAGTACTACTACAAAAATCTATCTTAGAACAAATGATAGCTCTCGCTATGGTTGCACCGTTATCCTGGGAAATAAAAAGGGCTCAGGTGCACTAGCAGCTTCACATAATAAACAGCTGCCAAGACAAGGCAAGCCATGTGAAGCCTCAGTCAATAGTTGATGAAGAGTAACCCCTAGGATTTTTACTTTTGCCTGTGGATAAAGTTTCACTTAATCGATGCGGTGCCTACAGTCATCAACTCAGTTTTACTTCTGATTATTGCCGTCCATCCAATTCTCAATCAGGGAGTAGAATAATAAAGTTCACCTTCATCTGTGGCATGAAAGCCAGTCAGCGGGATGACACACAGACTACTGGCAGCTTGATCGGAGGCGACGCCGACAGGCTGAGAAGGTCTGGGTGCCAAATCTGCCTCACCCACGTAGGGGCAGATGAGTATCATCCTGCATTGGGCACTGTGAGTGTGTTGATGACGTGTAGCAGGAGAGGCAACGGCGGGAACGACTACAGAAACAGGCCTTCCCACAGGAAGGAGAACGCGTCCCGCCCATGCTCTTCGGTTGGTGGCACCTGCTGGCAAACTTCAGGCATTTCGAGTTTGCCGCTGTCGCAAACAGATCGATCAGGGTCCTGTCCCCCTTGATGAAGATGCAGTCATTTGGTCCTGCCGAAGTTCCCACTCGTGGCAGGAACGAAACTCCCTGCTGAGGGAGTCGGCAATGGTGTTCTTTACCCCCGCCAGGTGAAAGGGGACGAGGAACATACCTTGTCCGACAGCCAGGTGCTGCAAGTCCTGCGCCTCTTTGGAGAGCGCTGGGGGGGGGGGTCGAGCCCCCCCCCCTGCTTCCTGATGCAGAACATTGCGTTGGTGTTGTCCGTGAAGATCCTCATCACTTTGCCCTTCAGAGATGGAAGGAATGACTTGAGGGCCCAGAACACTGCCCGTAGCACCAAGATATTGATGTGTACATCCTTCTCTGGCAGCCACATCCCTCTGGCGTGGACTCCCTAGCCTTCCAGGGATGCGTCTGTAGTGACCATCTCCTGGTATGGAGGGTTTTGAAACCCTGGGCACCGGGCGATGTTGAAGTTAATGCCCCACCACCTTATCCCCGAGGGGGACCTTGTCCGCGAAGCTTCCGGACACCTGTATCCAGCGAGCGTCCAGACACTCCTGAAGAAGTTGCATCCGCAAACTGCAAATCTGGATAACGTTTATGCAAGATAACATTATGCAAAGCACCGTGGCAGTTTTCAGTGTCAACAGCCGTTGCACATTCCCCAGCATGGCCGCTAGCCTTTCCTCAGAGGGCAATGCTAGGCAGGAGACGGTGTTGAGTCTGGCTCCTAGGAACAGTGCATTCCGCAATGGTATCAAGCAGGACTTTGGATAATTGATGGAAAATCCCAGATCTATCAGCAGCTGGACGGTCATCTCTGTGTCCCCAACCGCTAGCTCTCGCAAACTGGCCCGGATGAGCCATTCGTCAAGGTACGGGTACACATCTCTCCCCCGTTGACACAGATGGGCCGCCACTGGTGCCAGACACTTTGTGAACACCCTTGGGGCCAACCTCAGGCCAAAGGTGAGGACCTTGAACTGGTAGTGCCGTCCCTGCACTACGAAGAGTAGGAACTTTTGGTACTTCCTGTGAATGGGAACGTGCAAGTGGGTGTCCTCCAGGTCAAAGTCTCCTTCCTCCAGTTGGCCGAGCACGTGCTGCAACGTGACCATCCCGAATTTTTGGGGCTTGAGGTACTTGTTGAGATGCTGCATGTCCAGAATGGGTCGCCAGCCCCCACTTTTCTTTTTGACCAAAAAGTATCTGGAATAGACTCCAGAGCCCCAGAGTCGCAATGGAACCCGCTCTATCACGCCTTTATGTAGCACGCCCCGTACCTCCTCCAAGAGCTGATGGATGTGTTGCTCCTGCTGGGCCACCAGAGGGCTCCGTGGACCCCTGTGCTGAAACTCCAGGGTATGTCTGTGTGCAAGAGTGTCCAGCACCCATCTGTCAGTGGAGCTGATCTTCCACTCGCTGACAAATCTCGCCAGCTGGCCTCCCACTGGGGTGCATGGGTGGGACCCCACGTCCTAGCCGGTTCAATCCCGCTTCAGAGCAGGCATACCACCAGTGGGTGACGGCGGCGCCAACCTCCTCCACTGTGGGCCTGGGTTATGGACCTGGAGGGCTGGCGGTACGATGAGGAGAAACATTGCATTGATCTGTCCGACTTCCCTCTGGGGGAGTGAAAGGAAGGGTAGTGTTGCTGGAGAGTGCCTAGGGCACGGGCCGTCTCTATATCCGCCTTGATTGCCTGCAGGGACTCGCCGACGGCCTTCCCAAAAAGGTTATCCCTGTCGAACGGCATGTCCAGTACCCTCGCGAAAATTCGTGGCCTTCAGCCAGCCTTAACGACGGAGGCAGACACTGTTCCCCATCTGCCAGAACCCTGTGTCAGCGATATCCAGCGCCACTGTCATGGCATGGTCTGGAGCCACCTCTGCCTCCTGGAAGATTGCGATCGCCTCAATCCTCCTGTCGTCGGGAAGGAACTCCAGAAGTGCTGCACTCAGCACTTTTTCTCCAGCTTATCCCGCACAGCCGTGGGCGTGCAGGGATTCTTTGGAGGGCCAGGCCCTCCTCCCACACATCGTCCAGAAGGGGTAACGCCATGATGGTCTTCCTTTTGGCATTGCACCTCTGGGACAGGAAACCCTCCTCCTTGGTCTCCTCGGGCGTAAGCTGGAAAAGCTCGGAAGCTTTGATGACCATGGAATGAAACAACCCCACCTCATCCAATGGGTACACTCTCGGTTGCGGAGATCCGCCCGCTGTGACGATATAATCGTAGTCTTCTGTCATCGCTGTGTCCGTCCCCGTGTCCCATTCCACTAGGACGGATGAAAACTCCTGACGTGGGTGCAGACGCTGAAACAGGGGCGTCGGATGGCGCTTCCTCTTTCCCCAGAGACTGATCGGGGCTGGAGGGACCGGAGCCTGCAGCATCCTTTTCTGGATTTCTGACACCAAAGTGTGTAGGGTCGATAGAATACCAAGGGATACACCCCTCGGCTGCGCTGGCATGATGGGAACACTAGGCCCCGCGCCGTCGTCATTCTCCTCCTCCTCCTCCTCCTCCTCCTCCACGTCCTCCTCCTCCTCGTCCTCGTGTGCAGGGACTCCAGGTCCTCATCGTCTTCCATGGCCTGGGTCACGGCCTGGGACTTCTTCCACCCTCCTCCCCCTTTTTGCATCCTGAGGGGTCGGAGCCAGACTCAGACGGCATCCTTTTTTCCAGTGTGCCAGCAGGCTTTGCCACTGAGGAGGCCTCCCATATCGGATTGACTGGAGAACTGGGGGAGGCGTAAAGCTCAGGGTTCGAGAATGGGCCTGTTGTATGAATATGTGCGAGAAGAGAGAAGCGCAATATGCAGCATCCTTGTCAGACCACAGCAGACCACTGGACTATTGGGGTCCCCCTCCGATCTTAAATGACGGTCAACACAGCAGACTCGGATCCTGTGGGGGGGAGTGGTGGGGGGGAGGTCATCACTGCAGAGGTCTGAAAACAATTGGCAGCCCAGGGATACTGGCCATCTGAACTCGTCAGCGTTTATCCGTAACTCATGACCGAAGGGACAGGGAACTGCTGGGAAGGTGGTGGAACTAGTGGATTACTTCAAATGATCAAGCCTGTCTGGGGGATGCTTCATGCTCTCCAAAGTTGTTTATTTGCGTGTAACTGCCAATTGTACTGTGTTGCCTAGTTTGCGTTTGGGGTGGGGGGTTGGTACAGGGGTGTGTTGTTGTAATGTGGAATATGAAAATAATAAAGCGTTTAAAAAAGAAAATGAGTCCTCTAAGAACCCTGTTGTAACCAGCGGGATTCAGCCAGTGCCAATTTAAGGTCTTGCACACAGAGATCATTGATCTTAGGAAAATGGTTGAAAATCTAGTGAGTGTTGTGGGGGGGATTTAAAAAGGGTGCTTCAACAAAAGGGAGGAGTCTAGTAATATTAGATGCAGGACCATCGATGAATGCTCTGGTACAATGTCTTCCAGTATGATTAACATACCCCTAGTACCCAATCCAATCAAAGGGGCACCTACATTGATTCAGAAATGGATGTTGCCCTTCCTCATCGAACAGTTTGCCAATTCTCTCCTGGAACATTGCTAGCATGGAGAGAAATCTTCTGGATTATTGGCGCGATCTCAACAGGTCATAGCCTTGATTTGTTTCCAGGAAACTTGGTGCCCCTCTAATCTACTTTTCCAAGGTTATGTTTTGTTATTCCTACTGTAAAAGGCATCCGAGGAAAACCCAGTGGGGGTCTGATATCATGGCTGAAGGCTTCCTTTATGCCTCAATATTAATAGTTCATGAAACTGGCTCACCTTACTTACAGGCACTATGTATTATTCCTAAGGGCCAATCAGACAGATGGTATGGCCACTCTCCAACTGGTATTATATATTGTAGAGGATGCAATATCTACTAGATCTAAGGATTTGCAAATCATACTGGGCGACATCAATGGCTATTTGAGTCAATTGAAGTCATGATTCAAATTATGGAAGCTGAGGACGCCATATGGGGCATCCCAGACATAAATTCGACTACACCAAAACGTCTGAATAGATCCACCTTAAAGACAGAACACATTCTATGCAACCTGGAGTTGAGGGCCTGTAATGACAGACTGAGGGAGGTAAAATTCTGAAAGGGGAATCACCAGATGTAGACCTACTAACATCAGAATTGTATAAATGTATTCCTCCTTTTTTGGAGAGAGTTTTATCACCTACACATATCACCCTGGGAGAAATGATGGACTTGCATGCTAATATTAATCGAGGGCATTTTTCACCTGGTAACCAAACTGCTCAACTGATGGACAAAAAGGCATCGACTACCAATCAATCGTACAACAAAAATGTTGTTTGGCAAATTTAAAAATGATATCCTATGTAAATACTGTAGTAGTCTATGACAGGGTAATTGTATCCCAATTAAGACAGGACTACAAGATTATAATTCAGGCAAAATAGAAATCCTTCGTGCAAAACATGTGGAATAGTCGGTTAGAAGCGGTTAATGATAAAGATTCTAGAACCTTCTGCAGAATAACAAAAGGTGATGAGGGTCATCATAATGAACTTGGCGTTAGCATCGGGAAGGATGATTGATTTAAGTATTTTAGTCTCTTATTTGAAGAGAAACACCCTCAAGTAACCAAAGATATTATTGTGTCCTTAATAGTTGACGGTGCAGTGGAAAACGTTTTGCCATTTAAATTGAATGAAGTCAAGGATGCAGTATATGCCCAAAAGATGGGCAAAGCACCAGGCCCTCATAAGATACCCATTGATGTTTTTAAAAAGTCCTCATCCGGTCCCAGTCTTATTACAATTGTTCAACATATTAGCAGCTAATGTGCCCGATTCCTTGACAAAGGCAGAAATAAATCTGGTGTACAAAAAAGGTGATAAAAACGATGTGAAAAATGATAGGCCCATCTCTACCGATGCAGTAGGTACGGTCACGTCCCCACACTCACCCGACACTCCCCGATCTCATGCTCACTCCCGGCAACATCAACGGAGGCACGGCAGGCGGGATGTCTTGGTGGGCAGACCCGCCTCTTTTCACCCCCTCCCGCGGTGGCGGTTACCATGGCACCTCCTCCACGCCCGGCAGTATCAGAATACCACGCATCGTGTGACCAGGAAACGCCAGCAACACCAATCACTGTCCACGTTGCGCTCCACGTGACGCACGCGTGCGGTCACGTGATGAGTCACGTGATTTCACTCGCAGCTGTAAAAGCCGGCAAAAGAGGAACGCTGCTTCACAGCTTCTCCATTGAGGACTGCCAGGCGTTTTTCTCTGCACCTTGTTACTCGAATCTTACCTCGACCACGGAACGTTTATTGGATTTGATTTTTGGATTACCTTGTTGGACTTTGGCGCGCTCTCTGATACTCTGGATTCTTTGACCTCTGTTTTGGACCCTGGACTTGGCTTTGGAATTTCCCTACTGCTACTTCAATTCCACTGGTTCATGACCCTCGGACTGTGTTAAGGATTTGCCACGAACCACGTTCTCACTCCACTCAGGTGTTGTCGGAGTGTCACCTGAACTTCCCAGCCTGCTGTTGGTTCCATGGCTGTCTGCAGGTTTCCTACCCGCTTCACCACACCTATAGGTAAGATATTGCCACTACACCTTCACTATTGTTACCCTCCCTGTCAGTTTTTTACAGGCATCCTTGTTATTTCTAACCCTTTGCCTTACAGCACTCGGGGGTTCTTCCGGCGTTCCCGGTACCAGGCTGACGACGACATTCCACACCTGTGGCCTCAAAGATTGCTAGAGCAGTATATTATTTCCTGCTCGAGCAGTACTTGGGGACGGAGGCATCTCATATCTGCACGACCATCAAGTCCGATACCTACGAGTTAGAACAGACTGTGAAGCCTTGTGGTCGTCCAGATAATGGATACCTCGGCCGGGGACCGTGTGACTGCTTTAATGCAGGCAGTTACATCACTCCGGGCTGACATGGCCACTGCTACCACTGCCCTTCGCACCAACATGGCTGCCGCCACTACTGCGTTGCATCACCACCTTGATAACTACAAAGCTCCCGCCATCCTTTGCCTACAGATGCCGAATTCGGGGATGCTACCCCTCCTCAAAACCCGACTCCTGTTGTACCACCCACCATACCGACTACTCCAGTGGTGGTTCAAACGCCTTTTCCTCTGGCAGCACCCGAAAGATACCAGGGCGATCCAAAGAAATACTGCACCTTCTTAAATCAATGTAAATTGCATTTTTTATGTCGGCCCCAGGCCTTCCCTGATTCAGTATCAAAGGCGGCATTTCTTCTCTCCCACCTATCAGGTGTGGCAACCACGTGGGCTAATCCGTTGTTAGAGAGCGATCATCCTGCCCTTTACGATTTTGATCTATTAATCAATGAAATAGCCAAAGTTTTCGATACCAGATACAAAGCGCAATCCAGAGATATGGAATTACTAGACCTCACTCAGGGCCGATTATCTCTCATTGACTACATCACTAAGTTCAACCAACTCTCTGCCGAGACCTCCTGGCCAGAAAACAACAAGGCGGTGGTATATTACCTTGTGTGGTTCCATGAAAGATGCATTATCTGTAGTACCCTCCCTCCCTTCCCGCAGCCTATGCTGATTTGGTTGACCTGACATTACAGGTCGACGCTAGACGAACGGAACGCAGGGTAGAAGCAGGATCATCTCATTCCCCATCATCATCCACGCCCGACGCTTCACCTGAACCCATGCAGATCGGCGGGATACGCAGCCCTATCACTCATGCCGAACGGGAACGTAGAAGAGCAGACAATGCCTGCTTTTACTGCGGTCTCAATGGTCATTTTGTGAAAGTGTTCCCGCCGACCGAAGATTAAGAACCCGGGTTTTCCGAAGACTCGCCCTTGAGATCAGGGGTGGGGGCGAGTCCTATATGAAATCTCTCTGATCCTGCCTTTGGCCCCGTCCGGCCAGTAGTGGTTCAGGCATCCTTGAACCTTACTGCTGGTATCTCACATGCAGTACAAATAGTAATCGATTCTGGTGCTACAGGCTGCTTCACTGACATTGCCCTAGCCAACTCGTTGAATCTGCCTTTGATTTCGAAAAGACATCCTGAACCAGTCCATGCGGTGGACGGGACTTCCCTTACTTCTGGGCCGATCATGCAACAGATGGCCCCACTGGAGCTCGTTATACAAGAAGTCCACAAGGAAATGATATCCTTTGATCTCATAGACACACCTCAGTTCGGGGTTATTCTAGGGATTCCTTAGCTGAAAAAGCATAATCCTCTAATCAACTGGGACACAGGTCAGGTCTCCTTCGAGTCAGAGATATGCCAATACTTTTGTTTGCTTGAGACACCTTGGGTTTCCAGCCCCGCAGACATTCTTGGGGCAGTTGCTTCTTTGGCCATAGAGGACAGTCCCAGTTCCCAGGACACGCACATGGTAGGGGCGATCACGGCCAGAATACCTCCAGAGTACCACGATTTCCAAGCTGTGTTCGATAAAGGGTCTGCGGACGGCCTACCTCGGCATCGGCCTTATGATTGTCCCATCGACTTGTACCCCGAAGCTCCAATCCCAAAGGGCCGGATTTACTCCTTGACCCAGACAGAAGAACAAGCCCTGCAAGAATACATACAGCAGGCTCTACGTTTGGGTCACATCCGCCCGTCAACATCCCCAGCTGCAAGCCCGATATTCTTCGTCCCGAAGAAAGAAGGGGATCTCTGTCCCTGTGTTGACTACAGGCGTTTGAATGCTATCGCGGTAAAAAAACGTTATCCTATCCCTCTCCTCAACCCGTTGTTAGACAGACTCACTCATGCTACGATCTACACCAAACTGGATCTTCGGGGGGCGTACAATCTGATACGCATGCGTAGCAGAGATGAGTGGAAAACAGTATACAGTCATGCCGTTTGGCCTCTGTAATGCCCCGGCTACGTCTCAGTGATTCATGGATGACATATTCAGTGACATCTTGAACGCCTACGTGGTAGTATACTTGGACGATATACTGATATATTCCTCCTCTCTTGGAGAACACGTCATGCATGTCATTGAAATGCTGGTACGGCTCCAAGCCAACGCACTATTTGCTAAACCCGAAAAATGCCTTTTTCATAACAATCAGGTCGAGTTCTTGGGGTTTCATATCTCTCCTGGGGGTCTGTCAATGAACCAACCCAAAGTCTGGGCGATCAGCGAATGGCCGGTTCCAACCAACCTTAAACAGTTACAGTCTTTTCTGGGATTCGCTAACTTTTACCGGCGGTTCATTGATGGGTTTTCCTCAATAGTGACCCCTCTCACTGCTCTCACTAGCCCTCTCATCCCTTATGTCTGGTCCATAGAACAACAAACCGCTTTTGACTCCCTGAAAATCATGTTCACCACTGCCTCGGTGTTGCAACACCCTGACCCTGAGCTCCCATTTGTCCTCGAGGCAGATGCTTCTTCCTATGCATTGGGTGCAGTGTTGTCCCAATCCTGTCCTACCACTGGCCGTTTGCATCCGGTGGCGTTTCACTCACGAAAATTCACGGCAACCGAATTGCACTATACGGTTACAGAAAAAGAACTATTGGCCATTAAAGATGCACTGCAAGTCTGGAGACATCATCTTTTGGGCGCAAAACACGAGACGGTGGTGTTCTCCGACCATAAACATCTCCAGGACCTTGCCTCCCTGAAGTGTACGAATAGCCGGCAAGTGCGTTGGCATCTCTTTTTTGCCGCATTCGATTTTGTGGTCAAGCACAGACCTGGTGGGGGGCACGGTAAAGCGGATGCCCTGTCCCGTTCCCCTGGGGGAGGGGAGGAGGGAGACCCTTCCATCATTCCCTGACACTTTATTTGGTAAAAACCATGTAGTTTGTGTCTGTACACCATCGCATTCCATGTTGTCCACCATACGGCAGTGGGTCTTCCAGTATCCGCAGTCAATATCAGAATGGGACCCGGTTATACAAGACGGGCTGCCTTTTGTACACGGGAAACTATCTTCCCACAAGTGAGACCAGAAACCAGGCATTAGACTGGTCTCATGATGCTGCCATTAATGGGCATCCTGGACAACAGCGTACTCTAGACCTTCTCAAACGCTGGTGTTGGTGGCCAACTATGAAAAACGCGATGTGCAGAACTATGTCAATACCTGTTCAGTTTGTGCTCAGGGCAAATCACGAAGGGGTCGACCTCTGGGTCTTCTTCTTCCTCTCCCCGTCCCACCAAGGCCTTGGCATACGGTTTCAATGGACCCGATCACTGATTTACCACATACTCAGGGTTTTGACACCATTTGGGTTGTCGTTGACTGCTATACTAAGTTGGCACGTTTCATACCATGCAAAGAGATACCTTCAGCTCCGGTATTGGCTAAGCACTTCTTCAGGTCCGTGTTTTGTCTGTTTGGTTTGCCCCATGTCTTGGTTTCCGACCGAGGCACGGAGTTCACCTCCCGTTTCTGGCGGGCCCTTACATCTCTGCTTGGCATCGATGCACATTACTCCTCCGCTTACCACCCGGAGAGTGATGGGCAGACCGAAAGGGTCAACCAAACGTTAGAGCAACACCTACGCTGCCTGACACTGCAGTTCCAGGACAAATGGCTCAATCTGTTACACCTTGAATTTGCTTATAACAATACACTACACTCTTCTACTGAGTTCTCGCCTTTCTTCGCCCTCTATGGCCAACATCCCCGTACTCTCCCTTTTCCGGATTTTTCTTCTTCTGACACCCCTGCAGCCTCAGCCGGTGCACGGGATCCGATTTCGGTCCATGCCCAAACGCTGATCCATCTACGCAAGGCACAAACTACCATGAAAGCTGCAGCTGATAGGAAGAGGGCAGATGCTCCCGTTTACAAGGTGGGGGACCCGGTTTGGCTTTCTTCCTGTCATGTGCATATCCCTTGGTGCCGCAAACTGCTTACACCCGTTTTGTGGGCCCCTATGAGGTTGTCAAAGTCCTGAACCCGGTGGCTTTACACCTGGCGGTACCTTCCTCCTGGCGGATCCACCCGGTGTTCCACATCTCACTGCTTAAACCTTGCCCTGGCCCTACCCGGTTGGTTAACCCTCCTGCCCCGGTTTCTGTCTCTTCTCCTGATGTGTTTGAGGTTTGGGCCATTTTGGGGGCCCCTGTCTGTAGGGGTGGTTTACAGTATCTAGTGGACTGGCTGGGTTACGGTCCTGAGGACCGCTCTTGGGTTCCTTCCCGGGATGTGCATGCTCCTCGCTTGTTGGCCCGTTTTCACTGTGAACATCCATCCAGCCCACGGGGTCGTGGGCCTTTAGGGGGGGGCTCTGTCGCGTCCCCACACTCACCTGACACTCCCCACTCTCATGCTCACTCCCGGCGACAGCAAAGGAGGCACGGCAGGCGGGATGTCTTGGTGGGCAGACCCGCCTCTTTTCGCCCCCTCGCGCGGTGGCGGTTACCATGGCGCCTCCTCCATGCGTGGCAGTATCAGAACACCACGCATCGTGTGACCAGGAAACGCCGGCAACACCAATCACTGTCCACGTTGCGCTCCACGTGACGCACGCGTGCGGTCACGTGATGTGTCACATGATTTCGCTCGAAGCTGTAAAAGAAGCTGGCGAAAGAGGAACGTTGCTTCACAGCTTCTCCATTGAGGACTGCTAGGCGTTCTTCTATGCACCTTTTTACTCTAATCTTACCTCGACCACGGAACGTTTATTGGATTTGATTTTTGGATTACCTTGTTGGACTTTGGCGCGCTCTCCGATACTCTGGATTCTTTGACCTCTGTTTTGGCTTTGGAATTTCCCTACTGCTACTTCAATTCCTCTGGTTCATGACCCTCGGACTGTGTTAAGGATTTGCCACGAACCACGTTCTCACTCCACTCAGGTGTTGTCAGAGTGTCACCTGAACTTCCCAGCCTGCTGTTGGTTCCATTGCTGTCTGTAGGTTTCCTACCCGCTTCACCACCCCTATAGGTAAGATATTTCCACTACACCTTCACTATTGTTGCCCTCCCTGTCAGTTGTTTACAGGCATCCTTGTTATTTTTAACCCTTTGCCTTACAGCACTCAGGGGTTCTGCCGGCGTTCCCGGGAAAGCAAAGGCTGACGAAGACATTCCACACCTGTGGCCTCAAAGATTGCTAGAGCAGTATATTATTATTTCCTGCTCGAGCAGTGCTTGGGGACGGAGGCATCTCATATCTGCACGACCATCAAGTCTGATACCTACGAGTTAGAACAGGTACAATCTATGCTAGAGTGCTTTTGGGTTGTCTATTAACCTGTATTAAATAATGTATTACAATAGATTACCGCCAGGCTGGTTTCCTACTAGTCTTTAGGACAATCAACCAATGTTTTAGATTTCATCTGTTACTGCAAAAGCTTATTATCCTAAGAAAGATAAATCCCTATGTTTGTTTTGTAGACGTAAAAGCGGCCTTTGACAGCATCTAGTGCAATAGATTATAGGAGTGATTGGTGGCCCTCGGCACTCCCCTGTGTCTGGTAAAAACAATTATTGTCTTGTATAATAACGATGTAGCTGCCGTCAGGTGGTCCCTCCCAAGAGACCAGACTCCAGCTTTTCTCATTCTGAAGGGCATCTGACAAGGGTGTGTCCTGCCTATTCATAAACCCACTTTTTGAATTGTTGGATAGGGCAAATGTCGATGCACCTATGCTAGGTCACAATAGGATTCTGCTTCTTTTATCTGCGGATAACGCAGTATTAATATCCATGACGCTATCTGGATTACTCACGCAGGGTGTGATCTTTTTTTGATAAATTCTGACAAGAGGCTGGGCTAGAAATCAACATGTACAAAACTAAGACAATGCTCTTTCATCCCCATGGCAAAAAAACGCCAAGATTGCAAATCATTTTAGGAGACACTAGCCTTGAGCAGGTGGAGGAGTAGGATTATTAAGGTATTAGATTCACTAGAGAATGTTCCTGGGTTAGTCAAATAGATTAACACGAAGTAACTCGACATATCAAATAATGCCATCGTCAAATGTGCTGGAGTACGTGGTAATGGTGTTGTCCATCCATTTCCCAAAATTTACCAGGTCAAGACTAAATTGGCCGCCCTGACGGTGCTGCAGGTATAAAGTAAAAATCAAAACTTACGTTATTGTGATTTATAACACGCACTGCTGACATTTCTATGGTGTCCATAACTTAACCACAATCATGAATGTATCTCTCAAAAAAGTTTGGCAAAGTACTCCAAGAACTTCCAATTGAGTTCCATTTTTAGGGAACAGTAGTGATCAAGAATTAATACTTAACCCACTCTTATTCAGGGCCACAGTTTGGTTTTCTTCAACTTTATCTAAATTTATGGAAAGCCTTATTTATGTTCTTCACCAGGAGGGTGGTCCATATTGCTTGGTGTAGTCAGATTAAATCCATCCTCTGCAGATGGAATCTTTTAGATCTCTGGTCCAATCCTTTTACTGTTAACAGTGATACAAAACATTTGATTAAATCTACATTCAGGGAGCCTATCCATCTAAGAGCTAGGAAAGATTGCCAATGATACAAACTATTATGCAAATATTGGTTATGTAAGAGTTCACTTGGGTGTCAGCAACACTTGGACATATAATCCACAATTGGGAAGATCGCTGTATAAACATTTTAGGCTAAGCACTTTACCTATATGCTCTGTAAGGAAAAAGTTGAATGCGACTCCCAATGGAACATTTTGGTGCTGTATTGGTGCAATCAAGACTGATCATCTTTTATTCTTTTGCCCTTTAAATAAAGATCTGCAAATGTGATCCCCCTTAATTAACTGCTTTGGCGTCCTGTTTTAATGATGCCCTAAACATGTGTAGATCATTTACAGATATTAGGATTCCCTTGAACATGGGAAATTATATTTATTGAGCTTGGCTACATAGAGCAAAACGGCTTAATGCTGTTTCTACATGATTTCGGTACACAATGTTCCCGTTAAAAAAAAAAAAAATCATAATTGCCATATTTTCAAAAACAAGTCTCTATAGTGCTCATGGTGTTTGATTTAATAGTGATTGGTAATATTTATATATTGTCTTTTTTTTATATAATGTTGTATGGGTTCATTTATCCCCGGGTTTTTTTTGCTGCATTTTCTGCTGAAAGTTTTGGGCTGAAAAAATGTATCTAATTTTTTTTGTTTTTTATATGGGGCGTTCGTTCAAATCCCTCCCATATTTATTCCCTATACGCCACCCCACCCCACCCCTTATATGCACTTAAAGCCCCCCAGCCCCCTTTTATTTTTCAATGATTTTTTTCGGGCACAAATCTTCACCAAGAAAAACGCAGCAAAAGAAAAACAGGCGACGAATGAACGTCATACCGCTTTCATGACATGCTTTAATTGAATTGATTGATTTGTTAGTAATATGTTCCACATCTTGGGCCCAAGCACCAGGATTTAGGGGTCTCCTTTCGGACATGCTTGGATCTTGGCAGCGAGGCTGCCAGTGTCAGACATCAGAGGTTCCATGGTAGGGTGTAGTAGATCAGCTCTCTGGAAATGTAGGATTGGTGAGTGTTAAGAGACAGCTCGGTCTACCAGGGTGCCTCTTCTCTTCAGACCTGGGATCATCTGTGCTGCCCTGTTCTGCTCTAGCTGAGTTTCAACATTTTGGAGCTCCTATATATAAACCCATAATATTCTAATTTGGAGAGGACCAGCGTCTGGATGGCTTCTACGAAGTGCAAAATAGTGGAAGTATTCTGTGAAGCCTATAAAGGCGATAGTGGGATCCTACAGTGTTGCCATAGCATTTAAATGACAGTCTGAGAATCGAAGGTGACCCCCACGTTCTGTACTATCGATGCTCGTGTGGGTGAAATGCCTAGAGATGGCTGAGAATTTAAAGGGCGGTTTGTCATGTTCACAGGTCCACATCATTATGTTTTTGCTCCATGTTAGGAGAAGGAAGCAACTTAATGCCGATTTTGTTTGTGAAGAAGAGCCCAATGTTCTCGGTCTGTAATCTCCAAGGTATGCGATTTGAAAGACTTTGGTGTCAGGTATATTAGTTTGCTCTTGAAGGATTTTGAACAGTTCAGCAATAGTATTCTGTACTTCCTCAACAGTTCCTAAGAGGTGTATGTTTGCTTCTTTTGTGAAATTGATTTTTGGTAACGCATCGATTTTGCAGGCGGTTTTATCTGATTTGCTGCTTTAGATTGCCACTAATACTTCTCTATTGTCGTTCCCTCGGAGGGCAACATCTTTGTAATACCACTTATTTGAGATCAAATGTCTTTTCAATTTCCTGGTGAAATGATTTTAGCCCTTTTCCCTGAGTCTCTAAAATATGGTGCTTGATTAGTAGGATATATTAACAGCTTTGCAAAGTTTTGTTTTTTGATCATATTGTAGGGTCCGTAAGAGGAGTGGGTGACCTTGTCACCAGAAGTGAGAGTCCTGGTTTATGCCTCAGGGAGAATCTACCAGAGTGCACATGGCGATCAGACCAGAAAAGATTTCATATTGTGATTTCCATCTTAGGTACATCTCTAATGTGGCCTTTCTCTGAATGGAGGAGTGCATCAATTGGTTGAAACTTAAGTTACACATGGCCAATCCATTTCAAAGTAGGCTTCGTCAGAAGGGTCATCAAATGCAAACTCAAATCTGCGGTCAAAAAGAGTAATGGCCAGCTCTGTGAGGTCTGGTCAATCTGAGAAACCGCTTGTTAGCCCTGGGTGGTCAATACAGGATGATGACTTGTGTTTGGATTTAGGTGGCATTTTACCCACATGAACACAACGTACTGATCATTTTGGGATGGCCATAGTGAATATTTATACATTCCAGAGAAAATTAGCACAACTCTTTCCATCCTCTGGTAGCTATCGCCAAACCACCTGCGTGCTGGCCAGCAAAGTGAAAGTCTAGTCTTCAAAATTATTAGTTATGGGAAATGTTTGTGTTGGCCCGCACATTCAATTTAAAATGACCCCTAATAAGTTTGTCTTTTTCCTAAACTCTCGTGGCTAAAGTCCTGCACAAAGTGTGGGCACATACATATTTGTGCCACTACAGGTTACAGAAGGACTAGTCATTTTAGGTCTTGGTTTGTGCTGCAACCATAATGTGTATCACATCTACACAACCCAGTAAAAGCTTGGAGCGGGGCAGTCTCTTTGGCTGCGTCTAGGGACCCAGAGACACCCGATGGGCCCACTGGGTCTGCCCAATGGCCATATTGACCAAAGCACCCCCAAGCCACTAAATGGTTATAGCTGGAGACCATAGCTAGTTACCATTATGCTGAGGGTATGGCCTTTTGCCATGTCCTAGGCCCTGGCCATTCTCCTCCAAGATGTCACTGGGCCAAGAACAGTGGCACTTTCCTCCAATACAGAACTGTGGTGCACCAGTACCCCAAGCACCCATTGATTGCTCACCGACCACCACCCTGGTTAGTAAGTCTCAAGTCAGATTACTATAGCTGATTCTGTAATATATCAGTGGATTTATAATAAGAACATCAATAAAAAATGAATTACAAATGAAAGGTATGATCTCCGATTTTTTTTTCCTGTAGACAATATTCAAGAAGTCTGGCCACTGTAATCTATATGTAAGTTGCACTTTCTTAGAATTTTTATAACAACCTTTTTCCGTTTCCGTCAGAAGCAGCATGCATATGCTGACCGTCTATGGAAACGTGAGGACGTTTTAACACATTAAGAAAGAAAAAAAATAAAAATAAAAATGAAAGCAGGCAAACCAAATCAACCCTTCCACAAAAGTCACAGCAGACGCAGGACCACAGAGCCTCTCTGGGTCTTGAAAGTCACAAGCGCATTCTGCCACAGTAATTAGAAAATGAAGAGTCAAAGTCCTCACTTTAAAAGCATTCTCTTTACCTTCCTGCTTCCGTGAGACAGAACGCTGCTACATGCTCCCCTGACGCCAATTTAGGGAGGTACTTGGCCTTCTGGTCATCAGTGCCTGCAATCAGGATTCCCTAAACACAAACAGTTACATGGTCACAAGGCATTCAGAAGCCCGCTACAGGCCTATTCCAGTTATTTTTTCAGTAAGAATAAAGGAGCAGAAGAAAGCCACCAATAAATGAGTGAGATTCATCAATGCCTATAAAAACACATGCAAAAAACAGCTCTAAATTGCTAAGAAGACTACTAAGCAATGCATTTAAACACGAATGGATAGGTTGTGTGCGACCATGCACTGTATTGATTAGTTTACTATGCCCAAGGATCAGTAGGAGCCACACACCTTGAGGACACTTGCAATTGATATAAATACCTTCCGAAGATATTAGAGAAACATGAAAAAAACACAATGAACCAACTTTGTCGATAGGATTTGTATTTCATTACAAAAGCTGCCTGGATTGCACAGATTTTTTTTTAACTTGTCTTTATTCAGTTTTACATAGAAAATGACAGAAACAACATGTCACGGCCATTCATCATTGCCAATAACATTCGCAAAAACCACCCTCTTCTATAACCTCACTCCATTCTAACAGCCCATCCACATGCAATATCCCCCATTCGGTCCCTCCCTCCTCTTTCCTTCGACCCTCCCCCCTACTCCCACAAGTAACCTCAAGCGATACCAGCACTAACACCTCTGCAGAAGGAGAACCCTTGAACTGGTCCCTAGCCTTATTCTATTTAATTGTCGTTGGTTTCCCCCTTCCCGCACACAACTCATGGGGGCTTTAAATCTGGGGTGGAGAACAGTTAATTTAGTAGCTGACCCCAATATATCACCGCCACCTCACCATCTTCCTCAGGCTTATTCCAATGCAAACACTCCATCTCCGCCATTCCCCACCTCTGCACATCATGAAGCCACTGACCAATGGTCGGACCCAGTGTATTCTTCCAGGCCACTGCCAAGCTGCGCTTGGCCAGAACCATCAAGAAGCGAGCCATCCTATGCCTTGTTTTATGGGATTCTTTTTCCGGGTATTAGCCCCAATAGACAAATCATCAGGGAGCATTTGTAAGAACTACTCAATAGGGAATTCAAACGGTCCATTGCCAGTATCCAGTATTTTCTGATTACTGGACCAAAACCATTGCCAAATGGTTAGCCAAACCATGTGTAAAAAACCAGCAGACCCGGAACTACATTGTGGACACTCATGTGGCACCGCAGGATTGATTTTATGCAATCTAGCCAGCGTCATAAATACCCTATGTATATAATGGAATTGGATTAACAGAAAGCAACATTTTTTTACCTGCTGCCAGATCTGGGACCACTGCCTCTCTGTTATGGGGTAACCCACGTCCTGCTGCTATTTACTCTGAACAGCTAGTTCCCCCCCTTGGTCGTAGGGCAGCGTATAGTCTGGTAATCCTGTGCCCCCTTCCTCCAAAGTGAATAGGGTCTGCATCAATAAACTCACCTTTGGTTTCTCCGAGATAGTGTCCTATGGTGCTGCTAATCTCCTGAATATCCTTGCATATACTAGAAAGTGACCTGGTTGCATGCCATACATCGATTTCCATTGTGTGGACGTCAACGCAAGATCTCCCAACACACTGCAATTACCTCTATCAAGCGCAGCCAACCCCATGGCCTTTCAGGATAACCCCAACTGCTCAGCAAACCCTATAGGCAAGCCAGCGCTGTAGAGTCCTGCCACCTTCAGCTGATTTAGCTACTTCCTCCATAGCTCTCACATAACCTCAAAAAAGACGGAAGTCCCCCACAACCTCAATAGGACGCCACAGCAATTCAATGCCTGTTATCTCCCCAAATAAACCCTTGACTTCACCTTCCGGGGAGGAGTCCCATCTGGAAATGTATTGTAACTGGCTCGCCAAAAAGTATAATTTGAAATCTGGTAAATTCAACCTCTCCGTCCTCGCATCAGTGCTCCAGTGTCTTCAAGGCCACCCAGAGCCTCCGCGTGTTCCACAAGAGTTCGCCTACCTTCTCATCTAACATTTTGAAAAATATTTACTTAAATCGGTAAGAAATATTTGTGAAGTACAACAATAGTCTGGGGAGCACCACCATCTTGCACAACACTACTCTTCTTTTCAAAGAAATGGGTAGTGTCTTCCAGAAATTGATGGAATCTCCTATGACTGATAACGCCCTTCCAGTTTTATACACAAAATGTGTCTTCCACCCTATGGAATATTTGGACCTGCAGATATTTAAATAACTCCCTTTCCCATTTGAGACCCCAATTTGGCAAGTTGTTTGTCTGTCTCTTACTCATTGCCGCCAGGGTGGAACAACACCGATTTATTCCTGTTGACTCGAAAGCCTGACAGCTACCCAAAATTGTCTAGGACCTCTAATACAATTGGGACATTGTCCAAAGGGCAATTAAGGCACAATAATAAGTTGTCCGCATAAAATGATATGTTATTCAGCACCCCTCCCACCTGTATCCCGGTTTCCCTAATGCACAGCCGAAAGTACCTGGCCAATGGTTCTAACGCCAATGAAAACAAAATGAGTGATACAAGGCAACCCTGTTGCATACCGCTCTTTAAACCCCACCGGGGGGATACCCAGTCGCCAGTTCTGCCCCAAGCCATAGGACCAGTATATAGCAGTTTCAACCAACCCTCCACTAGCGCCCGCAGCAAAAGCCATCTAACACTTTAAAAAACCATGCCCACTGCACAGAATCAAACACCTTAACCGTGTCTAATGATGCAGTAGCCAATTCCTGTCCCGACTCTCGAACCTGATCCATGATATGATGCAAACGTCTCAGGTTCATGGTCGTACTTCGCCCCTCTATAAAATCTCACTGGTTCGGATGTACCAAACCCAGCACTACCTTAGCTAGTCTGACCGCTAGTATTTTCGCCAGGATTTTAGCATCAACATTCAACAGCGAGATGGGCCTATATGATGCAGTCCTTTGGGTCCCAAGTAAAACCACAATGACCGCCTCTCGCATAGTTTTCGGCAGCGAACCTGTCTGAAAGGCGTTATCATATTCTCTTTAATTGGGGCACCAAAAGGGCTGCAAACGTCCGATAAAACTCCACTGAGAACACATCCCCACCAGGCTCTTCATTATGCTGCATGGATTTGATGGTGCGCAAGATTTCCTCCTCTTCGATAGGTGCCTCCAACTCTTCCCCGAGATCATCTGCCGATTGAGGTAATCTCACCAAGGCCATCAGATCCTCTGCCTCCTGCTCAGTATAGGTACCCTCACTAGTGTGCAAGCGTTCATTGTACAAGCAAAACACTTTATTAATTTGCTGCTGTGAAACCACCATTACGCCATTCTGATCCCGAATCTGAGTAATTTCGGTTCGGGTGTTCTTGTTGTATAAGCCAAGCTAATAGACGACCAGCTTTATATCTCCTTCCTGATGTATTTCAATAGTATATTCGGCATATTCAAATCTCGACAATTAATCCTCTGCATTGAACTCCTCAGCCAACTCAGCCTCTAACAGGATCCTTTTTCCTAAATTCCCCCTGTAAGTGTTGAATCAAGCGTATCCTAGTGAGAGAGTCCCTCAACTTTTTCCAGACACCCGCCTCCCTCAAGCCTCTCAGATTCCAGGTACATCTTCGAAGTGCGTTCAGCCATCGATCCCATTAAGTAACACCATCTGCCTCATTTCCCTCCCAAAAAGCATCCCAACAATTGTACGCATAACGCATACACTCTTGACTGGACATGAAAACTACAACAAGACAAGAACTCTGAAACCCCCTCAAAACCCTTTCTGCCCCCACCTTTTCATCATAGGCTGGATTGCACAGATAATTAATTTAGACTAGTTATCCGATGGACACACGTGTTTTCTTGTAACATGTGTCTGATCAACTACAGCATTCAAAGGGATGACGCATGGCAGAAACGACAGAATTCAAAGGGATGACAAATGGGCAGAAGAGAAGGTGAAGGTTACGGAGTAGATAGAGGATACAAAATAGCACGTTGGTGTGTGCAGCTTGGGGACACTGCTACAACAGCACCAAAGGCACTCTTTCCATCTGCCTGAGGCTGCCTGCAGTGATTGCTGCAGAGGCGGCTCCTGCTGCTAATCTGAGCATGGTAGCCTCCATCCAGTCTGCTCCCCTCGGCCACCTGTACCACCATCAAGCGGCGAACAGGGCGGCTGGGGCAGAACTCCAACTCCCAGCCTGCCCTGCAGCCGCAGGTTGGTGGTCCAGCCTCTTCTTCCCGCCATTGAATGCTCCTCAACACTTCCAGTACTGGACTCCTTATTTTGGGGCGTCCCAGCAAAGTGGCAACAGCTAAGGGCCTCCAGCATTTCCTCCAGCCTCCTAAGCCTCTTTGCCTTTGAGCAATTGCTTTCCTATGTCCTACTACTTGCTTGTGATTAGCAATTAAGTCTTTCTCAGCCCCGCCCTCGCCATGCACTGCTCTTACTAGCTCTTCCTTTCTCTTCTACTTCCTTCTTCATTCTACTCAAAACCATTTAAACACTTCCTATTCTTATCTCTTTTCCTCGACACTACCCCTTTTTTCGCTCACCTACTCTATTCACAAAAACACCAACCCCCAACTTTCTTCACACTTCTCACATCTACCCCAAGAACCTCTCTACTTTGCAGACTCAACCTGAATATGCTTCTACATCTCACTCTCTTTATATGGTATTACCCAAATTGACCTTTTACAATTGACCTTTTGCACAATTGACCTAATTATAGTGGTCCTAATTGACCTTCTGCACAATTGAAATTTATATTATTTTAGTTATTTTATGTGTGTATAGGGTTAGTTTTGGATTATAAATAATATAAGGGGATTGGGCGGGGGGTTGCAGGGGGGTTTTGGATTGGGTGGGGAGCTGCGGGTGGTTTCCCCCTGCATATATGTCCTAATTGACCTTCTAAATTAGGTCAATTCTCCCGAGGTCAATTGTGAAAAGGTCAATTAGTATACAACCCTTCATATTGCTGTCTGGAATGCACAATCTGTCTGTAACAAGACATCCTTTACCTCCGACTTCATTCTTTCCCAATCTCACTCTTGTCCTTATTACCCTTATAGAAACCTTGATTTCTCCCTCAGACTCTGCAAACATTTCTTCCCTCCACGACTCTGCCTACACCGGCACCCACTCTCCCCACCCAACTGGTAGGGGTGGTGGTATAAGACTGTACCCCTCTTCCAAACTTCCCATCTCACCTAGTCCCCTAGATCCTGCTATTGGTCCCTGTTGCAAATACACCATCTCCACAATCATTGCTCCCTATGGCATCCATATTATATCTCTCCATCTGCCACCTGGACCAGCTGGTAAATTTATTGACCAGCTCTCCCAACTAATTGACCCCATTCCTGCCCATCATCACCTAATTTTCACTGGTGATTTTAACCTCCCCTCTCTCGCCACTCCTATCTACAGAATGTAGCTCTACTCCGAAACCACTCGTCCTCTTCTGTCCACACTCTGCCCACCCATTCAAATGGTAACTTCCTTGACCTTATTCTCATCTCCTCTCAACTGTCTGGCTCCAATATCTCCTCTGCTCCTTCTCACTCTAATCGCTCCATCGTCTTTGTCTCAATCTCCACTCCTACTTTCACCCCCTCTCTCTCCATATACTACTTCTGTTGCCAAGCACACGTTGCTCTCCAAATTCTCCCTTCTACCTCTCTGACCTACACTGCACTCTCTCCTCCAATGCACAATTCACTATTCCATCCACTGATAAAGCCATCACAAATTATAACGTTGCTCTCAACGCCCCCTTTTCCTCTTACTACATTCACTCCTAAATCCTCCCTTCTACAGCCTTGGATTACACCTACCATCCACACCCGGAACACAATGAGGAAGATATTTTGCACTTGGCAAAGATCTAGAATCTCCTCATATCTCCAACCCTGCCTGACTGCTGTTCAAAACTACTGTTGCGCTCTCGACTGCCAAACGTGACATCTATCCGTCTCTCATTTTGTCTCAAACCCCTCAACCTAGAAGCCTCAAAAAATCTCTCAACTCAATTATCTCACCTCCTAAATTCTTCCTCCATCTCCTCTACTCTTTCTTCCAACCGTCTAGCTGTCTACTTTGTTTAAAAAATGTCTAACATTCAAAATACCCTTGAAAATAACCCCATATCCCTCCACCTGCTCCCTTTTCTCCTCCACCTCTACCCTCCTCTCCTGCAACATGTCTTCCTTTGCCTTCACTAACCCGGATGAGATTCTTGACCCTCTCCCCATTTCTTACTTCCCTTTACAACTCCTCCCATGACAGTGCCACTTTTCCATCATCCTACAAGTCAGCAACTGTCATCCCTATCCCCAAGAAACCTGACCTAGATCCTAACTGTCCTACCAACGTTCATCCAGTCTGTCTTTTACCTCACTATTCCAAAACCCTACAGCATGTAGTTTTCAACTCCGAGAGTTCCTGGACACACACAACCTCAGGGATCCTCTTCAATCTGGCTTCCGACCTCTGCACTGTACTAAGTCAGCTCGCCGCAACTGAGTCAGCAACTACATCTCATCCGCTCATCATGCTAACCGTTCCATCTATTCTTATTATTCTCGACATCTCTGCTGCCTTTGATACAGTCAACCATTCGGACCTCTCAACACTATCTCTCATAGGAATCGGGGACAGGGCCTTCGCTTGGTTTGCTTCATATCTTACCCCCAGACACTACCATGTGCCCTCTAACACCCTTAGCTCCCCATTTACACCCACCTTACTGTTGGTGTTCCCCCAAGGTTCAGTCCTAGGTACACTTCACTTCACTCTCCATGCCTTTGCTCTTGGCAATTTGATCTCCTCCTATGGCTTCTCCTATCAACTCTTTGCTGATGACTCTGATCTTCTCCTTTCCCTTCCCGTCTACAAGTTACAGTCAAAAATGTCTTCCTCAATTCCAAGATGGCGGACAGTAGGGAGTAGACGTACTGTCCGTGGCTCCCGACTCCTGAGCAGCTATAGAGCGGCCCACCACCCCGCTAGCAGTGGAAACATTTCGAGCAGAGTGGCGAAGCTCCCAATGACAATTGGGGAGCGCTGGGAGCCGCGGTGAGGAGGGCGCTCTGAGAAGCGGTGCCCTGTTTAGTGGCGGCCCCGGGGCGGATCGCAGACCAGTGCAGGGTGAAGATGGAGTGACCGCCTTGAGGCTGTCGTGCGAGGCCGCGAAGTCGGGCAGAGGTTGGGGGTGCCGGACGGCCCCCTGTGGCAGTTGCTGGTCCGCGGGCGACTGCTGGTGGTGAGCGCCCGAGCAAGGCGGCCTGTGGCGGCTCGCGGGCGGTGGGCCGGGAGTGGAGTGGACCTGTGGCTCCGGCTGATTGATTGCCCCACTGGAGGAGGCGGAGGGCGAGGTGTCGTCGCCAGAGACGGCAGTCAGCGACATCGCGGCACTGCGCGGGCTCCCTCCCCCTGACAGATAGAGGGGGGGAGACGGGAGCAGCCCAAGTGGATGGCGAGCAGCTGCCTGGGTGCGGAGAGGAGGAGCATAGCTGCCGGGAGCTCTGGGCTACAGCGGTGAGCGGGGGCGGCGGCAGGCGGCTCCCCAAGGTCGTCGGACTCAGAGGAAGTAGGAGGCGGGGGCTGCTCCGTCTGCTCCCTCGGCCGTGAGGCCCGCTAGGTGCTGGTAGTGGCGGCCCTGGAGGCCCCGGCTCTCCCCCCCCCCGTGAGCCTTACAGGCTGGAAACACCCTTGGTGCCTCATTGACTGTTCCGGCAAGTGTGCCTATAAGAGGGGGGGCCCCCTGTATACGGCAGTCAAGCTTTGCGGTGAGTCCTGTGGCATACCTGCATCTGGATGAGGTGGCACTTGGGTCTTCTTCACTAAATCTGGTTCCTGGAAATGACTGCCGTCGAGCCCTCCTGTGGCCCCCTGGACCCTTAGGCGTGGAAGCCTGACTGGGGCACTCCCGGAGCGTGGCTGCCCGGTGGCAGGGTGGGAGGCAAAAGGAGAAGGAGGTCCGTGTTGTGGTACTGAGCCACGGGAGGCGTGGTGCCCGGGGGCTTCCCCCTGTGGACATACCTGGTGAAGGGATCACCCCGGTGGGCGTCAAGTATACGGAGGAGCCTACCCCCGTACAGCGGGTTCGGACAGATGGCTGCACGCCAAAAAGGGAAGAGTGGAAAGCCTCTGCAGCACTCGCGAGATTCCCAGGACACCCTCCGCTCGCTGTGGTCGGCGCAGGATTTGGGCGAGGGCTTGGATGGCGGCACGGAGGACTCAGAAGAGAGGAGGGCTACGGAGGGGGCACAGAAGCTCTCACCGGCGGCGAAACAGGATATCCTGGGCGAGATCCAGGTGCTACTTACCAATTTAGCTAAGACATTCCAGGATCAGTTTCAGCTGATGAGGGCAGACCTTAATGAGGCTCTCGGGGAGATTAAGCGGGACCTGCGGCAGTTGGGAGAAAGGACTCATCTTCTGGAAAGGGGCCTCCAGGATATGGAAAAGGACACGACCGCCAATAGCTATGCCATAGAGCGCCTTGACGTGGCGACCCAGAACCTTGAGATTCAGATGGAGGACGTCGAAAATAGGTTGCGAAGAATTAATACAAGGGTGAAGCAATTACCGGAGTCGGTCTCAGACAAGGATCTGAAACAGGAAATCCAGAGCATCTTCGCGGCTATTTTAGAAGAAACGTGTCCCGACACCATTGAATTAGATTGTGTCCATAGAGTCGGCAGGCCTGCCAGGGGGCCCGCCTCGAGACCGAGAGATGTACTCGCCGCCTTTGCTAGATACGCACAAAAGGAGGCGGTTCTCCAGGCCGCGCGGAATCAGGAACCGATAGTGTACAAAGGCCAACAGATAGCTTTATATCAGGACTTGGCAAAGATCACCCTAATCAAGAGGAGACAGATGGCGCCGGTACTGAAGGTGTTGAAAGAGAGAGGTGTTCACTATATGTGTACTTTTCCATTTGGCCTTGTATTCGATTGGGAAGGTTTGTTACATTATGCAACACGTTGGTCCCTATGGTCCCGAAACCGATTGTGTGGTGTAATTCGGGTCGGTACTTCCAAGATGGCGGACGCAGAACAGTCCACGCTGAGAACAACGTTGCAGTCTCTACACGTTCGCCAGGGACGCGGCGAACAACTCACGTGATTCCTTATACGGCACGAAGTTTGACTGCTCTTCGTGTCGCTACTGTTTTGGCTGATGCTCTGTGAGTTCGTACCTAGGTGCTCTCATTTCACTATACCTATGCTTTCCTACATCCTACCGTACTAATACTGTCTTGATTCTATTTCAGATTCTCTTCCCAGCCGCTTCGGCTTGCTGAATCCCAGGGGTAATTCCCATCTCCCCGTCAGGTGCGTAATCTCCGTTCCAATTGTTGGGGTTCCTTCCGGGTAATTATTCGCTACAGGTCAGAACAGTAATTTGTCTTCCCGTCAGTCCCTATTTTACCATTTCCATAGTGCGTGCACTTACCGCTCGATTACTTTCTAGATTTCCCGTCCTTCAGCTCTCTCGGAATCCCATCTTTCAGGGATCGCTTCAGGTATTTGAGGAGTTGCCAACGAAGAGGTTAGGGGTCCTTCTTACCTGCTTTATACTTACCGCTCTACTCTCCCACAAAT
Source organism: Ambystoma mexicanum (assembly GCF_040938575.1). Lineage (NCBI taxonomy): Eukaryota > Metazoa > Chordata > Amphibia > Caudata > Ambystomatidae > Ambystoma > Ambystoma mexicanum. The sequence continues at coordinate 532,236,618 of NC_090923.1, forward strand.
CACCTTACCTTGTTGTTTCTTGCCATCAGAAGCCTTCCCGCATCATCATTGGAGACGCCGTCCTTACGCTGTGAACGATACACCGGAGCCCGCATCCTGTCAGGGTTTACTACCCCAGAGGGTTTCCCTGCAGGTCGCGCACTTTCTCTCGGGGATTCTTTACCGGGTAGCGAGTGCTGCGGCAGTCAGGGTAACCTTTACACACTGCATTGGCCTCTCATTGAATAGTTCCAGTCTGCCAAGGTGAGACTTTCCTTATTATACAAAAGTTGATTCTTTACAAAAATATAAAGTCCGACTAGAGGTAACAAGGTTCCCAGAAACGGATAATGACTGTTCAGGAGGGGATTGCTTTGCTGCAGATCGACTTGGATGAGGCCCCCCTTGAGTGGTGCAGGGGGAGCCAGAGACAACAGGCCAAAGCAAAGGCCATGGGAGAGGTCCACGGTGGGAGACAAGAGGAGGAAGGGCCCAAGAGGGAACAGCAGCTCCACGCGGGAGAGCGGAGGGAATTGGGCGGAAGGTGGAAATGGCAGTAGGGGGAGCCCTTGATTTGAATCATCTTGTGTAAGGGGTGGTGGACCCTTACAGGTGGTTGAGGAGATCAGGGGAAGGGGCTGCAATATATTGGGATCAGTAAGGGCAATGTGGCCCGGTAGGGGGAAGGAGTGGAGGGGGTATCTGCTCTGGTTGAATGGGTGGGGGGGCAGGAGGGGGTGTCCTAGCCCTAGGTTGGGGAGGGTGGGCGGGGCATTCTGAGAAGGGGGGCTGGGCAGGGGGGAGGGGGAACGGGGTGGTCCCACCCGCAGTTGGGGTTCATGGGTGTGGAAAGGGGGCAGAGGAAGGGGAGCGGGGATTGGGGATGCCATGGTAGCCAATGGAGGAGGAGGGAGCCCTGGGCTGGGCAGAGTGGAAAGGAATGGGGCTGAAGGGAGGGAAGCAGGTGGGTACTCTCCCCAGGTGGTGAGGGGGATGTGCGGTAAGGGTAAATTGGGGGCGGGACAGGCGAGCTGCTCCTTAACGCAGTATTCAGGTGGCTAACGCATAACGTGAGGGGGCAAAATTCCCCCCTCAAACGAACGAAATTGGAGCTGTTCACTAGATCTCAAAAACCAGATGTGCTGGCGTTGCAGGAGACGCATTTATTAAAGCGGGACCAGGGTCACCTGCGGCTGAGGGGCTTTCCATTGATACTATTTGCATCAGGGCCCACAAAGAGGGGGGGAGTCGCCCTGGCTTTTGGGAAGGGAGTTAACTTCAGACCACATGATACCCTTAGGGATAGCAATGGGAGATACATTATGGTGAGGGGGGAGCTATCGGGTCTCAGTATACTATTACCTCGGTGTATGCCCCCAATGTGGGCCAGGACCAATTCTTGCAGGATACATTGGGCACTTTAGAGAATTTTGCTAGGGGACAGGTGATAGTGATGGGGGATTTTAATCTTGCTTGGGATAGGAAGGGGGACCGGTCCCGACATGAAAAGGACCGGGCGGTGTTGTTGCATCTCCTCACCTGAGGGCGAGATGGGAGGAGGCAGGGCTGCGCGATGCATGGCGTACAATACGGGGGGAGGAAGAGGGATTTACCTTTTTATCAAATGTTCATAGAACACAGTCCCGAATTGATTACATCTGGATCTCTGCTAGCCTGGTTGGGCGGGTGGATGAGGTTGAGGTGGGCCCCCTAGGGATAGCAGACCACAAAGTTGTGCAAATGACTATGTGGCTCGGGAGGCGTAGGCCAGGAGTATGGAGTTGGAGGTTCCTGGGGGAGCACCTGAGGGACCAGGCATTGCGAGAGGAGTTAGGGGACAGAATCCGGGACTTCTTTGAGAGGAACAACAGTCGGGACACAAGCCAGAGTGTGAGGTGGGATGCCTTTAAAGCGACCTTGAGGGGGGAACTCATTGCTATGAAAGCGGAGAGAAGTAGATTACTGAGAGGCCTGGAAACTCCGCTGGAAAATGAGGTTGAAGCGGCCAGGGCGCAGCTTCAGGAGTCCCCCACCAGGAAGTCATATAGGAAATATAGGTTGGCGGAGGGACAGCTGGGGATCTTGCGTACTAAAAAAGCAGACGAGGCTATGCTCAGGCAAGAATGTTACGCTAAGGCCAACAAGGCAGACTCACTCCTTGCTCGCCTTCTGAGGGGACAAAGGAAGCAGAAGGTCATAACGGCACTCAAAGATGAGGGGGGTAAGAGGCTCACCCAGGCCGAAGAGATAAAGGGGAGGTTGGTAGAATTTTACGGTGCCATGTACTCTTCACAGAGCACACACACAAAGCCGCAGAAGGTGTTCCTGGAAGGTCTTCCTCTCCCGAGATTGTCCAGAGAGGAAGGTGAGGATTTAGGCCGTTCAATTACAGAGGATAAGGTTAAGGCCACAATAGCGATGCTTCCCCTCGGCAGGGCTCCTGGGCCCGATGGCTTCCCGGCCTCCTTTTATAAGGCATTCTCCCACCTCTTGGTTCCGCACTTAACGCAATTGTTTAATACATTTGGTGAAAGGGGTGGTATCACCCCTTCGATGGAGGGCGCTAAAATCTCTCTCATCCACAAAGTGGGGAAGGACCCAGAGGAATGTACCTCATACCGTCCAATTGCTCTTATAAATACGGAGGCAAAAATCTTTAATAAAATCCTGGCGAAGTGCTTGGAAAGGTATCTACCTTCTTTTATCGACCAGGACCAGTCAGGCTTTGTCGTGGGGAGGCAAACCGCTGATAATATCAGAAGGGTGGCCCACCTGGTGGAGAAATCGCGCAAGACGTCCACTCCGGCAGTCCTCTTGGCGCTTGATGCCGAAAAGGCGTTTGACCGGGTGGAGTGGTCATTCTTATTTCAGGTGATGGAAAGGATGGGCCTGGGTATGGGATTTATAAAAATGATCTCAGCTAACTATAGGAATCCCGTATCTCGGATCCTTGTAAATGGGGAGATGTCCCATCCGTTTAGACTGGGGCGGGGGACGAAGCAGGGGTGCCCCCTCCCCCCTTTACTTCACGCGATATATTTGGAGCCACTACTTTTGGCCAGTCGCGAGGCAGATGAGATCCAGGGGATACCATTTGGGGGGAAGCAGCATAAGGTAGCAGCTTTCGCTGATATGTTGCTCAACCTCACGAACCCTAAGGTTTCCATCAGAGCAAGTATAGATCTGCTGACCGAATTCGGTGAGCTATCGGGCCTACGGGTCAACTTTCTGAAATCTGAGCTTATGAACTTGTCCCTAGGGAAGCAGGAGGCGGAAGAGATGCGGGCAATTTCCCCGTTTAAGTGGAGCCCCACTGGGCTGCGGTACCTGGGAGTCAGAATCGCACCTTCTCTGGTGGGCTGGTGCGGGGCCAACTATGAGCCCTTGTTATCAACCATCAAGAAAGACTTAAGAAGATGAGGAGCCCTAAGAATGTCTTGGTTGGGGAGAGGCGCCGTCCTCAAAATGGTGGGGCCCCCCCCCCCCCGAGTATTGTATTTTTTCCAACCTATCCCCCTTCCAGCCCCGGAAAGTTTTTTTAAGAGACTAGACGTGGCGGCCAAAGAGTTAATCTGGGAGGGTAAGAGGCCGCGTTTGTCCAGGTGGCTGTTAGTGGCTTCTAGAGGGAGGGGGCCTGGCGTTACCCGATTTTCGTCGGCATCATGAAGCTGCTCAACTAAGGGTGATCAGTCAATGGTTTTCAGATAACTATCTCAAGCACTGGGTAAAACTGGATAGAGCTGTGGCTCGGCACCATTTGGGAGAAGTATTGTGGCTCCCGCGAAGGCTGAGGCCTGCTCATCTATATCTAAGCGCGATTACGAAGGAAGTGGTGGATAGCTTGGACAGGGCAGTGGAGAAGCGGGGGATCACGACTTTCCCGTCTCCGTTTACCCCACTCTTCAATAATGGGGACTTCACACCGGGGCTGGAACACGGGGCTTTTGTACAGTGGGAGAGTGGGCGCTGTAGAATCTTGAGGGATATGTTTAGTGGAGAAAGGGTGAAAACAAAGAATGTAAGCAGGAATTTGGGGTGGGGGAGCGAGAGAGACACCGTTACTTCCAGATTAGGCATTGGGTGATGTCTGGGGAAATAAGGAAGGCGGCAACGTGGGACCTCACGTATTTTGAACGATTTCTCACCACTCATGAGGAGTCCAAAGGGCTAATTTCAGATCTGTATAGACAACTAGAGCATGCATGTCCAGTAACCACCTGGGCGTACATGAGGAGCTGGCAGCAGCAACCAGGGTTCACTATGGAACAGGAGGACTGGGAGAGGCTTTGGAAGATGATGCCAAGGGTGGCGAGGGCGACACAGCTGCAGGAGGCATGGTATAAATACCTGTATGGCTGGCACTATACTCCGGCCCACCTGCATGCGATGTACCTGGCGACAAAGGCGAAATTTTGGAGGGAGTGTGGGGGAATGGGCTCAGCGGCCCACATATGGTGGGACTGTCCGGTCATCAGGCCATTCTGGAGTGGGCTGGCGCAGGCCCTCTCACAGTCGCTGGGGGAGGGGACCAATCAGGACCCGCGGGAGATTCTACTGGGAAAGGGGACTGGGGGGCGAGGAAGAGGAAAAGGGTAGAACTAAGGCGAAAGTAATCATCCTAGCCGCGATGGCCCTCATTGCTCAGAGGTGGAAAAGCCCCACGATCCCGACGGAGCAAGAATGGTTAAGGAAAATGTGGGATATAGTCTCGATTGAATGGGCATCTTACGCAGTTAATAACAAGCTGGAGAATTTCTCGGCAGATTGGGGAGAGACACTGGCATACTTGAAAGGGGACTTTAGGGAGCAGTGGTGCGCTCAGAGACTCAAGCTCTTGGACATTTACGGTTAATTTGTGGTGGGGGGATATGGTTGGGCAGGGTGGTCCATTGGTGTCATGGTGGGGGGGTGTTTAGTTTGATGCTGTTCTTGATTTGTGTTCGCTTTTGTGTCATCTTTCTGTTTTTGATTATAACGATGAAAATAATAAAAAAGTTTAAAAAAAAAAAGTCTTCCTCTGCCAAATAGTGGAAGACTTTTCACTAGCTCATGCTCAACTCCACAACGACTTAAGTTCTCTGCTGCAGATCCAAGCAGGCCATAATTTCCTCTCCCCCTCTTCTATTCTTCTTTCCAGACTACCTTCCCTACTCTCCTTCTGCTCGCAACCTTGGTGTTGTCTTTGACCCTTCTCGCAACTTCTCGCTCTTCATCTCCAAACTTGCCTCTGCGGCCAGACTTCATCTCCTCAACATCAGAAAAATAAGACCTTGTCTTCCCTTCAACAATGCTAAGCACCTAATCTCCTTTTTAGTACTCTCTCGATCAGACTAATGTGTCAGGCTACTCTATGGCTTTCCTAACTGTGCTTTTTACACTTCTCGACAAAGTCTTCAAATTGGTTGTTGGGACACTCTTCAAACTGGAGGGGCCCTTCTTTGGACTTTGTGGAAAAGGTTTCGGGAATCCGAAAACACGCAACTCAAAGACAAAAAGCTGGGGAATCCCTTGGACATTGGAGTGGGTCCAGGAAGAGATCAAACCAAGGACTTTGCAACACACTGTTTCATTGTGTATAATCCTTTAATTTACCTTTCAGTTTGCCATCACACATTTGGGATGTCTTTATCCACCCTGCAGTCCATGGCCAGGAGAGACCACTTGTTTTCTGAACTATTGAGAGACTTTTCTCGTTGCATATTTTGTCAACTACCCCCCTCACGATTAGTTTATTTCCCCTACCCATGTCTAATGTTAGTGGACATGGGAATAATTGCCCTGAAGAAAGCCCATAAATAAGTAGACCCCAAGACTGAGTCTAGTTGGCAAGGAAAAGTATAGAGATGTACAAGAGCTTTCCAGTTGTTTTTTTTTGTCTATATTGGAAGACACTTAAACTGGGTATTAAAGTTGCTAAATGTGGCACGAAATATGAGGTTATTTGTTTTCCGTCTTGTAAGGTAATGCTTCCATGTTAAGTGAAATATTTTCTTTTGAAATATATATTTTTTACTTGTGCCCACAAAGCTACATTTGTCCCAATACGAATTGTCATATTTTTTCAAAAATGTAGAATATGTTTTTTTTTCCAATTAGTATTTACTGCAACATATGTGAGGTTTGTCAGTGAAAATAAGCATGCTCTGTATTTATCATACAAACTAAATTTAAATAATGTTTTAATAGGATCCTTCTAAGGACACAGTGTAATCTTGTAGAACTAATAAAACCCTCATCTAGGAGGCATATATTAGGGGAAAAAACGTATATATCGGGAGGCGGGGGGAGAAATGGAAGTTTCTGCATGAGCATTCCAACACTCCTCAACTGGTGCTTGGGGAGTAGTAGTGCTGAGAAACGGAAAAGGTACTTAAAGAATGAGGATGGATTAGGAAAAGTACACAAAAAATGTGATTTATTGGAAAGAGAATAAACTCTTATCTTCCGTCCTAATTTAAAAATGGAAATAGAAAAAATAAATAAAAAAATAAATACATTTTTTTAAAAAATCTGCCTTTGAAGAGCCAAAATCATGGAGATCATGGTGCTAGGTAGTACCAAGGCTAAAAGACAGCCAGCTTGAGCAACCAGTTATCCTGTGAACAGGAAGAACATAGGCATAATTTTAATTGAAAGCTCACCCTCTCATCTCAAACTAACAAATTGGTCAAGATAATCAACTTCAAGTGTACATTCCCCAAATTATCTCACCATTCCCACACATCAAACGACGAGTGATAATAAGAGCTCTGCCCATCACATGCCTGGATTAATGCAAACATTTCTACAACAGCCTCTACTAAAAACAAACTAAGAGCTATGATGAGTCCAATCAGGAAGAGTGAAAATAAACTTGAAACGCTTGGGGCGCTAGAGAGCCTGCAGCCAAGATGGCCGCAATTCTCTGATCTCTACGCCGGACCGCTACCAGGGGAGACCACTACTGCACCCATCAGAGGGAGGGGGGGTGGGGTGGTGCCTCCCGACCCAGGGAGTGGGGGCGACCCACTGCTGGAGGTGCCGTCCAGCCATAATCTGAGCCTAGACTACTGAGAGGCCTGGGGAGAACATGCAGAGACCGCGGCCCTGCGAGGCGCAGCGGCTGAAGAGCAATCCGGCATTGAGGGACCGAGGCTGAGCTGGTGGGGGCGCACGGCCCGAAGCTGGAACCAATAGGCTGCGTTGTGCTGGGAGAAGGAAGCCCGCTGACTGGGCCGACCCCGACGGGAGAGCCGGGTGCAGCCCCGACCCCCAGCTGGGCATGAGAGGCGGCCCGGAGCAGGTTGGGCTAAGCGACCTGCGGCGACTGTCAGGCAGCAGGAGGTCGCTTGAAGAAGGTGGACTGCGGGAGGAGGAGCATGGCCACAGACGGCAAGAGACCACCAGAGGTGGGGGCTTCTACTCCCCCCTGTTTTTTTACTTGCGGGCACTTGGGGTAGGAGCCGAATATGGCATATGTCATATGCCAGTGACACGTGCCACTGCATGCCACCACTACAAGTGACACATGCCATGCCCCAAAAAGGGTTTCACGTGTCACGGTAAGTCTGTCTCTTCGTTTTTCAAATTATAATCCTCCTTTTTAAAAATAAAAATACGAAGCGGCAATTATAATCCTTTTTTAAAAATAAAATCGAGAGGCTCTATGGAGGATTCAAACTCAAGACCTCATGCTTTAGGGCCTAGACCCATTCAGCACTACGCCACTACTTCTCACGCCATGCAGCGGTCAAATTCTATCTCTAATGTGAACTGTCGCATAGGTCAATGATGCTCCCTTTTTTATTTTAAGTTACATCTTAAAATAAACTGCATGTGCGATTCTGAAAGTTTGTAGGATAGAAACAATTTACTGAAAGTATTTGCATCTTGTGCTTTACTTGCATAATACTAAAATTAAAAAACAGTTCAATCCAAAACCTATTACTGTGTAATGCTTTAAATGTCAAACATGTATTGTGTACATGTTTTCCAAAACAGTAATGGCGCAATATTAAAGTGTGTGTGTTTGTACATTAATTCATGCGTTTCACACTTGACTGTACGAACTGTGATAAATACAGTACAATCATATCCTACTGATGATATTTATAACTTATATATCAGAGTATATGCACGATCATGAAAACATCATTTACAAATGTTGCTAAATCTTCTGATTTAGGGCCCAATTCATAAAATCCAGCACAGAAGCAGAGCAAGTGCAGCGCGCCGAGAAGGAGCGTGTGCCACGCATGCACCAGCTGTGGCGCAAACCAGCAATTGCGCGGCACGCGTATTCATGGATTTTCCGAGGCATCAGTAGCCATGGCGCAATGAACACCAAGCAGCGCCAGTAACGCCCCCAACACACCCCCTTGCGCAGGCAAAAGCCAGTGAAATGCCCAATACGGCACAAAGCCCGCGCCATCCGTGACCCAGCACACAGCCCACCAATCGTGATCGCGTGAAAAATCAGAGCGCAACCTGCTCGCACCAGCCAAATCGCGTGAAAAGGCCTGTGCGTAACCCATCGCGCCCAGGCCAAATCGCATACACTGCTTGCACCAGCCAAATCATGTAGGAAGGGCCGTGCGTACCCCGTCCGCACCCCAGCAAAATCATGTACCCCACTCGTAATAGCAAAATCGCGTGGGAATGCCGCACGTACCCCGTGATACACGCACAACTCCCCTGGAAGCAGACGCCTCCTCACGGGACAGCCAGACCCCAACAGTGGACCATAGCCCGCAGGCAGCCCACACCACATGGGATCTCCACCATCATTCGTGAACATACCCTGGCAGGCAGCCCACACCACATGGCCACCCCATCACCCGTGACCACACCGCGCAGGTAGCCCACACCACATGGGATCCCCACCATCATCTTTGAACATACCCCGCAGGCAGCCCACACCACATGGGACCCCCACCATCACCTGTGAACATACCCCACATGCAGCCCACACCACATGGGACCCCCACCATCACCTGTGAACATACCCCACATGCAGCCCACACCACATGGGACCCCCCCACCATCACCTGTGAACATACCCCGCAGGCAGCACACACCACATGGGGCCCCCCCACCATCACCTGTGAACATACCCCGCAGGCAACCCACACCACATGACCACCCTATCACCTGTGATGGCAACCTGCAGGCAGGCCCCGCCTCATGTCCCCACCCCCCACCTGTGACGGCAACCTGCAGTCAGGCCCCGCCTCATGTCCCCACCCCCCACCTGTGACGGCAACCTGCAGTCAGGCCCCGCCTCATGTCCGCGGCCCCCACCCAAAAACTCATTGGACCAACATACAATCACGCAGCACATGCCAACTAAAATGCCACCACACGCTGCATCCCCCTGGTGGACCTCAACACTCATCCATTGGTCATGCTCCCTATGTCATGTGAAACCTAACATCACACATGCATGCATGTGCACACACATGAACAACATTGGTGAGCAGCAGATACACACAAATGAGTCATGGAGGAGTGAAACATGCACTAAACCGTTGAGACCAGATACCACTTCGATTTCAATGTCAAAAAATGATATTAAAAAACATGTATCTAAGTCACACACAGTAAAAACAACAAATTAAACATGCATGAACCAAATCAAAAACCAAAAGAAAGTGAAAACCAAAATCAATGTGATGGTAAAAATAAAAGAGTAAAAAATGTGGTCCTTGTCCATTAACGTATGTGCAAATGAAATCACATATCATGTGAAAACCATTCCTTCAGGATTAAAAAAACTGTTCAAATTAAAATCCAAATATTTACAAAGATCCAGGGTCCATGGTCCCAAAACATGTAGAAATATCCTAAAAATACAATACAAAAATAACTATATACAAGATGCGGAGCAAAGTCCAGGAACTCCAAATAAAAAGAAAAAACAAATGAAACCTACTCCTAAAGAACTATATACAAAGGCAGTGGGCTAGTCCATCTCCTCACCATGCTCTGTTAATCTCTGCCAGGGCATCATCGAACACTGTGTCCACTTCCAGTAGGCGTGCCTCGGCTTCCCCCTCGAGGGCTTGCAGGGACTCATCCACGCTCCTCTCGAACTCCCTGCTAGTCTCCTCGAGGACCTCTGCCTGCCTCTCTGCCAACGCAGTGAATTCTCCGCCCTGGCCATGGTGAGGTGCGCCTCCTGTGCCCGCTGCTGCACTGACCCGATTTGCTGGCCCAAAAGCTCCAAAACGGAAGACATCCTTATTGTAAGGTCCAGGTTTGCCTCCTGCCGATGGCCCATACCTACCCCTCTGATGATGAACACCCGAGTCCTGTTGCACCCTACCCTGAGCCTGCTGCTGCCAAAATGCCTGGTGCCTGCGCCACAAGGACAGCCTCCGGGATGATGACACCACCTGGGGCCGTCGTGCACGTGCCCTGCTGCTTGGTGCCTGCACTTCCTTCATTGCCTTAGCTCCTATGGCTGCGGTGACAACCTCTGCGGATCCTCCTTCGACTCCCGACTGTAGCAAGGATGTGATCTCCACCAAACGGGCTGCTGGGGTTGGGACAGGAACACAGGAGGCCCTGGTGGTATCTGGAGCAGAAGACGGCAGGGAGGACGACTGACGCACAGAGGAGGAAGGCGGGTTGCAGCAGTGGCCAGCACACGTACCAGATTCGTGATCAGGAACTGAGCTAGCCAGTTAATGAGGCGACAGACCTCCTCTTGATGATGTGCAAGCCCCCGATTGGAAGCCTGCACATCATCACGAATGCTGGCTGTACGCCTCGCAATACTGACTAGCAACGGTTCCACCCTGTCACGAATTGCTTCATCTGCAGGTAATGGAAGATCCATTTGCGTGTATACATCTACCACACGTGGATGGGTCCAGCCTGAGGCATGCCCGCACGTGCATACTGGTGCATTTGCAGGTCCAGGGACAAGATCAGTCACAGGCCCCTCCACGGTCGCCTGCACTGCCTCCGGCCCCTGATCCTGGACTACCCCAGTCACACCTACCTCATCACCCCTGCTGGGCCCCGTGTGCTGGGCTGATGTGGCCTCCTCCTCCTCCTCCTCCACCACCACCAACCTGGATGACTCCCCACTGTCTTCTGCATCGGACTGCCCCTGTGTTGGCTCACCTGTCCCTCCCACTGCTGAGGTGCCCACAACCAACTTCACCCTCTTGGGCCTCCACTCAACAGCTGCGGCCGTTGTCGTGGACGCGGCACCAGTCTCCTCACTAACGAAGATAACAGTACCTGGGAGGAGGACTGGGCCCTGCGTCTGTGCCTGGTGGAGGCATCCCTGCTGCGGTGCTCCACAGCGCTGTCATGATGCCCGCTCCCGGGGAGTCGGTTCAAGCCCTGCTTCCCCGAAAGCAGACATCCAGTCCCCAAGGAAGGACCCAGCAACCCCATATAGGGGCCCTTTGGACAGTGTCCTGGCGCCTCTGGCGCCAGGCTCATTATGGGAGTGCTTGGGTGCACTTACCTGATGCAGACTATGCTGCAGGATCCCGGCCTCCTTGAGGCCTGAAAGGAACTACTTTACCTGTGGGACTAATTTACCATCTGGGCGTGGTCGGGGAAGGATACATAGCTGGAACTTCTTCCAAGGCTATTTAAACCCCACCCGAACAGCCACACGTGCTTCGCGTTGTTCTGCATCTAGCAGCTGGATGCTCACCGTGTCTGCTCCTGCATCCTGACTTCTGCCACGCCTGCCAGCATCCTGGATCACCTGCAAAGGAAGAGAAGAAGAGAACAGAAGAAGGAAAAGTCCTTACCTGCTAAATCCACATCCCGGAGACATCTCGCCGACAATCCTGAAAAGGAAGACTTTTATTTAAAAGCTCATCGCGTCGATCGCTGCAGCGCCGCATTCCACTCACCTTTACAGGGCGCCTCCATGTTCAGCAGCGATCATCCGGATTCGCAGTCACGCCCCAGCGCCTAGGGAGAAAAAGACTAGAACAAAAGGTGAGAGAGAAGGGAATAAGGAAAGCTAAATCTCTATGTTAAGACTTACCTGTTGATTCATTCCCTCTTCATTTCGGGTCTGCGCCGCATCCTGGCATTTCCGGACCCCGGCCCCTAAGGGGAAAAAGAGACATCAGCATTAATGAGCGAATGAAAAGACATTACCAAAAAACGCTCATTAAAGACTTACCTGATTTCTACAAGGATTTCACCTCTCATCTCGGGTCGGTGCCTGTTCCCCGGCATTCCGTACCCCGGCCCCTATGGGGAAAAAGACATTAGCATTAGTACATTAATGCATGGACACAAGGGGACCCTCTTATCAAAACAACTTACCTGGAAGCCAAGCAAGTTTGGTTCTCACCAATCCGAAAATCCGGTGAAGTAACTGGATACCAACGCGCCCCTGTATCAGAAACAGGATGGAGAGCTCGTCCTTCCAGACCCTAAGGTGAGACGCTAAGAGGAATCACAGAAGGGTTTCGAGGAGGGTGAGAGGGGAAAGTGGGAGGCCGATTGCATTACCCCGCAGACAGTTAATCCCCTATTTTCACCTACAGAAGGATACTTCTGCGAGCCAGACAAGCCAGATTTGGGGGCCCGGTCCAGTCCGTCTTCCGAACCCTGCGCATCACCTTAGAAGAGGTCACAGCAGTGCGAAGCAGGCCAGCGCCTCCGTGGGAGTCAGGTGAGCATTACAGAACGCGACGACTTCCTACAAATTCCCACCCATGCGCTATGGAAAGTTCTGAGACTGATCAGTTGGCCCTATTACTGGGGGAATTACGGGCCGAAGTACATGCCGCTCGTCAAGAGATTAATGCCCTCAGGAGGGAATTAATAATATCAGAGGAAAAAACTGATGACCTGGCCAGACAGCTTTTGCAAGGTCAAGCTGGGCAAACTCCTCTACCCGGTTCCGGAGGGAACCCCGCTCCTGTGGTTTCCAGTAACCCTGTGCAGATTAATCTACCTGGAAACATGCCGCTGGCCCCACCCGAACGCTTTGCTGGGGACCCCAAACGATTCGCCGTATTCATGAATCAGTGTTGTTTGCACTTCCTATGCAGACCTGTGGCCTTCCCTAATGATCATACCAAGGTAGCCTTTGTATTGTCATATCTCAGCGGCTGCGCTGCCGATTGGTCAGTTCCACTGGTTACTCAAGATGACCCGATTCTCCGTGATTTTCAAGGGTTTCAAGCAAGCATGGAAAGGTTATTTGCTCGACACTCTCAGGGGAAGGCCATGGATGACGAACTTCTATCCCTGCGACAGGGCAATCAGGACCTCCTTTCCTATATTGCAACCTTTAATAGACTGTTTCGGGAAACTACTCCGCCCGACAAGCGTAGGGGTCCGCTTGCCGAGCTTGAAAACTAACTCAGACCTCGCATTTCATTGTGCCAATGGTTCTCGTAGATCCAGAACAGCCTAAGCGGTTGCATGCAATAAAGGCATACATCAATAGTGGGGCTATTGGAAACTATGTGGATCGTGAATTGGTCTCTAGATTAACCTCCCTCTCCGTCCTAAAACCAGCAAAGATGTCATCACCACAGTCAATGGAACTGAAATTGCCTCTGGACCGGTAACACATTCCACTACTGAGGTGACTCTTATTGGTCCCGACGGCCATCGGGAGGGTGTTGTGTTTGATGTAATCAAGGCTCCACAGTTTCAGGTTATTCTTGGAATCCCTTGGTTAGAGACACATAATCCTCGAATTGATTGGCGAGCTAAGAGAATAACCTTCCTGGATTGTACACAAACCTGCTACCCAGAAAACCTGAAGATTAATCTAGCATCTGTAACCTCTGCCTCCATGCAACTACCTCCGGAATACCAGGACTTTCAGGACGTCTTCCAAAAGGAACAGGCCAACACGTTACCTCCTCACAGATCGTACGATTGCCAAATCGATCTGGTGCCCGGTGCACAACCCCCTTGTAGCAGGATTTATGCCCTTACCGAACCTGAGAACCTGCATTTGAGACAATATTTGGATCAATACCTAGCTAATGGTTTTATTCGCCCATCAAAGTCCCCGGCATCCTCGGCTTTGTTCTTCGTGCCCAAAAAAGAAGGCGATGAATGGAAAACTGCCTTCCGTAGTAAATACGGATTATTCGAGTACCAGGTGATGCCTTTCCGATTGTGTAACGCGCCGGCTGCCTTCCAATACTTCATGAATGATGTCCTTCGGGAACTCATCGATGTTTGTGTTGTCGTATATATCGATGACATTCTGGTGTACTCCTCTTCGGAATCTGATCACAGAAAACACGTCAGGGCAGTACTTGAAAAACTGCGCCAACACAAACTATTTGCTAAATTGGAGAAATGTGTTTTCCATACCACAGAAGTCGAGTTTCTAGGTTTCATCCTGACACCCAAAGGAGTCCGAATGGACTCAAGAAAAGTGGATGCCATCCTCAAATGGCCATCACCTAGCTCTGTAAAAGCGGTTCAAAGCATGCTTGGCTTTGCCGATTTCTATCGCAGGTTTATCCCGGAATTTTCACGCCTGGTACAACCCATTACTGCACTCTTGAGGAAAAATAAACATTTTGAATGGTCTGAAGAAGCCGAGCAGGCCTTTCAGGATTTAAAGGCTAAGTTTACCTCTGCACCTATATTGAAACACCCGCGTCCAGATCTCCCTTATGTCGTCGAGACTGATGCATCCAGCCTAGCCATGGGAGCTGTCCTGTCCCAAAGAGATCCCGAAACCAACCAACTGCATCCCGTAGCATTTTGGTCCAGAAAATTCTCGGCACCCGAGGTTAATTATGCAATCACTGACAAGGAACTGTTAGCCATTAAGTCCGGTTTTAAAGCCTGGCGGCATGATCTGCTTGGCGCTCGACATACCATCACAGTGATCACTGATCACCGGAATTTACAGTATTTGAAAACCGCCAAGGCTCAGTCATCACGGCAGCTCCGATGGGCTTTGTTTTTCGCTGAATTTGATTTCGTGATTACCTATCGACCTGGCTGCAAGAATGGCAAAGCAGACGCCTTATCCCGAATTGGAATGGGAGAATCTGATACAAACTCAGAACCAGTACCAATAATTCCCGAACAGAGGATTCTAGGCATGACTTTGTTACAGACGCTTGAAGACATTCAAGCCAGAGTGAAACAACTCCTGGACCCTACAACCTTACAGGATTGGATACAAAAGGGATCAGACTTTACCATAGATAATGGTTTACCTTATTTCCAAGGACGCTTATTCCTGCCACATAAGGAATTACACAAACTAGTTATTTCCGGTTATCATGATATATTAATAGAGGGACACCCCGGTATTGCCAAGACAGAGGAAAAGGTGAAATGACAATTTTGGTGGCCCTCTTGGCGAAAAGATGGTAAATCTTTTGTGATGTCCTGTGGTGCTTGTGCCCAAAATAAAAGTCAAAAGAAGAGACCAGCCGGTCTCCTTCAACCTCTAGACATACCGCCAGCACCCTGGCACACCCTATCAATGGATTTTATTACGGACCTGCCTCCTTGTTCGGGGTACAATACTATTCTGGTAATTGTGGATTTGTTTTCCAAAATGGCCCACTTTATTCCTTTGAAAGGTTTACCTTCAGCTTCTGTCCTAGCCAAAGAATTCCTCGAAAATATTGTTCGGCTACATGGATTCCCATCTATACTAATCTCTGACCGGGGAAGCCAATTCATTTCCCACTTCTGGCGCAAATGTTGTCAAATGGCGCAGATCGACGTAAGATTACCGACCAGTCACCACCCTCAGACCGATGGTCAGACCGAGAGGACAAATCAGACCTTTGAGCAGTACTTACGGTGTATGTTACAGCAATCTGAAAGCAACTGGAAAGACATTCTTTGGATAGCCGAATACGCATATAATAATTCAGTACACTCTGGAACTGGCCACAGTCCTTTTTATACCTTATTTGGGCATCACCCTCGAACCTCAAACCTTGACTCACCTCAGTACCTCGGAATGCCTGCAGTAGAACATCTGCATTCTACAATTACCCAAGCCTTCAAGGAGGCAACTACGCATTTACAACAAGCTAAGAGAAAATACAAGGAGAATGCTGATCTACATCGGAGTGAAGCACCTCCGTATCAGATTGGGGATCAAGTGTGGTTAGCTACCAGACATTTACCACTCAAAGGGCCTCGAACTTTTAACCCAAAATATCTGGGACCTTATTCTATTACGGCAATAATTAACCCAGTGGCTGTTAAACTTGATTTACCAGCTAGTATGCAAATTCATCCTGTTTTTCATGTGTCACTTCTGAAACCAGTGGTACCCGGAACCCGACTACTCAAACCTCCAGAACCTATTTTAATAGATGGGGAGCCCGAATTCGAAGTGAAGAACATTTTAGACTCAAAAATGTTTAGGTCAAAACTGTTCTACCTAATTGATTGGAAGGGGTACGGACCTCAGGAGAGGTCATGGGAACCAAGCGACCATGTGCATGCACCTCGATTAGTCAGGAAAGTCCACCGACTCTTCCCAGACAAACCAAAACCCCCGGATGGAACAACCTTGGGAGGGGCCTGGGGGTTGGGGGGGGGGGGGAGGGATGGGCAGGGGGGGAGTGCTGTCATGATGCCCGGTTCAAGCCCTGCATCCCCGAAAGCAGACATCCAGTCCCCAAGGAAGGACCCAGCAACCCCATATAGGGGCCCTTTGGACAGTGTCCTGGCGCCTATGGCGCCAGGCTCATAAAAGACATCAGTCCTGGCGCCCTAGGCGCCAGGCTCATTATGGGAGTGCTTGGGTGCACTTACCTGATGCAGACCATGCTGCAGGATCCCGGCCTCCTTGAGGCCTGAAAGGAACTACTTTACCTGTGGGACTAATTTACCATCCGGGCGTGGTCGGGGAAGGATACATACCTGATTGGAGGAAGGATACATACCTGGAACTTCTTCCAAGGCTATTTAAACCCCACCCGAACAGCCACACGTGCTTCGCGTTGTTCTGCATCTAGCAGCTGGACGCTCACCGTGTCTGCTCCTGCATCCTGACTTCTGCCACGCCTGCCAGCATCCTGGATCACCTGCAAAGGAAGAGAAGAAGAGAACAGAAGAAAGAAAAGTCCTTACCTGCTAAATCCACATCCCGGAGACATCTCGCCGACAATCCTGAAAAGGAAGACTTATTTAAAAGCTCATCGCGTCGATTGCTGCAGCGCTGCATTCCATTCACCTTTACAGGGCGCCTCCATGTTCAGCAGCGATCATCCGGATTCGCAGTCACGCCCCAGCGCCTAGGGAGAAAAAGTCAAGAACAAAAGGTGAGAGAGAGAAGGGAATAATGAAAGCTAAATCTCCATTTTAAGACTTACCTGTTGATTCATTTCCTCTTCATTTCGGGTCCGCGGCGCATCCTGGCATTTCCGGACCCCGGCCCCTAAGGGGAAAGAGAGACATCAGCGTTAATGAGCGAATGAAAAGACATTACTAAAAAACGCTCATTAAAGACTTACCTGATTTCTACAAGGATTTCACCTCTCATCTCGGGTCGGTGCCTGTTCCCCGGCATTCCGTACCCCGGCCCCTATGGGGAAAAAGACATTAGCATTAGTACATTAATGCATGGACACAAGGGGAACCTCTTATCAAAAAAACTTACCTGGAAGCCAAGCAAGTTTGGTTCTCACCAATCCGAAAATCCGGTGAAGTAACTGGATACCAACGCGCCCTTGCATCAGAAGCAGGATGGAGAGCTTGTCCTTCCAGACCCTAAGGTGAGACGCTACGAGGAATCACAGAAGGGTTTCGAGGAGGGTGAGAGGGGAAAGTGGGAGGCCGATTGCATTACCCCGCAGACAGTTAATCCCCTATTTTCACCTACAGAAGGATACTTCTGCGAGCCAGACAAGCCAGATTTGGGGGCCCGGTCCAGTCCGTCTTCCGAACCCTGCACATCACCTTAGAAGAGGTCACAGCAGCGCGAACCAGGCTAGCGCCTCCGTGGGAGTCAGGTGAGCGTTACAAGCGCCTTCTCCGCCCTCTTCTTCCATCGTTGCTGTGGATAGGGAAACATAGAACACAAACATCAGGCTACTGAACATATGTGGGTATGTGCGTTTGTCACAATGCAAATGTACATCAGTGGCACTGTCAAGGGTCACAACCATTATCACCCTCCAATACACACAGGGAAGTGCCATTCACACACATTCACAAACAGGTCTGTCATTCACAACAGACACTCACATCCATGGACAAGGCACTGACAAGATCATAATTGTGTATTCAGATCACACACATCATGGGACATACACATCTCATTCACACACATCACCTAAAAGTCATGAGGCAGGCCATGGAGCTATCACAAATCAAGAACTCAAGTAACATACGTGCAGAGTGTTGGGCAGTCACACACACTCACTACTCACACGCACATGTACACCATGCATGTCCATGATGGTGACAAACACCCATGTGTCACACCTCTCGCATGCCCCAGACCAGACACAGGTATGCAAACATGTGTGCGTTGTTTCATGCCGGTGCGCTTCACGCATTACAACACAGACACCATCGATGTGGGACACGCTTGAATGGACTCACATGCAGCACTGTCAGGGACATGCACACAGACATCTGTACAGGAGGCATGCCAGACATAAGGCCAAGGTGCACACTCCAGCCACACGTCAAAATTCACATGCACTATGGTGGACAAGAACAAATGAATACTTACCAGATAGAGCAACAACTCCTAGACCTGGGGGTACAGCGCTGGGTAGAAGCGCTCCAGGACCCTCATCTCGTCGGTGGTCAACGGGCCCCAGCACCTCGCTCAATCATCACCAGCCTTGATGAGGAACTGGGCCTTGTTGTGGGTCCTGGACTTGAAGTCTTCCCAGAGCTTGTGGACATGATGGTAGTCGCGGGGTGCCACCCCCTCCACATTGGTGGCACCCACGATGTCCCCCCAGATCTTCATCCGTCCATCATTGGCGACTTGCGATGCGCCGTGGAAGAGGGCATCATGATGCCCCAGGACTTGCTCCACCAGGATGCCAACTTCCCTGGGTGAGAAGCTGACAGCCCTCTGCCTCTCTGCCGGGGGGTTGCCACTTGCCTCAGATGGTGTGGTGTCAAACATGGCAACACCCGAGGCAGATGTGGGAGGGCAAGGTGGTCCTGGGGCTGGGCTGTGGAGCGGTGGTATGGCAGTCGGGAGTCTTCAGGATCAGCAGAGGTGGTCACAACAACAGGATCACTGGTAATGGCTGATGAGCAGGCACCAAACTGCAGGGCATGTGGGCAGCAGGCACACAGAGTGGGCTGGCAGCAGCAGATGGCTCGTAGGAGGCAGGTAAATGGCCTTGTAGGCGGGAGTGTGGGTTTTCAGTGTTGTTTTGCGTGGCCGGCTGGAAACAGAGTGACTCCGCACGTGCGGAAACAGTACGTTAGCGTGTAATCAGAGGAATGGCCCTAAGCGTGTAAGTTACGAGACACTCGCTGGACGTTGGGCATTGCCGTTCAGTATCAGGTTAAAGGTCTGCATAGGACAACAGTGCACTGTATGTGCTTTTCGTGGGGACCGACGCGTGAACTTCATATATTTGTGGGTTCACACGCGAATAGTTCTCTACTATGGCAGTGCGTACTTCTTGTTTTGGGAGTGCAGTTGCCTACATGCACACGCGCATGTGTGATTTTTTTTTCTTTCATTCTACGAGACAGACGGTGAGTCTTGCATGCGTTTTTCCCACTGTGGTTATACCTTTGTGTTGCGTACCCCTTTTACGAGTTCATAGTAGCCTACGTGTTCCTCGCGTATGCATTTTTTGTGTTGCTTGGTGACACAGCGTATTGCAGGATGTTTTTTACTCGCGTGGGCTACCGAGGGGTCGCGTACACGTTGATTTTTGTTTTTGGGGTGCCTGGGCGTTGCGCGACCCGTTATTTTTTCAGGGGTAGCATAGAGCCTTTCTGGAGCACAGTGGTATGTTTTACATCACGTACCCTGCCCCCTCACTCCAATTGCCCAGGACAATTGTTGGCTGCACCTCCCATTGAGCTAGTCCATCAGTGCCATGACTGGGAGGGCAACAAGTGGGAAGGGAGGCAAAGGTGGGCGACTTGCCAGAGGTGGCCAAGGTGGGCGACGTGGTCAGGGTGGCCAAGCTGGCCAAGGTGGGCGACATGGCCAAGGTGGTTCACATGGGCAAGGTGTCCAGGCCCATGCAGGGAGAACTATGCCCCCGCCCAATTAGCGCAGGGAGATGCAGCAGCTGCTGACATACCCAGCACCTATGGTCCCGGACAAGCAGTGCCATCTGCTGTCCAGTGCAGCCAGGGTGTGGAAGCTGCAGGGGCAGTTGCGGCTACCACTACCCATGCTTAGGGTCAGCCAGCCTGGACTGTAGTGGTCCAGGCACAGGGACAGGGTGACTCAATGGCCGATTTCCATGTCCTGAAGGCCAAGACACGTGCGGTGCAAGTTCCAGGCACCGGCACCCGGGCATCTGGAGCAGCAGTGTCATCTGCTGTTCACACTGGCCAGGGTCTGGAAGCTGCAGGGGCAGCTGTAGCAACCGGCACCCTGGCTCAGGGTCACCCAGCCAGGACTGGATTGGTCCTGCCCCAGTGTGACTCAGGGGCCAAGCCCCTTGTCACTAAGGCCAAGACACGTGTGGTGCAGAAGCTGACCTTCTGTAGTTACATTGGTGACCGATTCCATAGGCCAGTCCACCTGTACTCCAGCCCCTACTGACCATATCGGTACAAGCCACTCCGGGTGTGCACCACCTCACAAGAAGCAGAAGCATGCTTAGACCTCAGACACGTTACAGGAGTCCCACACGTCGAGAAAGAGGAGTTTCTGTAATGAGGAACTGAACATGCTCGTGGACTACATGTTGGGAAAACGGCCTGGACATGCTGGTGCAGGCAGGGAGCACACATACACTTGCTCAGCGTATGACCCACTGGCAGTGCCTCGCGGACCATATTAGCGTCTTGGGCTATGAGAGGCGCACAGCTGGTGATGTTGTGAAGCATTGGAATGACCTCCGACACCGAGCAAAAGACAAGCTGGCTTCAAAGTTCGCCTCTACTCTGGTGACTGGCAGTGGGTCACCACCAGAGGACGATGAACTCACTGGACATGAGGAGATTGATAGTGATTTCATTGCAGTGGAGCAGATCCAAGGCGTGGGAGACCTGCCATGTGATGTTGGACTGATACATGCTTGTTGTCATGCAGACTGCATACAAACCATGTGCTGCACACAGAGGCAATCCTCATCACCACACTAGCTCCCTCCTTCCATGACACTCTCTGTCCAGCCTCTCTTGGCCATATTCTTGCTCCAACCTGTAGTCGTGGATAGCCTGTGATGATCTCCCCATCAACAGTTGCCTTCTATCGTCACATGACTGGCGTCTCTGTGAGGTCACCCTGCAAGTTTACTCCTCCTCAGAGGCCTTCTTCCTTTCATCTCCATCTCCCAGCAGCTCACTGTCTCCAGAGGACTGGTAATTCCTATGGTGGACTACTGCAACGTGCTTTACCAGGATTTCTGTGATTCTACACTCTTCCCTCTCTAACTCTGCCAGTCCTGGACTGTGTCAAAAGTCCTTTAGGCTTGGTGCAAGGTAGCTCTCTAGGACTGTGATGGCACAGGCTCACAGTGGCTAGGAGTGTTCATTCCTGAACCCTATGCATTCTTAGCAAGCCCCTATGGGTCCTGGGCCGGCAATTCCTTCAACTCCACCTCCAGTATTTACTTCATTCTCATGGTCTTTCATCATCCCTTTCTTACTCCCTCAGGGTCAGTTGCTCCTCATGGAAATTAGTTTGTGGTTCACGTCTATGTTGAGCTGGGGCCTCCCTCTATGTAACTGGAGCTGTAGCTTCTCCGGGTATGCAGGCACTTCTGATGTTTCTTCATGTGTGGTGCTTTCTGTCCTCCTCTCCCCTGCTGTAGTCCCAGATGACAGAGAATGCACTTGCCACCTGCCCACACTGTCTGCTACGACACGGTCCTCTGAGCAACCATTTTAACCCATGCACTGCCTCCCAGCCACCCCCCGCCCTTGGTGGTGGGGTTTATTGTATCCCTACAACCCACTACCAACACTTGATGACGGCACTTACCCTTACACTGCCACTGCCATCAGGCCACGACATTGACATTACTGGATCTGTGTTTTTATTCATAGTTTAGGTCGTACCCATGTACTGCACTGCACCAACGCTTCTAAACCCTGTTTGCCTATTCACTTGCATGATGTCAAGGTGACCTAGCATTATTGAATCTGTATGCCTGCCATCACTGTATTACAACACCCTGGCGTCGTTGCACCCTGTGACACATGTGTGTGTTTTCTAATAGTGAATTCCATGAAATGTCATCTGACATGCATTGTACATGGCTCATGGTCAGTAGTATTCAACTTCCATCTAAGGCTGGTTGACAATTCTGGCATGGCTGTGCTACGTGCCATCTGTTTATTGGCATCAGTCATGTTTGTGGAAGGACTATGCCAGTCACATCCTTGTGTGTGATGCAGGTGCTATGCAGTATATGTGTTCTTTTGCCCTTTGACACGCATCCATGTCTGCTTTCAGGCTACCATTCCCTTTCATTGACACTGCGTGCGTGCCTAACTGTCATGTGTGACATGGCAGGTTCATGTGTTGGCTGACAACACCAATACCTATGCTATTAACATTTGTATTCATGTTTTTTTTTTTATTTGTGCAGGTGATGAGGCACTGGATGCAGTGGAGGAGGACGTGGTACGGTAGCCCATGAGAATCCATTGGTAGTACAGACCATCCTGGCCAGAGGTGTCAGAGTACACCTCTGAGGAAGCCCAAGCCTCTGGTGCGGAAACGGATATGAAACCCTCATTGCTGTCGCAAGTGAGTGATTCTACTGTGGATACTGTTCAGAGGTCGTTTGGAGCACACCACGACTGAATTGCGGCCAGATAGTCAGGTATTAGTGAGGAAGAGGCGAGGGAAGCCTGAAGGAGAGCTGTGTGTCATCCGTGTAACACTGAAGGTTGGAGGTGAAGGTGGCTATCATACGGGGCAGGAGGGCCATGTAGCCATTGAAAATCCAAGGCGGTAGGCCAGATCCCTGGGGGAAAACGCAAGTAGAGGGAGTGATAGGGGAGAGGAAAGAGCCCAGTTCCACCTGGGATGGGCTGTCGGAGTGAAAGGAGGTTAGCCATGCCAGGGCCTGATCAATGATGACCAGGGTATCACAGAGACGTGCGATGAGTGTGTTGTGGTTCACCGTATCGAAGGCAGAGGAGAGGTCAAGTAGAATCAGGACAGAAGGAGAGTTAGAACCAAGATTTGAGAGCATATCTTCACCGGTGTTCAGAAGAGCAGTTTCCATGCCTCTGGATGGCCTAAAACCAGACTGGTGGTCGTGGAAGGAGCCAACAGATTCAGTGCGGAGGGTAAGCTGGGAAATAGCAAACTTCTCCAAGAGTTTGGCCAGGAAAGGAGTGATAGAGAACGGGCGATAGTTTTCCAGGAGAGGGTGCACAAGGGAGTGCTTAAGAGAAGTGGTAGGGAAAACTCCAGCGGCGAAGGAGAGGTTGCAGAGGTCAGCCAAGGCTGGAGCGTGAGAGTCAATGTGTCAAGGAGTTTCCCCATTCTCACCTGGATCCGATGTTTGCCGGTGACTTCGATTGCTGCCTTCTTGCGAACGCTCCTGGTCTTGAACAGCGCTGCTCGAGATTCGTCTGGTTCCAGGTTGCGTTTAGTTCCGGGATCACGGAGTCCAGGAATCCGGGAGACTGGAAAGGCTAGAAAAGCTCGGAACCAGGAAGGGGGAAAAGAAAAGGAGTGGGTAATGACAAACCGCGAGCTACGAACACACGTCTGGGCTACTCTGCAATAGCATTGAGACGCGCGGAGCCGCGGAAGGCGTGGTCTATTAATAGACCACACTGCGTTCAGCGCATGGAGCGAGCAAGGGCTTCAGCTCTGGACGGCCATGTTGGAAGTAGTTCGGAATGCAAGCCCCATTGAGACAAGGACCAGGAGGTCCAAAAGGGGCGTGATCTGAAGTTCATGACAGCATGCCTCCTCCGAAGGCCTTTCCCTCCAGGTTTGCCCGGGTGTATTAGGTGAAATATTCTGAGCAACCCTTGATATTTCAAATAGGTTCCCAGGACCTTTCGCTAGGAGGATATCCTTTCCACTCCACTAGACATTGAAGATGGCCCCGCTTATACCTGGAGTCACAAATCCGGGACACCTCATATTCCAGTTGGTTGTCAACCAGTAGACGAGGTGGTCTACTGGGATTTCGAGAGGACTGGATGTAGGGTTTCAATAGGGATGTGTGAAAAACTGGATGAATTCTTTTCCAGGAGTCAGGTAGCTTGATTCGATATGAGACAGGATTGATAATCTCTTTGATGGGAAATGGACCATAGTAGCGGGGAGCCAGCTTGTTTGGTCATAAGTGTCGGGGGAGTAGTTTTGATGACAACCACACTCGGTCACCGACCGTATAGGAAGGACCTGGTCTTCTCTTGGAATCTGCGTACCTCTTGGTCTGTAATCTGGCTTTCTCCAAGTGTTCTTGAGCCTCCCGGTGAATGTTGATAAGAGTTTTGATCCAGGTGTCAACAGTAGGTACTGGTGTAGGGTCAGGAAGAACCGAGGGTAAGAACGATGGATGGAACCCCTGACTACAATAAAAGGGGCTGGTCTGTAGCGCTGAGTGTTCGGAGTTGTTGTAAGCGAATTCTGCAACGGGTATCAGGAGAGACCAGTCATCATGGACCTTGGCAGCGAAACATCAGAGATATTGTTCCAGGGTCCGATTTGCACGTTCTGTGGCTCCGTTGGTTTGGGGGTGATATCCTGAAGAGAGGGCACATTGGATTCCTAATACCCGACAGAGGTGTTTCCAGAATTGTGAAATGTATTGGGGACCCTGGTCAGATATGATCTTGGAAGGAAGCCCATGTAGTCGGAATAAGTGTTCCAGAAATATTCCAGCTAGCTGTGAAGAGGAGGGTAGTTTCATCAGTGGCGTAAAATGGGCCATATGGGTAAACAAATCTATGTGACCATGATGGTAGTATATCCTCTGGAAGGTGGTAACTCCACTATGAAGTCTGTAGCGATGATTTCCCATGGTCTAGAGGGTAGAGTGGGCTGCAGAAGAAGACCCGCCGGTCTCTTGTTATCATGTTTGTTTTGGGCACAGGTTATACAAGTCTGGATGTATTGCTGCACGTCAGACTTCATTTTAGGCCACCAGAACGGTCTCTGTATAAGAGGGAGGGTGTTGTTGATACCTCGGTGCCCGGAATGGAGTGTGTCATGACAAAGGTTTGTTATCTTTTGCTGTAGCTTCCGTGTAGGAATGACTAGTGCGTTGTCCTTGAATAAGTAGCCTTCCTTGGCTCTTAATTTCCAGAGATTTCGTGTTGAAATGTCCTTCCATAATTCCGAGGATTGAGTTTGCGATCGGACTTCTTCCAGGAGATTAACTGCTTGGGCTACGAATATCGTGGGAGAGAACATTTTAGGAAATGCTTTATCTTCAGTGGTCACGTAGTCAGGACGGCGAGACAAGGCGTCAGCGATCAGGTTCTGTGATCCAGGGACATGGGTAATGTGGAACTGATACTGGGAAAAAAAGTAGGCCCAACGTGCCTGACGACTGTTCCTCCACTCCAGTGACTCTAGAATCTGAAGGTTTCGATGATCAGTACGGACTTGGACAGGATGTCTGGCTCCTAGAAGTAGGTGTCACCATTCACTGAAAGCTTGGCGAATGGCTAGAGTTCCTTTTCCAGGACGGAGTAGTGCGTTTCACTAGGAGTTAAGGTTCTTGACAGATAAGCAACGGGGTGTTCCAAATCGTCCTCCATCTGCTGCTTCAACACTGCTCCTATGGTGTAATTAGAGGCATCCGTTTCCACTAAAAAGGGTCGACTTGTATTGGGTTGAGCCAATATTGGAGCTTGTGTGAGTCTTTAAACGCTGGAATTCAGTTTCTTGTAAAGTTGACCAGACAAATGGGGTGTCCTTCTTTAGCAGAGTTGTACAATCTCGGAAAAGGTGGCTATGAACTTCCGGTAGAAATTGGCTAGTCCTAGGAAGGATCGGATTTGTTTCATGGACGTGGGAATAGGCCAGGCGAGAATGGCCTTTACTTTTGAAGGGTCCATGCCAATCCCCTCTGGACTAAGGATAAATCCCAGATTGTTTCACGTTACCTCTGTGCACTAACATTTTTCAGGCTTGGCTAAAAGGTGATGTTCCCGGAGTCTTTGTAGAACTGCCTTAACATGTCCTTCATGCTTCTGAGGGTCCTTGGAAAAAATCAATATGTTGTCCAGATAGACAATGACGAAGAGAAACAACATATCAGAGAACACCCTATCCATAAAACGTTGGAAAACTGCTGGGGCATTGGCTAGTCCAAAGGGCATGACCAAGTACTCGTAGTAGCCAAAGGGTGTTCTAAAGGCGGTCTTCCACTCGTCTCCTTCCCGGATACGGATCAAATGGTAGGCACCCCTGAGATCCAAACTGGTGAATATTACGGCTCCTCTCACAGCTTCCAGGATATCCAAGATCAGGGGCAGTGGGTACCGATCCTTGAGAGTGCATTGATTTAAGCCTCTATAGTCAAGGCAAGGTCTGAGTTCCTTAGTATCCTTCTTGGGAACGAAGAACAATGAAGCACCCGCTGGAGATTTCGAGTGTCTTATGGTGCCATTTTCAAGATTAGTGTCTAGGTATTCCCGAAGGGCCTTTTTCTCGGGTTCGGAAAGAATGAACATTCTGCCGAAAGGAATTACAGCTGAGGGATCAGTATCTATGGCACAGTCTTCGGGCCTATGAGGGGGCAAGGCCTGGACTATGGCAGTAGAAAATACATCAGCATATCCCTGATAGGCCTCTGGAACTTGTATGATATTGGAAACCATGAGTGGTGTTTCTTGGTCTCTTGGTGGTTCTTTAGGAGTTACCGAGGAGGGATCCAGGGACAGACAGTGGGACATACAGAACTCTGAGCCAGGAATAATGATCCTGCTGTCCAATTGATATAGGGATTGTGCTTTTGTAACCAGGGCATTCCCAAGACCATGGGATAATGGGCTGACTTAATGATGTCGATTGTAATCCGCTCTTGATGATGGTTCATGGAAAGTTGGATCTCTTTACTCTGCAGGCTTATGGGCCCTGAAGAGAGGGGTCTTCCGTCAATTGCTTCCACCGGCTGCATGGTGTTTCGGGTCTCGTACGGAATATGATGACTAACCACCCAGTCTTGATCAATGAAAATTCCAATAGCTCCGCAGTCCAGCAAGGCCAGAATGGGATAGGTCTGGTCTTTGGAGGGCGACAGGAAGGCCTGTAGTATCACAAACTGTTTTGTCCAGGAGAATTCAAGGATGGAATTGATGTGGAGCAAACATCTCTCTCCTGAATCTCTGCTCCATTTAAGATCGGGAGCTGGCGTTTCCCGAACGCCGAGGAGGTGCCAGAGGACATTCCCTGACCAAATGTTTGTCTGAAGCACAATACATACACAAACCCGTATGGATCCTTCTCAATCTTTCTTGAGGCGATATGGGTCCACGAAAGGCTCCAATTTGCATGGGTTCAGGTTCTGGGGCTGGACTTGGGTTTGCGTCCGTTCTGGCTGTGCTCTCAAAGGACGTCTTGGGTGGGTTTCCCTTGGATTTCTTTCTTTCAGCCTTCCTATCCTGGATGCGAAAGTCTATTTGCAATGCCAGGTCCATTAGTGCTTGGAATTAATTTGGTCTGGCCACCCTGGCCAGTTCATCCTTGATCTTTGTTTAGGCCTCTCCTGAACAGGGTAAAACTAGCCTCAGGGGACCAGTCTGCTTCCTTGGCCAATTGTTTAAATCTGGTCACATAAGTGAGCATATCTTGGGGGCCTTGTTGAAAGTCCAGCAAGCGTTCTGGACGGTCAAACATGCCTTTAAGGGCCTGTATGAACCCATCGTAATCGTCTAGGAAGGCATCGCCGGAGTTGACAAGGTGTGTTGCCCAAGTTAAGGCGTTGCCGGAAAGGTGGGATATGATGAAACCCACCTTAGCCCTAGGAGTCGAAAAATAATAGGGCTTGAAGGTAAAGTGGACCAGGCATGAATTCAGGAATCCACAGAGTGTTTTTGCCGAACCATCATACCATAAAATAGACCACATCGCGTTCAGCGCATGGAGCGAGCAAGGGCTTCAGCTCTTGACGGCCATGTTGGAAGTAGTACGGAATGCAAGCCCCGTTGAGACAAGGACCAGGAGGTCCAAAAGGGGCGTGATCCGATGTTCATGACACAATGTTGTCCTTGATGATTTTGGAGGGACAGGGGTCCACCTGTTTGGAGGAGGCTTTCATAGACCATACTTGTCTAGTAACCTCCTCAGGTGTGACAGGGGAAACAGAAGGGAGAAGGGGAGGGGTGGAGGTGGCCACGGCTGCTAGATAGGCATCCCTCTAATTCAGTGCCCTTTCTGCAAAATGTCCCTGAAGAGATGGATTTCCTCCATCTTGCAGTGTTGGTACACGAGAAAAGCGTTAAATTGTCTGAGATTATCACCGGCCTGACCTTTTGCTTCTGTTTCACCAGTAAGACATTGCAGCGCTGGCCTTATCGCCATTTTCTTTAGAAACTCTCCTACTTCCTTGTCCACAAGGCTTTGTTCCTCCTCTGTGTTAGGGAGAATTCTCAAAATGTGCTAATTTCCCTTACCTTTTGAGACCCCCAGCAACTTTGCTGGATTTCTAGGATTTGATTTTTCTACCTGGGAAAAGTGTGATCTTTTTTTCCCCACTCTTCAATGTATTTTGATGTGTGTTTTACTTTTGTGTTCTTCGGTTATGGTGTTTCTTTGTGTCACACAGCACCTTCAGTGCAGTGGCACAGGGGTGTCTTTCAGACTCCCCAAAGGTTAAACACTTACTCTGGAACTGACTACAGTCTCCCAGAGCATGTAAAGTTAAATTGACTTTATTAGTCTCTTTATATTTATTGACCCAGCGCACACTATCTTCCTATAGAGTGCTGGAGGGGTTGCCTAGCATCCCCTGAGTCAAAACACTCATGTAACAGTCAAATGTTACCCTTTCCTACTTTAAATGGTTGGTGGCAGTGGTTTAGATCAAACTACCATGATTTTACCCGACCGCAAACAACGGTAGCAAAAAATCAGGTCAGCCATGTTTTTCAAGATGGCGCCCAAGACCTATCTGTAAAAACAGACTCTGGTCGACATTTTTCGCCGTTTCTTTTAGGAAAGGTCCTTCTTGTGTTTAACTCTGCGTGGAACACCAGGTTTGGTCCCTTAGTTCATTGGCCTTTGGCGAGTTTCAGTGCTGCAGTGGAGTGGACAGGATGTGAGGGATGTGCCCGAAACTCCCTGTGCTTATTCTACTAGGAGACCCGAATGCACTCTGGCATGATTGGCTGGCTGGCTGTCCGGCAAGGACAGCCACCCTGCTGTGCGAGTGACAGCTAGGCTGGAATGAATGGGGGAAAACTGTTTAAAAGCAGGTCTCTGAGACTTGGAAAGCAGAGTCGACCACTGGAACGAAAGAATTGAAGACGAGCTGAAGGAAGAGGACTGCTGCAACTCCTGTGTCAGTCCAGAAAAAGTAGACACACCTTAATGATGGAGGCAATGTATTCTGTTGGCCGAAGACCAACCATCTCATGTGTTTAGTATTAGAAATACATAGCCATAAGCTTGACTAAAGTGTGGCCATTTTGATGTGATTGAAATCGCCATTTTGTTTTCTAACCTTTGCCTCTTGCCTTCTGTTAAAACTGCTTTGCTGAAAACTTATTCTGCTCCACTAGTACATTATTGTTAATGCATAGAGCAAGGCCGCGAGAGACTTGTTGAAACATAACGCAGCAACCCAGACAGAAATGCCCGGTCTCCTCCCACACAAATCCTTGAAAGTAAGCAAGAAACATTTAATCATTACACAGGTGCCAGCTAGTCTCGCTAATACAGTAGAAATGTTAGAAACAAACATTTAATGGCTTGAATTATGCTCTCCTTTACGGCCCC
Source organism: Ambystoma mexicanum (assembly GCF_040938575.1). Classification (NCBI taxonomy): domain Eukaryota; kingdom Metazoa; phylum Chordata; class Amphibia; order Caudata; family Ambystomatidae; genus Ambystoma; species Ambystoma mexicanum. The sequence goes on from NC_090923.1 coordinate 532,266,613, forward strand.
CCCTTCCCCGAGCCCTGTAGAGCCCTGGAGAGCGAGTTGACCCCCAGTACACGAACAGAAACTAGGAGATAGCGAAGCCTGGAATGCGTCTCTCCCCTGCACGCAGCTTGCTTGCAGAGAACTGAAGCAGTGTGTTCTTAAAACAAAGAATTGTGTCTGCAGGCTCATGAAATTGCAAACTGTTGCTAAATAAATGTCTGAAGGTGTCATACTCATCACAATTGTCAATCATCAAACCCAATTCAAAGGAAATACATTATGGGCGGTATTGAATGTGTCACCACTGATTGTAAAATGCTTGCTTTGTATATATGTAACTGTTGTACGATTCTCACTCTCTTGCGTCCCCCAGGGTCTGGAAACATACGTCGCAGGGCACGAGACCCAGTTGGCCAACTGAGACGATTTGCTTTGCAATAAATCCTAGCTTTTGGGAATACAACCTTGTGTCTGTCGTATCAGTTCGTGTGTGGTGATTATGTCTTGTTTCCATAAGGGAGAGTCCCCTAGGGGCCCCTTCAAGATGGCGACTGGATAGGGCCCCTCCCCCACTTGTTCCATCGTGTACGTTGTAAAATAAGGAAGGCGGAGAGAACGGCGAGGACGGGACGATTGAGCTGGGCTCAAGAGGTGTTCGGGGCGCCCCTGTGAAAGTGATGAGACTCCTTTGCAGATTTGCACACAACTGATCCCCGATCTACGTGCCCGGCCAGAGAACAAGGAGGCAAGGGTCCCAAAACGAGGAAGAGTGAACCAAGATACACAGACACGATTATTGGTTGCGTCAGTATACAGACGAATCGCGTCTTGAAAGACAACTTGATTGATCAGGTGAGTAGTGCCCCGATTCAAAGTAACCCTGATATTGGTTGAGAGTTGATTTTGCAAAATCATACACCCAGTGCAAGGTTGATTAGCCAAGGGTAAGGTTAAAACATGCCTGGGGTATTGTCCACCTTAGCAGGATTTTTCCACTGCGATAGACAATCTTTGGAAACTGCCCAGGTCGCACCACCCGTGGGGTCGCCGGTGTATGAGATGTATGTGAAGTATGGTGTAGGGGCGATAATGTTTTGTGAGATTTGGCATAGGCAAACCAGAAAAGAGGAAGATTTGCAATGGCCGAATCACGGGAGTTTTGAGATTCTCAGAATAGATTATTTGGAGAAGGTGTTGCTGAAAAAGAAAACACATCCTGCAGCATTTGATATCCTTAGAGACTGGAGTAAGGAAGCTATGCTTCGTTAGAAAAGTAGAGAGAAGAGCGTGCGCAGGCATAAGTCGAAATCAGAAAGAGTGAAAGAAAAGCAGGAGTAGGAGTGGGATGATAGTTTGAGAAAGTCAGATAGACGTGGTCAGTTGAGTATAGATAAAATATACCCACAACAAGAGTTGAATTCATCAGATGAGTTAATAAGCAAGATATTAACTGAAACAAGGCGAGAGCGTCCAACAAGAGAGTCTAAGAAGACCGCACCAGTGACTATTGCTCAGCCCCTCCCTATTGTTCAGATCCCAGCACAGCCACAAACCATACAATCAGCACCTCCGATTAGCCAGCCAGCGCTGCAGCAGTTACTTCCTGTGCCCGTTGTCCCATCCGGACCTCCCTCTCAGGAGATTGTTGTTGTCCCATCCGCTCCGTCAATTATTGAACTTGAACTCACTGAAAGAAGAGGGGACGGGACAAAGTGAATGCACTAGAGTGACTCGTGGTGCGATTAGCAAGGAGAGAAAGCGGCAGCTGCAAGAACAGTCAGAGATGTTTATAGACGGGAATGATGAAACGTCGACGTTGGCCTCGATGTATGATTTCAGGAGGAGCAATGAAAGACAGGTAGTGTTAGAAAGCATGGGGGAAATGGAAGCAGTTAATTGGGAGGGTACTGCCACAGCAGTTGTTGGATTTGAATGCGTTGGCACGATGTAGAGAGAAAGATGAAGAAATAAAGGAACATGTAGACAGGTTTTTTTAATTTAAGAATGAACTTGATGATGAATATGCTGAAATGTTTAGCATGCCAGGGTATAGGGGAAAGGATATAAGGAGAGACAGGGGGGAGGTGGCGATACCATATGTACAGCAGCAATTTTTTTCGTCGTCAAGACAAACGGGTGCTAAACGAAAAGTATGTGTACGAGAGGCGTTGAGATGGATTACAGATCCTAATATTCCCACAGTGGAAAAACATGAGATATTTGATGAATACCCCTTGCCAATGTAAAGAAAAGCACTGCAGACAATGGTTGAATATTTAGTAGACAAAGATATAGATAAGAAAGCTAGCCCCCCAGAATTGATGGCGGTATACAAGAGATATTTAGAACGTGGAACAGGAGAAACAGCCTCATCACTTGATTTGGGAATAATATTACATATGAGAGAAGGGGGAGGAAAAGTGAGTGCAGTATTTCCTATGAGGGAAGTCCCACCTACTTTTGTGCCTAAGGTAGAGATTCCTGCAATTGGCAATCAACCAGCGCGAGTAACGGAAGCACATTATACAGCACAATATGTGCACGTCCCCTTCTCCAGACAGGAAGTGAATAACATAAAACAGACGATTCCCGATATAAGAAAGAATCCAGTGGGATTCTATAAGGAAGTAGAGTCCTATTTGAAATCGTCCATGTTTACTATGAATGATATAGATTTAATATTGCCAGTAGTTGTGCCAGCAGACATATGGAAGCAAATAAGAAAAGTGGATGATGATGTGGCCTATGGCGCCACATGGGCAGATCTGGTAGCAGAGGATAAGAATAGAGAAGCGGGCGGAAAACCATCGGCAAATATGGCGGCTTTACCAGCACGGATAATACAAAAATGTAAAGAAATTGTTCCAGAAAAAAGAATTGTATGGGACAAATTAACTGCATGCGTTCAGGGTAAGGAACAAGTTACTTACCTGTAACTGTTGTTCTCCAGCATGGGTCTGGCATGGATTTGCATGCTCATGAATATTCCCCGTCGTCAGGCTGAGAATCCTCGGTAAAGAAAAAAATCAGTATCAGTTTCGTTTCTGGTCTGTCTTTCTTAGTAGTAACCAATCACTGATCTCTGGGTCATACTGCCCCCAGCCAATGACTGCCCTCTCCCTAAGCCCCGCCTCTGGCAGCCATCCTCAGATTTGGTAGCACGTAAAGTGGCACTATGACCAAGTGAAGAGCCACAGAGGGGTAGGCGGGAGGGTTCTCATGTGAATCCATGCCAGACCCATGCTGGGGAACAACAGTTACAGGTAAGTAACTTGTTCCTTCTCCAGCATGGGGTCTGGCATGGATTCACATGCTCATGAATATAAGAATACATAGCAGTACACACATGCACAACCATGGGAGGTGGCAACAGGCTCAACATTAAGCAATACAACAACTCAACATTAAGCATCTCTTACCTCCTCACCAGGCTCACCTTAAGCGAACAGGTTGCGCAGCACTGCTTGGCCGACCCTGGACTCCTCCCTGGAGTCCCGATCGACGCAGATGTCCAGCAGGGGCACACCTGACAGGAACGCCGTGGTAGCAACGATCGCTCTGGTCGAATGGGCTCTCGGACGGCCGGGCAGCGGTCGGTTTGCCAACCGGTGACAGTGGATGATGCAGCCAGGGAGCCATCTGGAAATGGAAGTCTTCGAGAGAGCCTTCCCTTGATTCACAGTCCCAAAGTTCACAAACAGCTGTGACGTCTTCCGAAAACTCTTTGTGCGGTCCACGTAGAACTTCAGCGCTCTAGCTACATCCAGCGAGTGCAAAGTCCTCTCGGCCGGCGTTGAAGGCGACGGGAAGAAAACTGGTAACACCAAGGGCTCGTTGAGGTGGAAATCCGACGGCACCTTGGGCATGAAGGATGGGTGCGTCCTCAGCACCACCCTTGTGTCGTGAAAAGTCAAGTATGGAGGCTTACAAGATAGGGCCTGGATCTCTCCCGCTCGTCGTGCGGAGGTGAAGGCCACGAGGAATGCTGTCTTCCACGACAGGAACTTCAAGGGCGCCAAATGCATAGGCTCGAATGGGGCCCCCATGAGCCTGGTCAGCACCACATTAAGCTCCCACGCCGAGGCAGGAGCCTTCACCGGCGGGTGAGACCACAAGGACGCCCGTCCCGTAGTCCTTGTATATCGGGAGATGGCCGATATTTTAATGGAGGCGTGAGCCAGTCCAGCTTTGGCCAGCAACATTAGGTACGGCAGCACTTGAGGGGCCGTAATCCGCAGAGGGTTAATCTTCTGTGCACGGCACCAGACAGAGAACCTCTTCCACTTATGTCCGTAGCACTTGAGGGTGGAGGATGCCCTGGCCTTTGCAAGAACCTCTCTGCAGTCAGCCAGGATATCGTACCCTCCAAACTCTAGCGCTGCAGGAGCCAGGCCTGCAAGTTCAGCGACTGCGGATCGTGATGGAGAATGGCGCCTCCTTCTCTGGAGAGAAGATCTGCGTCAGCCGGCAGCTTGACTGGTCGGGACGTTGACAAGTCCAGAAGGTCCGAGAACCAGATCTGCCTCGGCCACGCCGGTGTGACGAGGATCATCCTGCACCTGGACTTCTTGAGCTGGTTGATGAGGCGTTGTAGCAGGCGCCGCACCTTGCCCAGGATGGTCTTGGTCCTCTCCTCCGAAGGGGAGGCCAATTGCCCCACTGTATAGAACTTCGCTCCCAGAAACAGTGCTATCTGCGATGGGGCCAGGTGGGTTGCCCCGAGCAATGCCAGTGGTTAAGATTCAGTCTAAACCTTCCAGCCATCACCTCTTTGTTTTTGCTTTGTCACCCCGAGTGGGACGGTTATGCCCAGACGTGGGTCCCGTGCCTGCTGTGCCTAGAGACCCTTGCTACTCCTCACTGATGAGCCCCAACAAGGGCGAAACATGTTTGGGGATGCTTGTGGTCTCGTGCAGAAGAGATGTGACCTAGCAGTTCGGGCTGGACTGCCCCTTTTGGGGTGGGGCCATGCCTGATTTGCATATGGTCTTTCCCCTTCTGTAATGGCTTGGCAGGCGAAGAACGATGGTCTGGAGGGTTGCCCGAGCAATGCCAGTGGTTAAGATTCAGTCTAAACCTTCCAGCCATCACCTCTTTGTTTTGGCGTGAGCCAGTCCAGCTTTGGCCAGCGACAGTAGGTACGGCAGCACTTGAGGGGCCGTAATCCGCAGAGGGTTAATCTTCTGTGCACGGCACCAGACAGAGAACCTCTTCCACTTATGTCCGTAGCACTTGAGGGTGGAGGATGCCCTGGCCTTTGCAAGAACCTCTCTGCAGTCAGCTGGGATATCGTACCCTCCAAACTCTAGCGCTGCAGGAGCCAGGCCTGCAAGTTCAGCGACTGCGGATCATGATGGAGAATGGCGCCTCCTTCTCTGGAGAGAAGATCTGTGTCAGCCGGCAGCTTGACTGGTGGGGACGTTGACAAGTCCAGAAGGTCCGAGAACCAGATCTGCCTCGGCCACGCCGGTGCGACGAGGATCATCCTGCACCTGGACTTCTTGAGCTGGTTGATGAGGCGTAGCTAGCAGGCGCCGCACCTTGCCCAGGATGGTCTTCGTCCTCTCCTCCGAAGGGGAGGCCAATTGCCCCACTGTATAGAGCTTCGCTCCCAGAAACAGTGCTATCTGCGATGGGGCCAGGTGGGATTTGGGGTAGTTGATGGCGAACCCCAGCTCCGTGAGCAACCGGACGGTCCTCGCCGTGTGCTCGACGGCGAGTTCCCTTGTCCTTGCCCGGATTAGCCAGTCCAGGTAGGGGTAAACGTGGATCCCCTGCGGCGCAACCGCACCGCCACCGGTGCCAGGCACTTGGTGAAAACCCTGGGTGCCGACTTTAATCCGAACGGTAGGGCTCTGAATTGGTAGTGGCGTCCCTGAACCACGAACCTGAGGAACTTCCTGTGCCTTTTTAGAATAGGGATGTGAAAGTAAGCATCCTCCAGGTCCAAAGACGACAGGAAGTCGCCTTCATCCAGCTGTCCCAGCACATGCTGGAGGGTGACCATCCTGAATTTCTGCGCCTTGATGTACTTGTTTAAGCGGCGCAGGTCCAGGATGGGGCGCCAACTGCCTGTCTTCTTCCTGATGAGGAAGTACCTTGAGTAACCTCCAGAGCCCTGGAGCCTTCTGGGGACGAGCTCATTGGCACCTTTCTTGAGCATCGACCTTACCTCCAACAGCAGTTGAGGGACGTGATTTTCCTTCTTGGCCACGGGAGGAATGTGAGGGCACTTTTTTGGAATTCCAGCGAGTGCCCGTTGGCCAGGGCGTCCAGCACCCAACGGTCGGTGGAGATGGACTCCCACACGCCGACGAACTTCGTCAGCCGGCCTCCCACTGGGGTGCTTCGGTGGGGGTCCGACAACACGGACGGGTCAGTCTTGCTTGGAGGCAGCCTTGCCGCCTTGGCCTCCTTGGCGACGACGGCGGGATCCCCCCTGCTTGCCGTGCCCTCTGTAGGACTCCTGGGAAGATGAGCGGGCCACCTGGTGGTAAGTGGAGGAGCCACCGCTGGAACCTTTGGAGGCACCCTGTCTGCCTCCGGAGCTCCGAAAGGGCTGTCGCTGTTGAGGCACCCCTAGGGCCCGGGCCGTCTCCGAGTCGGTCTTGATGGCCTGTAGAGACTCGTCCACCGCCTTACCAAAGAGGTTGTTGCCGTCGAACGGCTTGTCCAACACTCTGGTCTGGACGTCCAGGCGAAAGTATGTCGCCTTGAGCCATCCTCGTCGTCGGAGGCAAACTATGTTGCCCAGTTGGCGAAAACCGGTATCGGCAATGTCCGTTGCCACCGTAATGGCGTGATCCGACGCCACCTCCCCTTCCTGCAGAATTTCTAGGGCCTCCGCCCTCTTGTCGTCAGGTAGGAAGTCTAGCAGGGGAGCTTTCTTGAACCAGAGCTCCCTGTCGTAGCGGGCCACGATCGCTAAGGCATTGGCTGCCTTAATCGTCGTCGCCGCCGACATGACTCGTCGTCCCATGGAGTCCAACTTCTTGCCCTCGCTGTCCAGCAGGGAAGTGGAAGTTGAAGCCGCCGCACCCGTTGCCGCCTTCTTAGCCGCTGCCGAGACGACAGAGTCCGGCGTGGGCTGGGCCCTGAGGCACAAGGAGGCGGCATCAGGGACTCGGTACTTCTTCTCGTACCTTTCCCTCTTGGCAGGTGCCGTGGAAGGGTTCTTGAGGACCGCGAGCCCCTCGTTCCAGACGTCGTCGAGCAAAGGCACTGCGAGGACCGTCTTCCTCTTGGCCTCTTGTCGTTGGTATAGAAACCCTTCCTTTTTTTCTTCAGGGCAGAGCTGGAAGAGCTCGGATGCCCTGGTTATCATGGCGTGGAAAGAGCCAATTTCGTCGGCTGGGGCAGCCCGCGGGGGGCCGGGGGGGGGTGATGACGGGATGTCCGCTGTGTCATTGCTGCCATCATCGTCCGTCCCCGTCGCTGTGTCCGTCGTCGTATCCTCTCTAGGGTCTGACGAGGACGAGGGGTCCACAGGTCTCGCAGGCACGAATGGCGGAGCAGGGTGGACTCTCCTCCACTTGTTCGGAGGGCTTCCCGACGGGCCCGGTTCTGGATCCTCCGTCGGGGTCCTTGGTAATCTCGTCCTTATCTCGGTACATAAGGATTCGATTGCCAACAAAATGGCTGCCGAGCTATCCTGTGGCTCGGGTAATGGCTGCGACGGACGGGATGGCCGTTCCACTGGGCCCTCTACGTCGCCATCGTCGCTATCCTCGATCACGTCAGCAGGGGCCGCCCCCTGGGATCGAACCCTCTCAAACCTCTCGTTGAGGCCTATGAACCTCTCCTTGAGGCCTATGCTCTCGTTGAGGCTTATGGACCTCTCGTTGAGGCCTTTCTCGGTTTCTACCAGCTCCTCCTCAGAGGCTGATTCCGAGTCTGTAATGGCCACCGGCCCTCCCCCCCTCTTTTTCCGCCGGGGGCTTCACGGGGGTCTTAACAATGGGCTGGAAAGAGGATTCCCTCCGCGGTGGCAGGGATACTCTGGGCCCAGAGGCCGTTTTCACTGGCGTAGTCTCATCCGGCTTCGCCAGGGTCGCAGCGACCACTTCGGCAGAGGCCTTTGCCAGATGGATCAAAGCCCTCACCACCTTAGGTGCGTCCTGGGCCTTCGCCTTGGGGGGAGGGTCAGCACCTCGCTCCCCCTTCGAGATCGACCGGGTCCGCTCCAGCGGTTTACCCGGGTTCTCGGACTTCCTCTTCCCCGAACCAAAGTGCTGGATCGTGGTCGAACGTGCTGGGGAAGTAGCACCCTGCCTGGCAGCTGAAGAGCCCGACCTTTCGGCGCTCCCGGTGCCCGCGGACTCGCGGTGCTTGGCCTTCTGTTGGGCCCCTGTTGCCGGGGCACCCTCACAGGATTTAGAAGCCCGCTCAGACTTTTTTTTCGCCTTCTCACCTGCTGTGCGCTTCTCCAGCCAGGCGGCGAGGCAGGAACGACGATCTTGTTTGGTCTGTTCCGAAAGGTTCTTGAAAAACGCACAGTCCTTCTCCACGTGCGTCTTGTCCTCATGAAGACAGTAGAGACAACGCGAGTGCTCGTCCTCCTTGAAAACGTTCTGCAATCCGCATCCAGGGCAGCACCTGAACAGCTTGGATCCGGGGGTCGAGCTTCCCTTGTCCTGGCCATGTCCATTGAGGTAGGCCGCAGATCTTCCGGAATCCTCCAAGAAGTGTAAACTCGACGAAAACTTAAAAATGAGAAAATGAGAAAATCTGAAAAAGCGTGAAAACGCAGTAAAAAACTCGAGAGCTAAACACGAGGACTCCCAACACTTGAGCGTGCGGTAAAAATCTGAGGATGGCTGCCAGAGGCAGGGCTTAGGGAGAGGGCAGTCATTGGCTGGGGGCAGTATGACCCAGAGATCAGTGATTGGTTACTAAGAAAGACAGATGAGAAATGAAACTGATACTGATTTTTTTCTTTACCGAGGATTCCCAGCCTGACGACAGGGAATATTCATGAGCATGTGAATCCATGCCAGACCCCATGCTGGAGAAGGAGGAGTTAGCCACAGATTTTTTTAATAGATTTGAGGAAGTATTTACAGATTTTAGTGGACAGGATGTAAGCACAGAAGCAGCTAAAAGACTATTTGTCAATAAGTATGTGAGAGGGTTAATACCTCCAATCCAAAACCTAATAATGATGTCAGAAAGTGCATGGCAAGCAAAAACATTGAGCAAAGTATTGCATATGGCCCAATATTATGAGAACAGAGTGAATACAGAGAAAGAGGTGAAGGCTAGGGCGAATTTGAAAACAAGGTTGTTACTTCAGCAAGTGACGGGACACAAAAGAGGGAGAGGAAACGCACAAGGCAGAAGTAATTCGAACATGCATGGAGGGCCTCGGGGATTAAATCAGTGTGCGTAGCGCAGAGAGGAACGTCACTGGCGGGCGCAATGTCCACATTGCAAAATAGAAATGGATATGGACAGAGAAGACAGCATAGGGGGCACCCAGGAACAAATCGGCAGAATAGAAACAATATGCAGCAGCACCAAAATAATCAAGGAAATGTCACCCAGAATCAGAACCAAGCTCAAAATCAGACTGCACTTAGCCAAAATCAGGGCCAACAGAACACGCAAAATGGAAATAGAGGGAGGGACGGGAACATTTTTGATTCACAACCAAATACGTATTATAGTAATGATTACACATCGGATGATGTATTGTTCCCTCAATAGGATAGCCCAAGACAGGGGTCTGAACCAGTGCCTATTCCCCTGAATCAAAAAGGACCCTACGTAGAAATGAAAGTCAGGAATAGAGAGCATAGCTTTCTCGTAGATACAGGAGCACAAAAGTGCTCGATAGACCATCACTTGGTTCCGGAAATACCACTGTCAGGGCAAAGAAATATTTCAGTAGGGTTCGCAGGTACCCCAGTGATCAATCCAGTGTCCCAACCAGTAGCAGTGACATTAGGGCCATTCACTGAATATTGTCCATTTCTCTTAACAGAAAATTGTGGAGAAAACCTTTTGGGTTTAAATCTATTGAAAAATTGAGTGCAGCTATACATTGCACTCCTGATGGAGTGTTCTTGACAATTTCGCCACAGAATGTACCAGTGTCTGAATTTGTGTCCAAACCTTTGCCAGGAGAGTTGAGTAAGGTGCCAACTTGCATATGGGCGATGAATGACAATGATGTGGGATGTTTGAAAATAGAGCCAGTGAAAATTGTTTTAAAAGAAGGAGTAACGCTACCACATATTCCACAATATAAAATTTCAGCAGAGGGAGAGAAAGGATTGAAGAGTTTTGTTTCAGATTTGGTAAAATTGGGGGTGATTGAAGAGATTACAGGCAGTACATGTAACAGCCCCATTCTCCCGGTATATAAGAAAGGAGGTAATGAGGTACCATATCGTTTCATAATTCATCTGTGCGCATTAAACAAAGTAGTAGATCCTCAATTCCCATTGGTTCCAGACGTCATCACAATTTTGACAATGATTCCCGCCTCGACAGAGTACTTTAGTGTTATAGACTTGAAGAATGCCGTCTTCAGTATTCCAGTGCACACGGAAAGTAGATATGTGTTTGCCTTCACATTAGGACGACGATCATTTACATTCACGCGCATTCCACGGGGCTACACAGAGTCTGAGTATTTACAGCAGGGCATTGAAAGAACAACTAGATATGCTAGAATTACCAACTGGATGTGTGTTGTTACAATATATAGATGATCTATTAATCGCTGCTGATACAGAAGAGATTTGTAAAAAAAGTACTGTTTTATTATTGTCACATTTAGCAGCGCATGGCCAAAAAGCAAACTTAAAGAAATTCCAATATTGTCGAAAGGAGGTGGCTTATTTGGGCTACCTACTTTCGAGAGAGGGGAGAAGACTGACCCCGGAAAGGATAGAGAGTACTTCTGGTATGCCTATTCCAAAAACACAGAAAGGAGTCAGAGCTATAATAGGCATGGCTTCCTATTGCCGGCAGTGGATTGTGAACTTTGCATTGATTGTGAAACCAATGGTGGCATTGACAAAAAAGGATGCTGTGATGCCTTTGCAGTGGAATGAAGAATGTCAGAGAGCATTTGATCTGTTCAAAACTGCATTGTGTACTGCTCCAGTTTTGGGCACACCAAATTATGAAAACATTTTCAGGTTGTTTGTACATGAAAGTGAGGGCTGCGCGTTGGCTGTTTTGATACAGGAACAAGGTGGAAGAAATAGGCCATGCGGCTATTTTACTTCCGCGCTGGTCCCTGTAGCGCGTGCACTACCACGTTGTTTGCGAGCTGTTGCAGCGGCTGCTGCGTCAGTGAAACAAACTGAAGGAATGGTGTTGGGGTACACCTTGATTTTAATGGTGCCACATGCCATAGACGTTCTATTAAATAGAACGCAGACGCAACACCTCACATCTGCTAGATTGACTACATAAGAAATTGTCCTGTTTGTGCCACACATCCAAATTATGAGGTGTAGCGCTTTGAATCCTGCAGCATTAATGCCACTGCCCACTGGAGAATTAGGTGAGAATGAATCACCTCCCCATGATTGTTTAATGGTTACGGAGGAAGAAACGAAAAGGAAGAATTGATTTAACCGATACCCCACAAAAAGAGCCAGATGGAGAGCGGTTTTGTGACGGCTCCTGTTTTAAATTACCTGATGGCACATCAACTGCTGCCTATGCTATCACTACACTGGAAAGAATTGTGGAGACCAAAAGAATCCCCTACAACTCCGCACAAGCCGCAGAGTTAATAGCTTTGACGAGAGCCTGTGAGATTTTTGAAACTTTGAGTGTAAACATATATAGTGACAGCCAATACTCCTTTGGCATGGTCCATAACTTTGGCCTACTCTGGGCTGAGAGGGGTTTGACATCACATGGGGCCAGAATTCAACATGGCCCTTTGATTGTACTATTGCTGTCTGCACTTATGTATCCAAAGCACCTAGCAATAGTGAAATGCGAGGAGCATAAAAAAGTAACATGTAACGTGGGAGAGGAAAACGCGTTTGCAGACAGAATTGCAAAGCAAACTGCCACTGATTTGAATACCAAAATGTTGATGGTACAGTCTGAGGAAGTGCCCTGCATGATAGAAAATGGAATTGCTACTGTCAAAGAGGCTGGCAGAAGCCACTGCTGGCGTGATACGAGGGTGGGCTGAGGGCTCTGCTGAATTAGATCTAGAAGGTTGCTGGGTAGACAAGAAAAGTAAAAACTGGATGCTGCCCAACTTCTATGTAACTGCAATGGTGACGATGGCCCACAGCCCTACACACATTTGTGCCAAAAAGATAGTTCAGCATCTAGCCACAGTATGGGAGAACACACACAAAGAAAAATGCCGAGAGGCTGGTCCACAATTGCATCACGTGCCTACAACACAATGCGGGGAAGGGAACGGTGACTCCAACAGGCAGTTTCGGCCCTCCCTCCACGCCATTTGAGGTAATCCATTTTGATTTCATAGAGATGGAGAGGTGCCAAAACTTAGTACGTTTTAGTGGTTATATGTGCATTCAGTAAGTGGGTGGAAGCATATCCATTGAAAGACTGCACCGCAATGAGCACTGCAAAAGTAATGTTAAAGGAGTATTTTTCCCGGTTTGGTCTGCCCCGTGTCATATGGTCAGATAATGGGCCACATTTTGTGGGCGCAGTGATATTACAGATTTGCGCAGGTCTCCAGATTGACAAGAGATTCCATTGTTCTAGGCACCCCATGAGCGCCGGTCTTATTGAACGTCACAGCAGCATTTTAAAGGCCAAAATAAGTAAAATTTGTGCAGGAAACAAGATGAGCTGGGTAGACGCTTTACCGCAAGCGTTACTGTGCATGCGCACATCTGTGCAGGCAAGAACTGGGCTCTCCCCATACGAGATAGTGATGGGGAGGCCGGCGAATGTTTGGTGTGCACCACAGCCAAAGCGGCTAAATGAGATTGAATATCCTGTGCTCAGCATTTACTATAATCTGTTAATTCAAAAATTGCGTTTGATTCATCAGCAAGTGCAGGAGGCTCTACCCATCAGATACACTGGTGCGGGGTATTCACTGGAACCCGGAGAATGGGTTTGGGCCAAGAATTTTGAGAGAAAAACATCACTTGCACCCAGATTGCGTGGACCCTACCAGATACTTTTGGCAACACAAACTGAAATCCGCGTAGACGGGAGGAAGGCGTGGATACATGCAACACACGCTAAAAAGGTCCCATCGCCGTCTGAAAAGCTGCCTGATCGAGACGACCAGAAAGAGACAGCGGCCCCAGAAACGAAAGAAACTGTTGCCAGTTCTTTGCCACAAAATCGGTCTGATCCTGAAACGAAGCCTAAAAAGATTGCTATAAAGGAGAAAGGGCAAAGAGTGCCCCAACTTTGTCCAGCAGAATCTGCATCACTGCTGGCTGACAAAACGTGTACAACTTTGGCGCCCACCATCTGCCGTTGCGCCGCAGGCTGATTCCGAGCTCGAGTCTGGAAGTGCGTCTGCACTATTCATTGATCACACGATACCAGGAGCAAGGCGGTATAATTTATGGCCTCAGAAGAAGGAGTGATCAAATCTTCATTTCTTTTGATCTTTGTTGCCTCTGTTTCCTATCACAGATGAAGTAGGAACCGGAGGCCTAGGGGAGACCGGCGTGAGGGTTGTGCAAGTCGGACAACTCAAGAGCGCGGCTCCTCTGTGCTAAAAACATTCATGTGCAGATCACCCCTTATGGACAAGAGGGGCTCACATGGTATGAAGGCAATTGATAACTGCTCTGGAGTTCTTTGAGCAATGTGCAGATGCACAGAAATCTTTCCCAACGTATAGCAAAAACAAGGGGAGATTGAGTCAAAGGCTACCCTAGACATAGGCGTGACTCGAGGTCACCACACATTTGCAGCAGGGCCAGGTAGGCGACAGGTTAGACAAATGTTTAGGGAAGGACCAGCCTTTAAAGAGGGGAAAGTTTCACAAACTTTCTCTGTGGTCGGAAAGATTTCCAGACCATGTTTGCACAGTACCTTTTAAAGTGAAGAAGAGCTGTAGCTGAGGCAGTTGTTCCTGACAGTTCGAGCAGACCTCGCTGTTCCTGTGCTTCAGTCGTGGGGACAAGGAGGACGTCGGGAGGTTCCTGCACTGCCCAGGGAAGAGGCCACAAGCTCGGATAAAGGTTGGTTTAAGTTGCGAGTGCCTGAAAGACCACAAACTGGTATCCTTCCCACTGGCTATCCGGTTTTCAACAGCACTCTGTAGAAAATTCGACCAGGATGGGATGGTTTTCTGGCTGCTTGTGAGTTGATTGGTCCCACCAAACTCAAGGGAAGAAATTAACCTTGAAGGGCTTCTCCGTCGATGGAGTTTCAGGCAATTTGGACCTGCAGCAGGGCTTCACTGGTCGTCCAGGTGAAGGGGCCCATAGGGGACCCTTGCGTATGGAAACAAGGCACAATCACCAAACACGAACTGATACAACAGACACAAGGTTATATTCCCAAAAGCTAGGGTTTATTGCAAAGCAAATAGTCTCAGTTGGCCAACTGGGTCTCACGCCCCGCGACCCCGGGGGACGCAAGAGAGTGAGAATCGTACAACAGTTACATATATACAAAGCAAGCATCTTGCAATCAGTGGTGACACATTCAATACCGCCCATAATGTATTTCCTTTGAATTGGGTTTGATTGACAATTGTGACGAGTATGACACCTTTGGACATTTATTTAGCAACAGTTTGCAATTTCATGAGCCTGCAGACACAATTCTTTGTTTTAGGAACACACTGCTTCTGTTCTCTGCAAGCAAGCTGCGTGCAGGGGAGAGACACATTCCAGGCCTCACTCTCTCCTAGTTTCTATTTGTGTACTGGGGGTCAACTCGCTCTCCAGGACTCTACAGGGCTCAGGGAAGGGGGCCGTAAAGGAGAGCATTAAATGTTCGTTTCTAACATTTCTACTGTATTAGCGAGACTACGTGGCACCTGTGTAATGATTAAATGCCTTCTTGCTTACTTTCAAGGATTTGTGCGGGAGGAGACCGGGCATTTCTGTCTGGGTCGCTGCGTTATGTTTCAACAAGTCTCTCGCGGCCTTGCTCTATGCATGAACAATAATGTACTAGTGGAGCAGAATACGTTTTCAGCAAAGCAGTTTTAACAGAAGGCAAGAGGCAAAGGTTAGAAAACAAAATGGCGATTTCAATCACATCAAAATGGCCGCACTTTAGTCAAGCTTATGGCTATGTATTTCTAATACTAAACACATGAGGCGGTTGGTCTTCGGCCAACAGAATACATTGCCTCCATCATTGAGGGGCGTCTATTTTTTCTGGAGTGACAAACCCTCCTTTTGGCCGTATGCCAAACGCCTCATCCGTACATTGCATCCTCTTCCGACCAAGTATTTGATTCTGAATCTTGCATACTACTAGTCTCCTCCTCGTTGTAATCAATACTGATTGGCATGAATTCCTTTACTGTCTTCAATTCATCATTTTCCTGAGTACCTGATTTAGTAGTACTTTTTTTTGCTACCATCTGTACACACTCCTCACTTATTTCAGTACACACTATAGGTAAGCAGTGTATACAACAACAACATGTCTTGAGTATTCCTAGCACTGCTACTAGGATCGCAAATAATTTCCATTCTCGTGAGCGTAATACCTCCCAGAACCAGGAGCTTATGTTCAATTCCCAACTTCCTTCAGGGGGGTGTAGGTCAGAGCTTAAAACGTGCAACTTTCTTATTGCTTCGAAAATCATAGGGGAGGAGTCGCTTACAAATACGCAACACGCTGATCCCACGATTTTACAAACTCCCCCACGATCAACCAAGATTACATCAAGAGCCATCCTATTTTGGAGTGTCATTAATCTAATTCCTTTTTCCTCTAATGTCACATTGTATAATATATCTTTTCCATTTATTGTTTTCTCTAATATTCTGGACAGTTGTCTTATTATTATAGAAGTTTATTGCTTGGCCCCAAAATGGTATGAATGATTTTGCTATGTCTTCCGCGATCAAACCTCCTTCCTCATTTTGCCGTCTTCACCAGGCCAATTTGGCCAAATCTGATGTTCTTGAAAGGAATACACCCGGGAACAAAAGTCCCAAGTAACAAGTACCTCCCCAGTTTCTAGGTAACCAGGGATACACTTTTTCTCCACATATGAAATAAACAGGATCACCTACATAAACTGGCTCTACCTCTTTATCAAGGAATGCTATATTCATGCATCTAGTCAATGTCCCCACCGAATAGGAACCCTTTTTTCTCAGGCAAAAGGGGACAGAGCGTGTACTGTAATTTACTGTATAGGAGGGGGGCACTGTATCTTTATTTCCTTCTGGGTTCATATGAAACGTGATAACAGATGATTTATAGGGCACAAATCTGTCTTGTGGCATCACTACTGGTGTTATCAGTCGTGCTTTGGGAAATATAGAACAACCTACAGGTTTCATAATAATCTCTTCGAATTCATTCATATGTGTTCTATCTAATTGACCAGTTTCACTTTCGTTCCATTTCCCGTAATATAATGCACTCAAGGATGCGTAACATGCAGAACTCAATGGCAACGGCTACACATACCAACCAATTCCCTTACCACCATGCTGCGGCAAGTGGGCACATACCCAGCAATTATTTTTTCTCAATATTGAATGAGTCATATTCATTATTAGCAGTAATGTGTTATTCCCATAACCTTCCCTGTGTCTTTCTTCCATCGGGACAGAGTGTAAGTAATCACATGGACTGGGCTTTCAGTAGTGGAGATGTTTCCAACAGGCAAGAGTACTTCCGAGGGGTGTATTTCTTCTAAGTACCATAATACCAGTACTGTCATTATTGGGGCTGATATACTCATTACACACATAACTATCGTTAAGATCAGCATACAATTTTTTCGGCAATTTCTTTTTTGTAACCTTCCAGTCTCTATAGTTAACTCATTATCAGCAGTGGTGCAGGAGGGCGCAAAAGCTGGTTCCGGCATTTTTCTCTTGCTGTTCTTCTTCTCCAACAATGTTCGTCGTGAATGTCTCTTATCGTTGCACTCGTTCCAATGTCAATAAGATCAGTAAATTTCAACAGTTTGTTCTGCCAGTTCTTAGCAGCCTGGATTGCTATACATTGGTGTGTAAGAACAATTGGGCGGAACCCTCTTTTTTAGGTAAGGGGGCCTGACTCTGGAGGGTTAGGAGGTATACATAAACAAGGAGAGATAGAGTCAAAGGCTACCCTAGACATATTCTTCTAAGAACCGTGGCAAAGACTTAATGATTATCTACAAGAACTACGCTATCCTTTACAAAGACTCTGAACCATTGACTTTGGCCCAGGCTATATCGAATTGAATTGCTGGTTGTAGTTAACTGAAACCCTTTACCCTACCTATGAATGTATTTGGGCTGCATTTCTTATAACCTTGACTTTTTACCCATTTTTAAAGTAACTGAAGTGCCATTTTGCTCCCAATTCAGGGGAGCTGAACTAGTTCAGTAACTTATTGGTTGTGTATTGTGGTGTATTATTGTATAATATTAAGCTGCTTTCGCTAGTGTAATGTTTTCTAATTGACTGTGTAAATAAATGTATATTCTTTTACCAAGAAACCTTGAGTAAGTGTTTGTTTGAACCACTGTATTTGTTGGTCCCTTTGTGTAACTTGTTCTATTGCTCACTTAAGCTCTTGAGATAAGTCTGGCTGCTCAGCCAATGCTACCACATAACTGTGTAGGACAGGCTTGTACCAAAGGTGAAATTGTACTGACACTTATAGTCTTA
The DNA here is from genome assembly GCF_040938575.1 of Ambystoma mexicanum. Taxonomy (NCBI): domain Eukaryota; kingdom Metazoa; phylum Chordata; class Amphibia; order Caudata; family Ambystomatidae; genus Ambystoma; species Ambystoma mexicanum. The sequence goes on from NC_090923.1 coordinate 532,284,379, forward strand.
ATTGCATGTAGTGTTCCTACTGCATGTGATTCTGCCTAACACTATGAAATTGCGAAAGGTTGCTGCAGTTTCGTTTGTCTGTGCTCTTTAAAAATTACAGACAACACCCCTGCACAGTCTCTGCGACCCAAGAGTCCACAGTAAGCTCCTCCCAAGCGCTTAGGTGCATCGCTAGCCTACCACCTATTGCAGGAATTGCATTGCTTGCTACTGCGCTGTGTGCAGAAGACTGTACTCTAACCTGCTGCTGCAGTGCCAGGCCCGACGCCTGCATCTTCCACGGGAGGGAAAGGAAGGATTCAGCCTTCTGTCTTCCTGCTGTCACCAGTTGTTTCCTCTATAGGGCCTCTGGCCTCCTCAGCGGCTGGCAGAGACACCTCTGCTTCTGCCGCCCTGGCGGATACACAGGGCACAAACACTCTTTTTAACAATGTCTGACCTTTGTCCAGAGCATCAAAGGTGCTACCAAATCTGGACATGTCTTTGACATAAGCTTCTCCAAACAAAATCCCTTTAGCTGCTGCAGCGGCCTCAGAGGATTGTAACGCTCACCTGATTCTCGCAGAGGCGCCGGCCTTGACTGGGCGACTACCGTATCTTCAAAGGTGATGTGTAGCACCCGGTTGGCTCTTTGGGCTGGACCTCTGTGCACTGTATGCCTGACGTGTAGAGTAAGATGTCTGCAGATAGAAAATATGGGGTTAATGAACTTGGGTTATTGGGGTGTCCCTATCTCTTTCCTCTTCTCCTCTCCTGTAGACCCCAAAGGTTAACGCTCTCACCTTAGGTAAGTGAATGCCGAGCTCTCCATCTGCCTCGGGGCAGGGTGCTGTAGCCAGTTTCTTCACTGGATAGGTAGCGCAGGCCTCTTGACTTCAGAGGACTGCTGTCCGTCGTTTACTGCACGAACGGTAAGTTTCGAGTCATTCAAATGTCTTTTTAAAGTCTTTAGTAATGATGTCTCTTGTTTTGCAGGGTTCCGGCGATGGCGGATGACGGGCTGAAGTGAGTTGAAGATGGAGCCCGTGTGATGAATAGAAGCGCCTGGAAGCACGTGAGTAAGCGCTTGTTGCCTGCTTCACGATGCGCTCTAACTGTCTTTTTATTTTGCAGGTACGAGTTCGGAGCGGCTGCAGGGTGCCGGAATACCCACTGGATTAGATGTGGAAAGGAGTAATGGCACGTGAGTATTAAAGTTCCCCAATGTCTTTAAACGCACCTTGTTTTGTCTTTCAGATGCGGATGCAGCGCCGAAGGCCTCCGGAGCGTGCGAAGAGTTGGTAAGCTTTTGTCTTTCAGATGCCGGAATGCAGTATGAAGACCTCCGGAGCGCACGAAGTGTAGGTAAGCCTTTGCCTTTCCGATGCCGAAATGCTAACCTGTTCTTTCTTGTCTTTATAGGTGTTGCTGAAGACTGGATTCAGGATGGTAAGCCTTTTTCCTTAGGCCCAGGACTGGATGCAGAAGACACGATGAGCGTCCTGCTGCAGAGGGTGCAGAATAACGCAAAGCAAGATTCATCCACCGGGTGTGGTTTAAATAGCCTCCTGTAGTGCTTAGGTGTCTCCTTCCACAGCCACGCCTAAGTAAGAAAAGAGTTCCTGGTAAGAAAAGAGTTCCTGCCTTCCAGAAGAGTTCCAGTGTTCTAAATCTAGGGAGTGGCTCCAGCCCCACCCAACAGGAAAAGTAGTTCCAAACAGAAGAGGATCAGAGGCTCAACTGGCAGGCAAGTAAGCAGCATGGTCTGCTGCAGGTAAGTCCACCCAAGCATTATGAGCCCGGCGCTTCCAGCGCTGGGACTGGGCATATTTATGAGCCTGGTGCCACTGGCGCCAGGACTGGGTCCAAAAGGTCCCAATTGGGACTGGTTGGCACTCGGAACCTGGGTTATGGATCTGCTTCCAAGGGAGTTGGGAAAACCCTGACCTTTTGGAAGCAGAGATCATGACAGTACCCCCCCTCAAGGCCCCTCCCAAACCGGGCTTCTCCGGGGGTTTTGGCTTGTCAGGAAATGTTCGGTGAAATCTTTTGATTAGGCGAGGAGCGTGGACATATTCAGCAGGTTCCCAGGATCTCTCTTGGGGGCCGTAGCCTTTCCAGTCAATTAGGTAGAATAGTTTAGATTTGGAGATCTTGGAGTCCAGAATGCTTTTGACTTCAAACTCGAGTTCTCCATCCACTAGGATAGGTTTTGGAGATTTGGTTAGTCGGGTTTGAGGTTGCACGGGTTTTAATAGAGAGACGTGGAAGACCGGATGTATCTTCATGTGCGGGGGCAAGTCCAACTTGACCGCTACTGGGTTTACTATGGTAGTGATGGAATAGGGACCAAGGTATCTTGGGTTGAATGTGCGTGGCCCTTTTAGAGATAGATATTTGGTGGATAACCAGACTTGATCCCCTACTTGATAGTGAGGGGCTTCCTTCCGATGTTGATCTGCTCCTTTCTTGTATTGTTCTTTAGCCCTTTGAAGGTGAGAAACAGCTTCCTTAAAGGCTTGGGTGATTGTAGAATGCAGGTAGTCTACTGCTGGTGTTTCAAGATCTTGGAGGGGATCCAACTCCGAGGTTCGAGGGTGACTGCCGTACAAAAGAAAAAACGGGGTTTTCCCAGTTCCCGAGTGGACAGAGTTATTGTAGGCATACTCGGCTATCCAAAGGATATCTTTCCAAGTTTTTTCAGTTTGTTGCAGCATGCAGCGTAAATACTGTTCCAGAGTTTGATTGGTCCTCTCGGTTTGTCCGTCGGTCTGAGGGTGGTGACTGGTCGATAGTCTCACATCAATTTGAGCCGACCGACAGCAACTTCGCCAAAAATGAGAAATAAATTGACTACCTCGATCCGAAATTAGAACCGAAGGAAAACCGTGCAGTCGGACGATGTTTTCGAGAAATTCTCGGGCCAGAGTTGCTGCTGTTGGCAAGCCTTTGAGCGGAATAAAATGCGCCATCTTGGAGAATAAGTCCACGATTACTAGAATCGTATTGTATCCGGAGCATGGAGGTAGATCGGTGATGAAGTCCATAGAAAGCGTATGCCAAGGGCGAGGTGGGATGTCAATAGGGTGTAAGAGGCCTGCTGGTCTTTCCTTTTGACTCTTGTTTTGGGCGCATACTCCACAGGACATTATAAAGTTTCTGATATCTTTTTTCCAAGACGGCCACCAGAAGTAGCGCTTGATCTTTTCTGAGGTCTTGGCTATACCGGGATGACCTTCCATTAAAGAGTCGTGATAACAAGAGATTACTTTTTTCTGTAAATCTGTGCTGGGTAGGTATAATCGTTCTTGGAAATACAATAAGTTGTCTTTTACTGCAAAGTCCTTTCCCTGCAGATGCCAATTCTGTATATCTGCTGGAGTTACAAGTTGCCTGGCTTTATCCTTAACTTCCTCTATGGATTCTGTGGCGATTACACCCAGAATTCTTTGTTCGGGAATGATTGGTACAGGTTTAGGGTTGATCAAGTGTTCTTCCACTCCCATCCGAGAAAGGGCATCGGCTTTACCGTTCTTTGTACCTGGTCGATAGGTAATTATGAAGTCAAACTCGGCAAAGAATAATGCCCAACGGAGTTGTCTAGAGGATTGGGCTTTTGCGGTTTTCAAATATTGCAGGTTTCGGTGATCCGTAATCACAGTAACGGTGTGTCGGGCCCCCAGCAGATAATGCCGCCAAGCCTTAAAGGCAGACTTGATAGCCAGAAGTTCATTGTCAGTAATCGTGTAATTGACTTCAGGAGGCGAGAATTTGCGGGACCAAAATGCCACGGGATGCAACTGATTGGTTACCGGGTCCTTTTGTGATAGAACTGCCCCCATGGCAAGGCTTGAAGCATCAGTTTCCACGATGTAGGGGAGTTCGGGGCGAGGGTGTTTTAAGATTGGTGCAGAGATAAATTTAGTCTTCAAATCCTGGAAAGCTTGTTCCGCCTCGGTAGACCATTCAAAACGTTTGTTTTTCTTTAACAAGGCAGTGATGGGCTGGACTATTCGAGAGAACTCGGGGATAAACCTGCGGTAAAAGTTAGCGAAGCCTAACATGCTTTGCACACCTTTTACGGAGGATGGTGATGGCCATTTGAGAACTGCATCGACCTTCTTTGAATCCATACGCACCCCGCCAGGTGATATGAATCCCAAGAATTCAACTTCAGTCACGTTGAAAACACATTTTTCCAACTTAGCGAAAAGTTTGTGTTGATGCAATCTTTCGAGGACCATTTTCACGTGTTTCCGATGTTCAGATTCCGATGAAGAATAAACGAGGATGTCGTCAATGTAAACAACAACACATACATCTATAAGCTCTCTGAGGACATCGTTCATAAAATATTGAAAGGCGGCCGGGGCATTGCAAAGTCCGAAGGGCATGACCTGATATTCAAATAGCCCATACTTGGTGCGGAAGGCCGTCTTCCATTCATCGCCCTCTTTTACTCGTACCAAGTGGTAAGCTCCACTAAGATCCAGCTTTGTATATATGCATGCTTTTCTGACTTGGTCCAGGAGTTCAGGGATCAAAGGTAACGGATATCTATTCTTAACGGTGATCTGGTTCAGGGAGCGATAATCGATACAAGTTCTAAGGTCTCCTTCCTTTTTTGGAACGAAGAACAAAGCTGAAGAAGCAGGGGACTTGGAAGGACGAATAAACCCATTTGCCAGGTATTGATCCAGGTATTGTCGAAGGTGAAGGTTCTCAGGCTCGGTGAGGGCATAAATTCTACTACAAGGAGGAGTAGATCCAGGTATCAGGTCTATCTGGCAGTCATAAGACCTATGAGGAGGTAGAGAGTTAGCCTGATCCTTCCGGAAAACATCTTGGTATTCTAGGTATTCGGGAGGTAACTGGGGAGTCTCTGAAGAAATTGCGGCCAGTGCAACACCAGGTGGAGGGTGACAAGTAGAGACACATTCTGGAAACTGGACCGTTCTTGCTCGCCAATCGATCAGAGGATTGTGTTTCTCTAACCAAGGTATTCCTAGAATAATCTGAAACTGAGGGGCCTTGATCACATCGAACACAATCTTCTCATGGTGTCCATCTTGACTTACTAGCGTCACTTCTTGAGTGGTATGCGTTACTGGCCCGGAGGCTATCTCCGTACCATCCACCGTAGTAATGACGTCCTTTACAGCCTTGGGACAAAGTTAGATTCATCCTCAAAACCATTTCATGATCCACATAATTGCCGATGGCACCGCTGTCGACGTAAGCTTCAATTGCATGTAATCGATCCGGATTATCAGGGCTAATGAGGACCATAGGTATCACGAAATGCGAGGTCACGGAACTGGTTTTTACGCTCGGCAAGAGGACCTCTATTCTTGTCGGGCGAGGTCGTTTCCCTGCTCAGAGTTTGTAACTTTGGTAACTGCAGCTCCTACTGCCTTCTTGGCAGGTTTCACCGGACAGTCTCGAAGAAAGTGCCCTGAGTTTCCGCAATATAGGCATAATTGCAATTGTTTCCTCCTTTCCCGCTCCCGTTGTGTTAGAGGCCCTTTCAGACCCCCTATTTGCATGGATTCCCCGGAGTCTACTCCTTTGGAAGGAGTTGGCGGTTTGGAAAATACTCGAGCATCAAACTTGGAACGATCGGCCTTCCTGTTCTGCAGCCTGTGATCTATTTGAACGACCAAGTCTATGTAATCCGAACAGTCTTGTGGGGGATTCACTACTTGGGCTAAAACGTCTTTGAGCTCTCCACGTAGACCTCTATAAAACAGCGTAATCCTTTTGTCCTCAGGCCATTGAGTTTCCACTATTAGTCTATTGAAAGATGCAATATAAGCCAAAAGGTCTTGATTACCCTGTCGCAACGAAAGAAGCTCATTGTCCAAGGCCTGTCCCTGTGAATGTCTTGCGAACAGTTTTTCCATACTAAGCTGAAAGGCTTGAAAATCATGGAGAACCGGATCATCTTGATGAACTAGAGGGATCGACCAGTCTGCCGCATTGCCACTAAGGTACGAAAGTACAAAAGCTACTTTAGCTTGATCAGTTGGAAAGGCTGCTGGCCGGCATAAGAAGTGCAACCGGCACTGATTGATAAATACTGCAAACCTCTTTGGGTCACCAGAAAATCGCTCGGGCGGAGCCAGAGGTACATTCCCAGGTAGGTTGATCTGCACTGGATTCATAGAGGTTGTTGAAGGAAGATTTGCCCCTGATGCGGGTAACGGGGTCTGTCCGGCTTGTGACTGTAGCACTTGTCTAGCAAGATTGTCTGTTCTCTCCTTGGAAATAATTAGTTCCCTTCTTAGAGCATTCGTTTCCTGACGAGTTGCATGCACTTCTGCCCTTAGTTCCCCAAGTAACCGGGCTAGGGGGTCAGTATCCGAGGTTTCCATAGCGCCTGGGCGAGAGTTTTGCGGTAGGCTTTGCGTTCTGTAACGCTCACCTGATTCTCGCACAGGCGCCGGTCTTGACTGGGCGACTACCGTATCTTCAAAGGTGATGTGTAGCACCCGGTTGGCTCTTTGGGCTGGACCTCTGTGCACTGTATGCCTGACGTGTAGAGTAAGATGTCTGCAGATAGAAAATATGGGGTTAATGAACTTGGGTTATTGGGGTGTCCCTTTCTCTTTCCTCTTCTCCTCTCCTGTAGACCCCAAAGGTTAACGCTCTCACCTTAGGTAAGTGAATGCCGAGCTCTCTATCTGCCTCGGGGCAGGGTGCTGTAGCCAGTTTCTTCACTGGATAGGTAGCGCAGGCCTCTTGACTTCAGAGGACTGCTCTCCGTCGTTTACTGCACGAACGGTAAGTTTCGAGTCATTCAAATGTCTTTTTAAAGTCTTTAGTAATGATGTCTCTTGTTTTGCAGGGTTCCGGCGATGGCGGATGACGGGCTGAAGTGAGTTGAAGATGGAGCCCGTGTGATGAATAGAAGCGCCTGGAAGCACGTGAGTAAGCGCTTGTTGCCTGCTTCACGATGCGCTCTAACTGTCTTTTTATTTTGCAGGTACGAGTTCGGAGCGGCTGCAGGGTGCCGGAATACCCACTGGATTAGATGTGGAAAGGAGTAATGGCACGTGAGTATTAAAGTTCCTCAATGTCTTTAAACGCACCTTGTTTTGTCTTTCAGATGCGGATGCAGCGCCGAAGGCCTCCGGAGCGTGCGAAGAGTTGGTAAGCTTTTGTCTTTCAGATGCCGGAATGCAGTATGAAGACCTCCGGAGCGCACGAAGAGTAGGTAAGCCTTTGCCTTTCCGATGCCGAAATGCTAACCTGTTCTTTCTTGTCTTTATAGGTGTTGCTGAAGACTGGATTCAGGATGGTAAGCCTTTGCCTTTCAGATGCCGGAATGCTAACCTGTTCTTTCTTGTCTTTATAGGTGTTGCTGAAGACTGGATTCAGGATGGTAAGCCTTTTTCCTTAGGCCCAGGACTGGATGCAGAAGACACGATGAGCGTCCTGCTGCAGAGGGTGCAGAATAACGCAAAGCAAGATTCATCCACCGGGTGTGGTTTAAATAGCCTCCTGTAGTGCTTAGGTGTCTCCTTCCACAGCCACGCCTAAGTAAGAAAAGAGTTCCTGGTAAGAAAAGAGTTCCTGCCTTCCAGAAGAGTTCCAGTGTTCTAAATCTAGGGAGTGGCTCCAGCCCCACCCAACAGGAAAAGTAGTTCCAAACAGAAGAGGATCAGAGGCTCAACTGGCAGGCAAGTAAGCAGCATGGTCTGCTGCAGGTAAGTCCACCCAAGCATTATGAGCCCGGCGCTTCCAGCGCTGGGACTGGGCATATTTATGAGCCTGGTGCCACTGGCGCCAGGACTGGGTCCAAAAGGTCCCAATTGGGACTGGTTGGCACTCGGAACCTGGGTTATGGATCTGCTTCCAAGGGAGTTGGGAAAACCCTGACCTTTTGGAAGCAGAGATCATGACAAGGATGGCAACTTCCTGAGTTTCAGGTCGATCTTTACTAAAATCAATCGTTTGCACTCTGCTGTTATCGTACAGTTGGTATTACTTATTAAAACAAACTGCTCTTTGTGCCCAATTAGCCAGAATATGCACATCCATAGGCAGGGCCTCTTTGGTCTCTTCCACCATTTTAATGATCTTGGCCAATGGACCTATGGAATCGGGGAGCGTGTCCTGGCATGCTATCCATGAGCGGTCAATGCCCTTTTCAGGTCCTTGGTGTGCTTCACCATGAATGAGTCCTCCTCCAGAGTGTACGCTACTTTATCGGGCAGAGAAGGTCTGGGATATTGTGCCTTCAATTAGACTCTCACCTCCTTATTTAGAGGCGCACGCAGTCGCTTGCTCAAGTACCTTTTGGCCTTAAGTGGGGGCTTCCCCTCCAAGGATCTCGGGTGGAGTAGCACCTCTGGATGAAAGGGGTCGACCAGGGAACTATCTGCATTTCTAAACGCTCTTATTGTGCCTTTTGCACTGTTCTCCTTCCTGAGGAGTGGCCAAGCTCACAGAAAGGTGAGAACTCTCAGTGCTGCTGAAATCCCATTCAGTGCCCTCTTGGTCTTTCTGTGGGCTAAGGGGTATGCATAGCTCTCAACCATTTGTTTTGCAAAGGCAGGAGGCGTGGCGGGGGAGTCAGCCCTTTACAAGGCGGGTGACACCCGCCAAAAGCATGTGAGTTGAGAGCTATGGGTATGTCACCTTGTCCCTTCCATCACGCCTTTCCCTTAGCATGCTACTATTTTGTGTGTCCTTTGCATGATTCGGACAGTGGTTTGCCACTGGCTTTATGTTCCTCCTGCCATTGTCTCTTGCAGGCTCTGGGCCTCACAGTTGTCAGCCCTTGCGAAAAGGTGACCCAGCGCAGGAGAAAGTCCAGTTTATGGGATAACGGCCCTACACCTGCCCATGCTGCTTTCTCCATCAGCTGTCCCAGAGAGGAGTCCTGCAGAATGTTTGAAGGCCCTTCTCTGCTTTAATTGCTGTCAGAGGATTCTACTTCTACTTCTACCCAGGCCATATTGTGTAATGCACAGGAGACAGACGGCTAGTAGGCGCAAGGTGACGCACAGGCTTTTTATTATTAAATTTGATTTATAACATCTCACAATGGTTGTGAGGCTATTTCTTCACTTGTTTAATGTCTTTGAAGTCATTTAAACTGCACATTTTACATCAGCTAGTCCCGAGATTGGTGGCATGCTGGAGTTCCAAGTACTTTAAACCATTCAATTGCTGTAAATTAGGAAATATAAGACAAGAGCCTAAGAGGTGAGATGCCTGAAGTAATTTTGAAGCAATGAAAAAACAGATTTGAAGCAGATATAAAGAAATATCTAGGTGGCATGCCACGTTAGAATTGACACTGAAAAGGGACTTGCAGGCCCTTCTTTCTGATTAGGTCATAAGAACTAGCACCAGAAATTTCCCATCAAGCGTTGGTGCAATGGTAGAACTTCTGACTACAGTCCATGAGGTTGTGAGCTCAAGGGAGCTATCGGAATTTAATTATTATAATTTTTTTTAAATGTGATTTATATCATCTCACAATGGTTGTGAGGCTTTATATTCACTGGTTTAATGTCTTTGAAGTCATTTAAACAGTAAGTTTGCCATCAGCTAGTCCCGAGATTGGTAACATGCTGGGGCATGGTAAGTGCTTAAACTATGCATTTGCTGAAAGTGTTTTAATATAGAACAATAAAAAGGAAAAAAGCCCTCCTGTCGCGCTTCTCAAAATAAAGTGATGACACTAAGTAATATTCAACAAGATATTTAATTATAAGTCATTAAATTCAAGCATAGATAAGACAGACAAGCCTGGATACGGTGACAAAAGCAAAAAAGATTTTTTCTAATACTGTGACAAAGTCCAAGGAAAGGATCCTGGTTCCAAAAAAAAGGAAAATTTATGGAGGTGATGATGGCTTGTAATGTCCTAAATTGCTGGCGTAAAGTCCTCAAATTAAATTGCACGTTAGCTGTGATTGTTTTTGTAAGAGTACTTAGTTGTCGTCACTAAGTTTGCTGATGTTTTATTTTGATCCAGTTAGATTCCAAATTGTGATATCCTTAGTTGTGTTCACTAGCTATTGGAATAGAAGTCCTTTTGAATTAGAAGTACAATTGAAGAATGCTTGTGGAATACAGTTGGAACTTTTGGTATGAAATGAGGATTGGTTGCCAATACCACTTTGTCTTTGAAAAACCTCAAGTATGGAGGGTCAATAACCAATGCATGTAGTTCCGAAAGTCGTCTTGCTAAAGTAATAGCCACCAAGAAGGCTAATTTCCACGATAAGAATTTTAAAGGGGACGACGACATAGGTTCGAAAGGAGCCTTCATTAGCCCTGCCAGTACCAGGTCGAGACTCCAGTTCGGAAGAAACTTTTTGGTTGGAGGAAAAGTCTGGAATAAGCCCTTCAGGAAATGTTTAACCAGTTGATCGCTAAACAGTGGTGTTGAATGACTAACGAGTGAATCTCGAAATGGTTGCCATATGAACCTTTATTGAAGAGAAAGATAAACCTCCTTCTGCTAAGTGCAGCAAGTATGGAAGAAGCTGCTCTGCCGCAAGGTTCAGGGGTTCTAATCCTGGTTGATCTTTGCACCACATACAGAATCTCTTCCACTTACATGCATACAAAGTATTCGTGGAAGGAGCCTGTGCCGCTTGTAAAATTCTGCGACAGTATGATGAAATGGTCAGGGCCCCAAACTCGGGAGAAGTCAGGAGCCATGCTGTCAAGCGGAGGCTGTCCGGGTTGTGATGTCACACTGCTCCATTGTCCTGAGATAGAAGGTTTGGAATCTTCTGGAACCTCACTGGTTGTGTTATCGACAGCTCGTGTAGGTTGGAGAACCACGACTGTCTCGCCCAGTAAGGGGCCACTAGGATCACACGACATGGGTATTTGTGAATCCATTGAGGAGTACGCTGGATGAGTGGAAACGGAGGGAATGCATATGCGAACTTGCCCCTCCACGGGAAGGAGAATGCTTCCCCCAGCGAGTCGGGTTGTGGCCATCTACTCGCGTACTGTGTGCATTTCTTGTTCTCTCTCGTTGCAAAGAGGTCCAGGGAAGGATGGCCCCACTTGAAGATGTTCGTCAGCTGTTGGTCGTTCAACTCCCACTCGTGCAGATGATTCATCTCTCTGCTGAGAGAGTCCGTCTGTACGTTTTTTACTCCTGGCAGATAATCCAATATACTTATTTTCTGTTCGATGCCATATTTCCTGAGCTTCGGCCGAGAGATTTCTGGAACGAGTACCTCCTTGCTTCCTTAGGTAGAACATTGTCGTCGTATTGTCCGTCAATATTCTTACGACGATCCCTTTATGCGTGGTAAAAAGGATTTTAGGGCTTAACGTTCCGCCCTCAACTCCAGCACATTGATTTGAAAGGTCGACTCTCCTGGGGACCACTGACCTTGCGCCTGTAGGGACTCCAGATGGGCTCCCCATCCTGTCAGAGATGCATCCGTCACCACCGTCATCTGAAACTCCGGTTCTTGCAGAGGCATCCCTCTCGTTAGATTGTCTGAGAGTTGCCACCATTGAAGCACTTGCAGAAGCTCGTTGATGGTCTCAAAGTCGGGGATTATGGTCAGACAAATTGACTATCGGTCTGCCAGAAATTCCTGAATTGGTCTCATGAAGAGACGACAGTTAATGGAATACACAATGCCATGGCCCCCAGTAGAGACATCTATTTTCTTACGGACACTCTGGTGTTGGTTTTCCACTCCTTTGCCTTGTATCTGAGTTTTTGAACTCTCTCCAAGGATGGTTTTACTAGTGCTAACTGCGTCTGCAACTCCGCACCCAAAAACACCAAGCTCCTTGAGGGAGTTAAGGAGGACTTCTCGAAGTTGATTGCAAAGCCTAACCGCTGCAGAAGTTGCATGGTGGCTATTAGACTTGTTTTTGCTATTATCGGTGACGGCCCCCTTACCAACCAATCGTCCAGATAAGGGTAAACATGACCTTTTCTGTGTAGCCACGCTGCTACTGGAGCCAAGCACTTCGTGAACGTCCTGGGAGATGATTTTAGTCCAAATGGGAGTACTTTGAACTGGTAGTGGGTTTGACCAACTACGAACCTTAGAAATCTTCTGTGTCGTCGACGCATTGGTATATGAAAATATGCGTCTTGCAGGTCCAACAATGCCAGAAAATCCCCTGGCTGTATAGATCCAATAACCGTCTGTAGCGTAAGCATTTTGAACTTCAGACTTTTCAGTGTCTAGAGGTCTAGAATGGGTCGCCACTTGCCATTGGGTTTTTTGACTACAAAGTAGCGGGAGTAAACTCCCTGACCTCTCTCGGCCCCTAGGACCAATTCTATAGCCCCTTTCTGCAGCATAAGCACCACTTCTTGTTGTAATATTTGACGATAGGGTTGCGCCGAAAACACAGGTGGAATGTCCGATGGCACGTTTTTAAACTGCAAAGAGTGGCCTAGTCTCACCGTGTCTAACACCCAATGGTCCAATGTTATTTTCTCCCACTCGGTCGACGCAGAGAGATACTCTGCTTCCCAGGACCTCCTGAAGCTTGTCATTGTTGGGACTTTGACTGCTTGTCTTTCGTGGACGATGAATAACCTCCTCCGCTCCTCAAAGCCTGATAGTCTCGACCTCTTCGAGTCGCTTGGGCAGCCTATAACCTGGAGAGGAATACGATGGCCTACCGAAACCCCGGTCTATGGATGCCACAAATCGGGAATTCCCGGATGCTCCTCGGAAGGGGCAAAAAGATCGAAATGTTCTGCCGCTCTGTATGTCTCCAAGAGAGCATGCTGTGTTCGAGTCTTCCTTCATGCCTTTTAGGGCCTCGTCCACCTTCTCCCCAAACAACTGTTCTCCTTCACACGGCATATCTAGTACTTTGTATTGTACCGCTGGCCTAAAGTTTGTACACTTAAGCCAGGCTTGTCTTCTCAACACCACTCCGTCGTTTATTTGCTTGAAACCTGATTCTGCCAAGTCCACATCGATATTAATGGAGTGGTTTGACGCCTCCTCCCCCTCACGCACCAGCAACATAGCAGATTTTCTGTGCTTATCCGGTAGATGTTCCAGGATGGGGGCTAAACGGTATCACATCTTCCGGTCATATCTCGCCATAATAACCAGTGAGTTAGCTGCCTTTACCGTCGTCGCCCCTATCGACAAAACTTTCTTCCCAAAGGCATCCTGCCTCCTGGCCTGGTTGTCTGGAGGGTTTGTACATTTATGCTGTGATCTGGCCTTTCTTGCAGCAGCTGCCGACACTACCGATTCCGGGGAGGGTGGTGCGGATAAACATTTTGGAGTAGACTCCGGCGCTTTAAACTTCTTTTCCAGTCTGCCTTTAACTGCAGGCTACGAAAACGGATGGTGCATGGTTCGTAAACCCTCTTGCCAGACGTGGTCTACAATGGGGACCGATAATACAGACTTCCTCCTCCCCAGATGGTCGAACAAGAAGTACTCCTTTTCCTCCTCCGGGGACAGGCCAAACTCAATACCAGTTTTACCCATCATTGCGTGGAAGGAGCCGATGTCATCCGGCGGTGATGGTTGCGCCGGACTCCTTGGAGTTTCCACCTCTGCCTCCGATTCCCATGTCGGATCTCTTGAAGGGGACGATGATATGTCCGAAAAAGACTCTCTATGTCCCTGGTCTGACTCGGAATCTGGTAACTCTCCTTCCTTCGGGTGTGAGCGTGGAAGATCCTCACTAACTGGACGGGAGGCTGGCACTCTGGTCGATGACTGTGGGGCTGGACCTGGTTCGTCGATGGTCGGCGTAGTCGGTACCACTTCAGGTGCACCCATGCTAGGCAACTCTGCGTCCAACCTGCTCCATAGAGTCTGTAACGTGGACAACACTTCCAAGGGCAACACTGCCTGTGGATTCAGACAATGTAACTGGGATAGTTTGCCCACTCGAGACAGTCAACGAATTAACACCCTGCAATCCAAGATCCGTCGGACCAACCACCTGTTCACGGTTGTGTTCTATAGATGAAACTGAGAAGGCTGCTTCCTGTTGTAGTAGGGCCTCTGACAAGATCGGATCGTTCACAGCCAGTTGCCAGCCCTCTGGAGGGACCACCGTGGACGATGTCAACTTTTCAATCGTCACCGTCTGAATCGACGAGGCGACTGTAGGAACAATCTGCGCTGATGGTAATTAATCCGTCGACGGCCGAACTCCCATCGACAACAGTGGTGGTTGTGGCGCAGGTTCATGAGGCGTTCCCGCCTTTTTTTAGCTTGATTTATGCTTCGACGAATCTCGACTCGAGGAAGACCTGTGATGGTCTCCTGAGGAGGTCTTTAACAGATCTTTTCTGTCCTTCTTTGACGAGGAGGAAGATGAAGCTTTCCCTTTTGATGACGAAGAGGATTCCTTCGTAGAATGTTTTTCAGAGGGACGCTTCTCCGTCGAACGTGACTTCTTTGCCGGTGGCTCTGCAGACAACGAACGGCGAGGAGTGTTAGGGAGAATTCTCTTATAAGGCTAATTTCCCAAACCTAGTGAGACCCCCAGCAGCTTTGCTGGATTTTTGGGGTTTGTTTTTTTCTCCTGCTAAGAGTGAGACTCTTTTTCTCCCACGTTTAGGCATGATTTGAGGTATGTTTTTGACTTATTGTGTGCTTATGGGCTATGGGGTCTTTTTACTCCATAGGGTATCATCTGTTTTAATGTATGTGTTACACAGCACCCTCAGTGCAGTAACACAGGGGTGTCAGTGTCCCCCAAACAGACTCCATACCCTGGGACTAACTACTGTATCCCAGGGCATGTAAAGTCACCATTGGCTTTACTAGTCCAAAATTGTGAACAGAACCAGTACAAACCAACATATTGTGGAAGTACTGGAAGGGGTTAATTCGATTGCCCGTAGGTCTGTTTCCAAGGGGGCACTGTCCAGTCCCCCCTTGTCGAGTTTCTGGCTGGTAGCAGTGGTTACCACGCAAAATATTCAACCGGAATATTTCCTATGGGATTTTCCCATTGATTTTAAACGCACCACTTTTTGGTGCAATGTTAAAGATACCGCCGGTTTATTTATTTAATATACAATCACCGGTTGGGTCTTTTCGCCAGAACTCTTTTCTAAAATGGCATTTGTGTTCGTCTCTGTAACTCCAACCAAGGTCGGGCCCTTTGTTCCACTTTTTGGCAGGCTTCTCCACAGAAGCCCTCCAACTGGTGCCACTCTGTCTTGGGTTCCACAGGATGTGTGGGTGGGGGAATTGGCACCCTGGACTGCGTTGCCTTAGCAACCCAAGTCGCACTCTGTTCTGAATGGCCCAGTGGTGAGCCACCCGGCTCACCACTTAGCATGCATGAGTGACAGCTAGGCTGTTGAATGGGGGGTTTTCTGCATAAAAGCAGGGCTTTCGGGACTGGAACTTCAGAAGTCGCCACAGGACCTAAGAAATCCTAAGAGGGGAGAAGCCGAGCCATCTGCAACGATGACACCACCGGTGGAGCCCTGCTGCAATGACCTCACCACTTTCCCGACGACAAGAGAAGATCTTCTGCTGAAAGAGTCTTCTTCCTCTGAGCTGGTGGGATCAACCAGCTCGCCATTTGCCTTCCAGGACGTCTCTTGGTCGAATCGCCAGTGCCAAGCACCCCGGCGGCCGGATAGCCAAGCTTCACCACTGTGACCGCGAATAAAAGGAACGCACCTTTTCACCGAGCAAACTCCGTGGCTGGTCTCTTCCCTGGGCAGTGCAACGACTCCAAGTTTCCTCCTCGACGAGATCTTCACTTCCCCTGGTCGAAACCATGAACTGCACCCGCTGCCAGGAACAACTGCCACCGCTGGAGCTTCCGCAACTTTAAAGGTACATGGCCTCCCTTTCTACGGTTTGCTAAAGGTGACCCTTAAATCCTTGGCTTTCCAACTGGGTTGGCCCCCAGACCTTCTAACTTTACCTTCTGAATCAACCCAACCTCTTTTGAACATTTTTACAAAGACTTGAATGCATTTCTAAACTGTGTGATCTTGGGCACATTTCACCTTGCTCCATTTAAAGTAGGCCTGGCCTATGAACTTTGGCTCTACAGTAGACTCTGCCTTCACAAACGTGTTTTTGTATTAGAAAAGTGTTGGGAACTGTTTTATTTTCATGACCTGCCTTTTTCTCTCCCTTTAACTTAATTATTGGAGTCTACGTTACGCATTTGTTTTTACAAATAGTGGTGTTTTGACTTAGACCTGTCTAATAATTCTTAAGGGAGGTGTGTATACTTTTCTGAAAGTCTTTGAACTTGCTTTGATTTATAGTGCTAGTGTATTTCCTTAAGTGCATGTCAAATAATTATATACTTTTGATACCAAGCTCTGGTCAGTGTTTGCTTGCTCTACTGTGTTTTTAGCCCTATTGTGTAAACTCTGTATACTGCCATACTCTTGTTGAGAGATGTCTGACTGCTCAGCCACAGCTACCAGGTAAATCTGAGTGGTGCAGACTGCTACCAATTGGGTTTATTGCTTACTCCTGTAGTCTTAATCTTCTTGCAGTGATCCCCAAGGGAACTGCACAGGATTCTGCCTAACAAGGAGCTACCAGAGATTTAGATCTCGAAACCAAACTATGTGTAGAGCCTACCTCCAAGGAAGGGTACGCTCCCGCCCCATCATTTAGCCATGTCACCAGACGTCTATTACGGTCTCTCAGGCTCTTCTGTGAGAAACCTTTACAAATCTCGTAACTTTCCGCAGATTGATGAGCATGAAGACAATACAAGCAATCCATGTGCCCATCACCTTTGTAAACCTTTTTCATTCTGCATGTAGCACACGGACGGAACAACGCCTTCCCAGACATTGGGACAGAAACAAAATTAACCTTGTAAAATAGAAGATAACACAAGGTGCTCCCACTTTGGAGACGGTTGAAATCTGAAGGGAGCCGCGGGGGTGGGGCTATTTGTACCCTACGTTCTATTGGGTCAGGCGTAAGCGGGCCAAAATTACGTAGATAGGAGAAGTGTAGACATTTTTCCTATGGAAAACGTCTTTATGAATATACCGAGGGTTCCCAGCCTGACGACTGGGAATATTCTAAGCAGGTGAATCCATGAAAGATCCAATGCTGGAGAAACGAAAGCGCTAAAACCAGACAGGCACGAATCGCTTCCTTAAAAATCTGAAGGGGAGGACAAGTTCTGAAGACAGCAGAGAAAGATAAGGCTACTAATAATGGAAAAAGAAAGAAGGGGGAAAAGATCAAAGCCCAAGACTCTACGAAAATTGTTGAAACCACAAAAACTACAGTGGGAATTCAAACAGAACCAATCCAGCCGCCAAGGAAAATCGCTCCAATCTTTTTGAAGGCGAAACAGAAAACTAAAATGCTGAGCCCTGTGAAAAATATAGCCCCGATCTTTTTAAAAGCTAGCAAAATCTAGAACTTAAAAATGTGGGCAACACCGACATGAAAGGCTCACAAGAGGGCAAAAAACTGCAGGCATGGCTAATCTATTAGGTGGAAAAGGTTTTCATCTCTTAAAAAGAGTGATGGAAATTTGTTATTGCCACAACAAGCACTCGAGACACCTGCCAATAAAAACTGTGCAAAGGAACTTGCTACTTTTCCCATTTCTGAAGAGTAAGGTTTTGGACCAGCATCAACAAAGAACTAGTTCCCTTGAACAGGCTTTAGCACTGATGGTCTTTATATCAAAAAAGTTTCCTAACAAAAAATGGAAGATCACCCCTAAACCGCTCTATAATCTTATCGGAAATGAAGTGTATACTGGCTTTGAAGTACCTCTCCACCTCTGATATTGAGCAAGTGAGCTTTCCTCTATGTCTGGACACCAACATAGCAGAAGTGACGCTAAAATCAAGATTAGGACTAGAATCAATCATGGGAGAGAAAGAGGCCTGGGAACAGAGGGGGCTGTTGGTCTCAAAGTCCTGCCCGCTGATTGAGAATACGCAATTATCGAAATCCTCC
The DNA here is from genome assembly GCF_040938575.1 of Ambystoma mexicanum. Lineage (NCBI taxonomy): Eukaryota > Metazoa > Chordata > Amphibia > Caudata > Ambystomatidae > Ambystoma > Ambystoma mexicanum. The sequence goes on from NC_090923.1 coordinate 532,302,273, forward strand.
AGTCAGGACCGAAATCAAACATTACAGAGCAAAGCCACTAATGCCCCTCCCCCAATGAACATGTGGAAAATGATTCCGGAGATAATTTCCCAAGTCTTCCTCAAGATGGGTATCCCTCAGCAGCAGCTCTAGTAGGCAATCAGGTTAGCTTACTTTCCTTGAACATTAGAGGATATGCCTCCTTTTCACAAGATCCCAAAAGAAGCCATATATTTCAGAACTTTGACTTGATTCTGTTCAAGGAAACATGGTTAACCTCTGTATTGGGGGTTGATGGGTTCTCAACATTTCAGCAGCTTGCTTTGGGTTCGGGAGGTGGTAGACCAACGGGGGGCTTGCTTATTGCTTGCAAAAATAATGTCTTTTGAATGTCAAATATGTTATCTAATGAAAGTCAAGGCATTTTGATAGTAAGAATAGAGAGATGTGGGTTTAATTCCGGATCAAGTTGGATTGTTGCCAATGTGCATTGGAACCCACAGACTTCTCCTCTAAACAAGTTATTACAAAATCTTTGATTGTTTAGTTCTCATCACGATATCCCTCTGATTAAATAATAGCGGGAGATCTGAACTCACAATGTATTGTAACAAAAGATCGAATTTCAGAAAAAATTAGATTGAAAACCAGAAATGGAATTGAGTGGATACATTTCATGAGGTATTGGGATCTATGGATGCTCAATGGAAATGTCTGTGGGGACATCCCGAGTGCTCCGACCTGGCAATGGGTTGTCTCCTTCTCAGCAATCAATTCTTTTTTTGTTTCTAGAAATAATTTCGAGAGTTGTGTTAAATTTAATATTGGCAAGGGAAACATTGATGACCATGCCATGCTGGAAGTTGTACTGGAATTTCACTCTGATCATGTTGCTTCACACTATACCCAGGAATTGTGTCTCAACTTTGCAAGTAACCAAATCAGGAAATTTGACAGAGGGGGTGTGAACACTTACTAATAAACTGAATGATATTGCTAGTCTATTAACTGATCAACAACTCTCAGTATGGTGCAATCCAGATAACTATCTCCTTCCTGTCCAATCTGAGCCCCTCTACTAATCATGTCCAGAAAAAGCACTTGGTGCATAAACATTCTTTTGACGCATTAATTCAAGAACAGAAGAAAAACATAAGACAACAAAGGGCCTCTCTAAAAAATGCAGACCTGATAAAAAAAAAGATTACATAGATAAACTCAGAGACCTCAACAATAAGTACAGAAAATAGATTTGGTCCCACAGGCATATTGTACTTCAACAAGATGGAGACAAAATGTTACAATCACTATGCCTGAGGAATTCCAGAAACTTCTGAAGTATTGTGGGATCTCTGAATAATCCTACCAATCATAACCTGGAAACTATCATACAGGAGCACATTTGGATTGACCACTTTTCAAAAAAGTCTATGGATCTTTAGAAACAGTAGTTCTAGAAACAGAAGCGATTGCAAAGTGGTCCCTAGTCTTCTCCAGTGATGAATTGAAACTTTGATAAAGAAATCATCTTCCTCTAGGCCGGTGGGACCGAATGGACTTAGTAACGCGATTCTAAAAATGAACCAACCCGCCTGGGCGAGGGCGTTAAAAATACTATTCGATAACATACTTTTGACAAAGAAATTACCAGAGTCATCGAGATCATCCATTGTAATCCCGATAAAGAAAAAGGGGGTGGGGGAAATCGACTGTCAGCATCAAACTACCGTCCCATCTCACTTTTAGATGCCGACAGTAACATTTTTGTGGGACTAATACTGGGTGAGATGGAGACTTGGGCCAAATCAAAAGGTGTAATACCAAAACAACAAAAAGGCTTTAGAAGGGGCCTATCTACACCTCTAATGGTTTGATACTAAGTTGTGTGAGTGCAGAATCCCTCTTGAAGGATGGTACCCCCTATTCGGGGCATGGATTGACCTCTCCCATGCACTCGATACCATCAATAGAAATCTTCTGTGGAAGAAATTGAACGCCCTGGGGGTCCCGCCAAATTTGTTATCTATTTTGATGGAATTACATCAGAATACAACGATGCGAGTTAGACTGTCGAGATCAGGCTCGCTTTCGGATCCCAAAAAGATAGAAAGAGTGCGCCAGGGGCGCCTGAAAACGCCTCTTCTCTTTATTCTTTTTATGGCTGATTTGTATCAATGGTTGTAAGAGGTAGGTTTAATATAGCTAGGAATTGGAAATGTTAAAATGTATTGGTTAGCATATGCTGACAACGTTGTGGTACTAGATCACACCCAAGTTGGGCTGCAACGTTTATTGTTCACATTGGAGGAATATGTTCAAATCAATGACCTAATAATGAACCCAAAGAAGTCCAAGTTATTGATCTTCAAACATCCTAAAAAGGCAGTCAAATTGTATACATGGGAATTGGATAAACTCCCTATTGAAATAGTAACTGAGGTGACTTATTTGGGTGCAACAATCAAATCTTTCCCGACAAAAAAAAATAAAAAAAACACCTTTATTCAGCCATTGACCTGAAAGCCATAAATTTGGGGTCCCAAATGAAAAGATTTTTTAAATTCTCTATTCTACCGTTGATAAAGTACTATATTGGAAAGGTGGTGCCAACTATCCTATTTTGTTTGGACTCCAACCCATTGTCTATGTATATAGACTGGGACAAAATTGAGTCCACGCTTTGGAAGAGAACCCTGAACCTGCTGAATTGTGTGCCCATAGCCAGCCTCAGATATGAATTGGGCCTGAACTCGTTAGGGTCATGGATGGAGTGGAAGTGGATGACTATGCTTAGGCTAATCCTAGATCCACCAAAAAGCTCCCTCTATGAGATGTGGCTGAGTTAATGAAAAAAATCTAGAAATTTCTTTCTCAATAAGCTAAGATCTAAATGCTCCGAAATATTGGTCAACTCAGACTGCACATTCGATCTCCTTGTCCAAAATCCCTGTAAAGTCAAAGAACATATGAAACAAAGGGATTGGATAGGGACGATTGATAAAATGAGGATGGTTAAGATATCATCGTCTTTCTCATGGATGACCAAACGAAGGGCGCACCTGCCCTCATATTTAAATAAATCATCAGACCTAGTGTCAAGATCAGAATTCCTGAGATTTAGATTAAATCTGCTTCCAATTTTAGAGATTCGGGTTATCAGGCACAATGAGGCGTGTACCTCTGATATATGTGACGAAACAGAACAACAGTCAATTAAACATCTATTATCAAAATACTCTGGCACTTGGGATCTGAGAGTGGCAAGATCAAAGAGATTTGTTCATGATCCGTGCTGGCTAAATTCTGATGCGTTCTGGGCCAGATTAGCATCAGGAAATTACATTTTTCCGACTGCCGAAGCTGTTTTTCTCCTCAAGGAATTGAATTTAGGAGGAGAGAGAGAAACTGATTTCAGTAAGAGCTATAATTAAACGAATGAGACTCTTTTGGAACAGGGATTATGCCGAGTTGATTATTTTGGTGTAAGGTATCGAAATGTTCTTTATTTGAGACCATTTGTTTTAATTTCATAAGATAAGAATCTTCTTTCTTGAAGTTTAAATGCTTAATTTATGTAAAATTATTTAGTTTGAATGAAAAGAAATGTTCTTATTTTTTACTTATGAGATTTGACTACTTTTGTAAATGTGTCAAAAGTCAAACCTTTGGCTGCAACACAAAGGAAGCGGTGGATCGCTTTAATGACCTTGCTGAGCAGGAGGTCAAGTATCTGGAACGGCCTGCAATGGCCCGTAGATATGAAGAGGAGGGGAGACCGGGCAAACTCTTGGCTGCGAAGGTCAGATATGAAAGGGGTAGTATGGATATTGCAGCGGTAATGATACTGGAGGGGGAGGTGGTGGTGAAACCAAGGCTATAACTGACGCTTTTAGCCAATATTATGAAACTTTATACACCTCAAAATGGTTGTGGCCTACGGCGGAGCTGAAGGGGTATATAAAGGAGGCAGCCCTCCCGATGTGGAGTGCGGAGGTGGTGGAAGCACTGGCTGTGGCGATAACGCTCAACGAGACTCTCCTGGAAATACGTGCCCTGCTCCTCCCAAAACGCTGGGTACGGACGGAATAGAGTTTGAGTTCTACAAACAGTGGGTCCCAGAGGTTGCTCAGCATAAGTTATTGGTGCGGGAGGACAGCATGAGGGTAGGACTGCTCCCCCAACAATGCGCGAGGCAGGAATCACGCCGATATTGAAGCCCCTTAGGATGCTCCTCGTACCGCCCAATTTCACTGCTAAAATCTTTGCGAAGGTCCTAGCGGACCGCCTGCTCCCGTATGTCTCACACATACAGCAAACCTGCATAGGCTGTTTGCAATCCTTGGCCAGATAGACCCCGCAGCGGCCCTACTAGACATGGAGAAGGCATTCGACTCCGTTGAGTGGAATTACATTTTCGAGGTCCTGCATCAGATAGGAACCCCAAAGTATTTGATCTCGGCAGTAAGGTTGCTGTATGCTGGATCGTGTGCTCAGATTGGAATCAGCGGTATACGGTCTAGGACCTTTGAATTGGGGCAGGGGACTGGGCAAGGCTGCCCGTTCTTACCCTTGCTATTCGCCGCAGTGTTAGAGGTGATGGCGGCTCGGCTAAGAAAGTTTTACAGGGTGAGAGGCCTAGCTCTGGGTACTAGGGACCTGGTGTCATTATATGCTGATGATGCGATACTATACTTTAGAGAACCGGCGACCAATTTGGGGCCATTATCATAGGAGGTGACGGGGTTTGGTGAGGCCTTGGGTCTTAGAATAAACTAGACTAAATCCATCTTATTCCCACTGAATGAGGCCATGATTAGTCCCCCACACATTGAAGGGTACAGATGGGAGCAAACAGCCGTCACATATCTTGGGGTTTAAGTCAGTAGAAACGCCAAAACACTGTTAACAGACAACCATGTAAAATACTTGCACACTCTGAAGGCGAGGGTGGAGAGATGGTGCAGGCTTCCCCTCTCATTGCTGGGCAGAATAGCAGTAGCAAAGATGGTGGTGATTCCTAAACTATTATACATATTCCAAAACATCCCAGTTTGGCCGGGGGCCGGGTATTTTGCAGAAGTGAAAGCACAGCTGGCAAAGCTGGCCTGGCACCCACGAAACCCAAGGATTAGTTGGGAAACGTTAACTCTTCCCTGGGACAGAGGGGGCGTTGGAGCACCAGACGTGGAATTATATTTTTTAGCATCTCAACTATACTTCGCTACCCGGTGGACACTGGGTGCCCGGGCCTAGCCCCACGTACGCAGTGCTCAGTGCGCCCGTTCCAGCTGCAGTGGATTTTGATCTGCAAAAGGCATGGGACAAATGTAAATTCGACCCTGTGGCATGTACCCTACACGCCTGGAAAAGAGTCCCGAGGCGACTAAAGGTAGACTTCCCCTTTGACCCGGGCATTCCACTGTGGAATATTGAGACCTTGTCACCAACATGCGACGAGGCTATTGTCCAGGAGTGGCAGGATGCAGGGATTAAGTACCCAAACTGCTCTTTCGTTACTCAGGAGTTATTTACCAAAAAGATCGGTGGGGGCTTCTGGCGCAGGTTACAGTACTTCAGAATGCCTTCAGGGAGTGGTCCCCCACGTTTCCGGAGATTCCACCAGCCACGTCGTTATTGAAGTTTATTGGGGGCATGGTAGCAAGTGGTGTCGGAGTTGGGAGCTGGAGCGGAGCAGAAAAAGAACGATGGCTGCTAAAGCCATTGTAGTCACATCAAATGTGGAAATGGGACCTATACTTCTGGAACATGCATCAGGTGCCCAGCCTGATACTGATGAATCAGACAAATCCACCTTGCCTGAAGCAAACGAGGAGTTAAGTGTAAGTGTGGCATGCATTGAATCTGTAACAGACTTCAACGTGGTGCATACACGACCACACAAACAACAACTGCACGTGGAGTGAGGGATAAACCCCCCCCCTCAAAATTGCAGGCCCTATTGTCTACCGCTATCAATCTCCAACATGAAAGCGCCCCTTTGCCGCCGTTTACTGTAGAAGTGGAAATTACAGCACAGACAGGCAAGCACATAAACATTCTACAAGTTGGCATACCGGCAACCGAACTGTCCCCCTTTAACAGTGAGATGTCCATGTTTACCAAAGAAACGAAAGACAAAAAAAAAAAAAAAAAGAGTAAAGGAAGCAAAGGAAGTGGACTTGAACGTATGACTAACACGTGCAATGAAAACAGTAATACGTCGATTGTAGAATCAATATCTAAAAAGCTGAAAGTGCTGAAATAACTGAGTACTTGCCTCCCGCTGCGAGGCCTGAGGGTGTTGGAATGAGGGAGTTGCTCCACCCGGTGGATCTGGGTGGTTTGCTTGCTCGGCGCGGGAATGTGACCTGGCCAGTGGGAGCTGCGTTGGCGTTGAAACGTCAGCTGACAAATCGGTGGAACAAACGTTGCCTGCGAACCACGCCCTACAGCACACCCAGCACCAAAAAGCTCCAGTGCTACACGAACGCAACCACAAACTCGATCGCAATTACAAAGTCAACATAATCCCTGATCAATCTCTGTCCCTGACCAACTAACAAACTCCCTAAATGACGTGCCAGAGCAAAAAAATAAAACTTTTCAATTGAAAAGAAAAAAGGACAGTATCTATCATGTGCAACGAGCGACCACATTTTTGGTAAAGCTGCCTAATATCTGGAAACCAATGACTTTAAAACCTTCATGTACAATACCTCCAGGAAACATGTTCCATAACTTGACTTGTGCCCAAACGGGTGCATAAACAGAAGATACCTCAAGAATGACAGAATTCCACCATCTGTTTATGGCAAACTATCTACGATGTAGCTGTCACGATTCAGAAATCTCAGATCAACTCCTAATAGAAACTTCAATGACAATGGAGTTGGAAAACAACTATGATGCATGCTACACAGACGATGAGGATAACGAGAGCAACTCAAGCCAAAATACTGTGCCAGCCCTATGGGAGTGGTCAAATTCACAATCCACAACTTAGCCACATTGTACCACGACAAAACAAACCGAATGTGGAAAGAACCAAGATAAAACAATCTACATTGAGACAGCAGCAAAAGTCCAGTTGCATTTAGTTACTGAACAAAGTCAAAGTAAGAACACAAAGGAAACAAACAGATGGGACAATAACAAAACACCCAGAAAGGGGGTACAAGAAAATCTAGCCAAAGACCATGATTTTGTGGTAATCTCGATTTTGACCTCCATATTAGCACCATTTATGAAGTCTTAGGAACAAATTGGCGAACAGGTAAAGGACCAAACCACAGTCCTGGCCATGTTACACTAGAAGATGCTTTATGCAGAAGGTTTTGTCACAGGAGTGCAACAGAATATGGACAACAGTACAGCCAAAGTATCATCTTTACTTCTCACAATACTGGATCCATTAATAAAAGAAAAACAAGTGTGTCGCCTTTCAACAGCCTTCGAGCCTGCCGACCTAAATCTCCCACTTATGCCATCCCATAAAGTCCTACTGTGAACTTCACAAACGGACCTGACGAGACCAGTGGTTAAAATTACAGACACATCTGATTGTCTGATTAGAGAAGTCAAGAGCACACCAGACTCAGAGATCCCCAGACTTCTAGCAATAATTCAGGAACACGCAGAATTACCACAAAGAATTCAAAAATCTAGGAAAACACCATCTAAGCCTTTGAGTAAGGGATACACGACCAGAGGGAGTACTCCAAGAACGAGGTCACCAAAAAGTAGTAACAGCAGTGAAAACAGGTACATCAACCGTATTAAGTACCAACTACAAAAGAAAGAGCACACGACACGCGAAAGATCCCACAGGTGAAAGATTGCTATGTAATATCCCCCCTGAGAATCATTAAATGAAAAGAAATTCAAGTGGAAGAGAAGGAGCCCCAAGGTAAAAGGCAGTCGCATGCGGACATAGGAGAGTTAACCAAACCATCATTGTGTATAACTCTGGACGATTAATCTCAGTCGATGACTGTGTGATTTTGAACCGAGGTAACGTAATCAGGTTACCACATCACTTACCTGCTTTGAGACTGTTGACTAGCGAGGACTTGTTAACTATCGAATTTCCAGAGGTTAACAAGATGGACAGAGTGAACATTCATCTAGCCAGTTCACTCTCCTATTACAAGAAACATGGAGACTAAGGCCAATGGGTTTTGACCTGACAGAATCAAATGAAGTTACAAATTGTACAGCAGCTGTCCAATTGGAAACAAGATTCCACAAAAACAAAGTCTTTGGAAAAACGTACGGAAGAAAACTGGAGATGGCTGGGTGAGTTGTTAGCTACAAAGATGAGCAATCCATAGAATACTAAATTAAACATCAATCCATCGCTAAGACTAGCAAGCTGGGACACAAGAGGGTTTGTTCGTCTGTTTTCTTGTAATGTGCCTTCAAAATTGACGCAAGATATCATATGTCTCCAAGAGACATGGTTACAAACCTACCCAACAATTGAAGGCTATTCCACCTATCTCAATCCAGCAGTTAAAGGCCCAATAGGTAGACTTATGTCTGGTCTACTCGTAGAAATCAAAAACATGCTACGATTTGAGATAAATGAGGATAAAAATCCAACCCCTTATATACAATTGATAGTGGGAAAGCTTGTAGTTGAACGCAATAAAGATAGAATAATTTTAATCGTCAAATTTTTATTGACACCTCCCAGAACAAATTGCGCTATGGGTAGATAAATTCAGAGAAGAATGGCCTAACCCCCACCTTATAGTCTGTGGAGACCTAAATGCGCAATGCTGGAACTGCGACAGTTACAATACAGATGATGATCCTGTTAAAACGAGCTATCAAGAAAGAGAGGTATAACATTGAGACGAATCATGACAGCAAGGAATTTACACCTCATGACCGACCATCCAACAGGCGACATACCAGAATCAATAACATCGAGAGGGGAAAAAGAGATGGAAGATATTAGATTGGATCTATATTTCAGAGAACATGAAGTTTTCAACCACAATGCTTGTGAAAGAGACATTACAGAGTGATCATAATCTGTTAGAACTGAAGTGGAGTTGTACTACTCAGTGTGTAACACAATCCTATGATGCAGATCTCGAATTAATGCCAGGAAGTAATAGACTAAGAATAAAAGCAAACCAACTGCCACAATTATACAAAATCCTGGAGGTTACTATAAAATCAAAAGGACACAGAAGTTCTTCAGTAGAGTTGAATATAAAGCATTACTAAAATCCTTTGAAATGAACAAAGGAAGAATAAACGGACCAAGTTTCGCCCATAAACATATGTATGAGTCGGCAACAGCAGAACAAAATAAAATAAAAGAAAAGGAGATGAGAGCATTAAAAAATGAAACATTGCTTCATAGTTCACTGAAAGTGATAAAAATGAAATTGGAAAAAAATCCATTAAAAAAAGATCATTCGCAATGACGCGGAAATCATGCTCAACATCAGGTCGAAAAATACCTCTCAAATTTGGTCCTTTATCAACAATTTAGACACACCACAAGATGCGCTGCTGGCCAATTCTATTACACCTGAAACCTGGACCACTAATTTTTCAATATTATTTGATACAACCCTGACAGAACCAAGCAAACAAAAATTGGACCAGAAAAACTGGGATACATTTCAAATAAAACACAAAACCATTAGAGAAACGATCCATAAATTGAACAAGTCTAGAGCCCCAGGGCCTGACGGTGCAACGAATGCCTTACTAAAAGAAAACCCAGCCCAATGGACTGAGATCTTATCACTGTTATTTTCGCATGTTATCGACAAACATGAAGTTCCTATTACCTTGAAGTACGCAATAATAATATCAGTCTTCAAAAAAAGTATGAGATCAATGCCAAGTAACTATCAACCAATAGCACTATTAGATGTTGTGGGCAAGGTGTTTGTCTCATTTATCGCAAAATCATTGAGAAGATGGAGCTTTGTGGCCAACCATCGGGACCTCTGGCAAAGCGGATTTGTCAAATGAGTGGGCACTTGGTTAAACATATTCCTCATTAACATCTTTAAGGCACAAGCAGAACAAACTAAGGGCAAAAGATCTACACAGCTTTTATTGATCTCACTGAAGCGTTCTATTCAAATCGACCGGCCCAAATTGGTGCAGTGGGGATATCCGTCCGCTTCTTTGGAAGCAATCCAAGACCTATATTCTGAAACATCAATACAGATACGAATGGATAGATCGGGCACAATGACGAAGCCAATTGAAACCAATAAGGGCTTAAAACAAGGCTGCCATTTGGCAACAGACTTATTTAATCTATCTCGGATATGGAACTAACATTCGAGTACATTAGATGCTTCCCTCCTAACATTGGTGGTACCAAAGTAGGCCGTTTGCTCTACGCTGATGACGTAGTTCTATTAGATCCAACCCAATAGGGTTACAATGCCAATTAGAGGCGCTACAAACCTACGTACGAACAAATTATCTAAAAATCAACCCACTAAAATCAAGAGTGATGGCATTTGGCGATCAAAAAAGAACAAAGAAAAAGACAAACTCCTGGCCTATCAATGGAGAAGAAAATTCTACAGGTAACAGCTTTTACCTATCTAGGAGTGTGTTTAAACACTAGTAAAAGCGATAAGCCTAGACTTGAAATGTTAGAGTTAAAGCAAAAAATCTCGCCAGCCAAGGCATAATTCTGATGAAGGGATACTGCGGTTTCTCACTAAAACCCCTAACATAATTCTATCGATTAAAGGCCATACCCAGTCTAACATATGGGGCAGAAACCGTGTTTTCGTTTGTCAGAAAATTGGGCGCTAATAGAAGGAACGTTTTGGAAAAGAATTATGCAAGTTTCTCTTAGCACACTGATTCAAGCTCTGAGAATGGAGTTAGGCGTGACATCTATGAGGGAAATAATAACTTGGAAATCGCTGGCTCTGTATCGAAAATACCTTGAGCCCCTCCCTGAGCAAGGTGGATTTGCAATGTTGAAAAAAGCAATTACACAGAGTAAAAAAACTACTCTATGTGAATGGAAACTAATCTGCCAGTCAATTATTGCAGACTTGGATGAAAATGATCAAACATTGATTGAAAATCCTGATAAGATCAAACGAAAGGTTTATACCCTGGACTGGATTAATACTCAATATCGGCAAAATCTAAAGATCTATGGAAAACCGTTCCATAAAAGCAGAAAATTAAACATTCTAGCAAAATATCTGGGGCTATTTCCAAACTGGCTGTTTAGAGATACATTTTTGAGATTTAGGTTGAATTTATTTCAAACGGGAGAAATAATTAATGTGAGATCAAAGTAAAAACTGAAAGTACCCTGCAGATTATGTCAAAGCGTACAGGTGGAGTCACTAAAACATCGAGTGCTATTTTGCCCCAAAATGGACGATACAAGAAAACAACAAGAATCACTAAGAACTATGTGGGAAGAACCACAGAAGAGTGGTGGTTGGAGCTGCTTAGAGGACATCGAATTAGCTTAACGTTGGTACTGGTGAAACTCCTACTAGAAATTTGTAAGAACATTAACAATCGTAAAACACAAACAGAACAAGCATAATGAATGCAAACATAACTGATGAAGGGGTTATCTTATTTCACTTGATTCTATTCTTTTTTGGTACAATTTGTTAATAATGTAACTATTTTAGGCTGCACTAAACAAGGCAAAAGGTTTTTAAATGCAAAAACACCAAATAAAGCCATTAATAAAAAAATAATAATATTGGAGGCGTATCAGGAAGTAAGGGGGTGGTCTTCGCAATATATAAGCTTGTTCAGTGGGAATCCTCCCATAGCGCATTAAAATGTAAGCTGAAATGGTAGGAGGCTGCACGGTCCTCATTTACGGATAAGCAGTGGACAGCACTCTGCGAAAGCACACACAGCAGGGCGTTTAGCACACAGCTACAGCTGATCCAGCTTAAAATACTACATAGGGTGTACATGCCCCCAGCTCGCATACAACAATTTGACGACACCAGAATGGCCAGCTGTCCGAGATGTAGTGCAGAGTAGTAACGTGTCTGTCCCAGATACAGCAAATTACAATAGTCAGTAGTGCTAAGCACCAAAGTGGCCAGCACTGGAGCATGATATTTGGCCAGAACAAAAGTAAGCACTTTACGCAGCGTAGTTTAAAGTATCCAGATTTGCAAACAGCTGTCACTTGATGTGCCATAGATAAGGATGATGACATTATAACCCCAAGGTTTTTCACTGAGGCAGAGGGCATAGGGCAGGGGCCCAGTGAGACCGGCCAAAACTCAGACATCCAGAAAGAGAGGGGGGGGTACCTACAACCAGCACCCCTGTCTTAGAGCGATTGAGCTTAAGCCAACTGGCCGCCATCCATCCTCAGCCGGACTGAAGTATTAGCACAGGTAAGGTCCACACGGACAAAATCTGTGTGTCGTCGGCATAGGAATAATATCTGAAACCATGAGAAAGAATAAGAAGGAGCGGCTGAATGTACATATTGAACAAAATGGGGGACTGCGGACAACAGCACAGATTGCGAGCAGAAAGGGGGAAGAGATACTGACTGGGAACGGTCTGCCAAAAAGGCATAGAACGGCATAGAACCAGTCAAGTACCTTACAAAAAGGCATAGAACCAGTCCAGTATACTGTGGAAATGGACAAGTTCATCTCCACCAGCGATAAAGATGTGGATGAAAAATCTGGCCTGGCTCAGTGATACTGACAAAGAATATGGTAACCAGTGATCACCTCGGCGTGAGCCGCGCATGCAAAGCTAACTGCATCGGCTCCCGGTGGCCACAGCAATTATCCTGGAAATACTCCCTTTTCTACAAATCTATCCAACCTCAAACGCTCCAAAACGGAGGTGGACCCACTGGGGCAGCAGGCGCTGCATTCGGGGGAAAAAAAAAAAAGTAATCGGATCCGGGAACACCAGGATCCCGGTCGGTGACCGTCGGCGTGTGGCCTGCCACCATTGCTGAATGGCCAATCCGCTCCGCCCCTCCCCTTCCCCCGTGCTGTTACGAACGCTGAGGCTCCAGGGAAGACGAGGCAGAGACGAGGGACGGACCACGTTGGTGTGCCCGGCGGTAAGAGGCGACTTCTCCCCTCCAGCACCGGCGCCCGCACAGACACCAGAACATCCTGTGCAGACGTGCGCCCCGCGACCCCATTCCGTGACTGGGATGCGGCGTGCCCTTGGCTGAAGCTGCGGAGCTCCAGGAAGGAGGAACCCACGCCTGGTCGGCCGAGGGGGGGCCTGCAACGCCAATCTCCCTCTCGCAGCGCCCCCCACACCAGCGAGACTGCAGCGCCCGGGGTCGAGACACGGCACGACAAGGGGATCTCGGTGCCGCGCTCCCCTGCCGGCGAAGGATACGCCAAAAGCAGACCCAACGCCGACGAGGTACGTGCAGACCCAACACTGACGAGGTACATGCAGGGGAGGTGACCCCCCCGCGACGGCTTCGTGCACAATCACACCAACACCAGGGCCCATGAGACTCGCTGGGTAAATTCGGCTCACCCCTCCTTGAACAGAACTGAGGGATAGGGGGAAGGCATCGGCCAACACCAATCTTGTGGGGGACGTAGGTGCATCACCCTGCAACAGCGGGAGGGCCCCCCCCTCCACAGAGACCCCATATACTCAAGGAGTGTCAGAGGGGCTTTGACCGTGGACACCTCTCCCCCCAACCAACACAAGCACCCTGTGCCCACGACAGAGCCTTAGACTTCCCCTCCTACACCGCCCTGCTGGCTGGGGGGGGATTGGTGGTGGAGCAACACCTGTGGGGCAATATCACTAAGGGGAAGGAGACCGCCAACACACAAATCACAGTTCCAACGAGACAGCCTCAGAGGAAGGACCCACATCCAAACGGAACATAGTCTGCAGTCTCGGACATCGCCTCTGTGCAGACACAGCTGCGGACACTCTCCACTGGTTGGAGACGCAGGGAGTAGGCACATGCAGAATCCCTCCAACACGAACCCCTTTTGGGACATCAACGCGACCCGCCTAGACCCGACACTATACCGGGAGCACCGACTGCGCAATGAGAAAAGAAAAGGTCAGAAGACAAGCCCTTCAAATGGACCTTACACTGTAGGGGCCCCTCCCCGCCGGGAGATGCAGACTCCAGAAGAGGAAGGTACCAGGAACGAGGCTCACGACCCCCCCCTTGTCTCACTGACCGATCTAATGAAAGCGATTGGGGAATCCAGAACATCTCTGGAACTCAAAATTGGAGGGCTGTCCACCGAGGTATCCGTCATTCGCCAAGACCTACGCAACCTCTCGTCTAGAGTCGGTGAAGCGAAACAAAGAATATCGGACACAGAGGACACGGTCCGTCAACTGGAACAGCAACTAGCCGCAATCACCCAAAAAGTCAACCAACTAATACCGCACGGAGGACAGTGAAGGGAGGGGACAGCGCAACAACCTTAGGATTCTAGAGATTCCAGAGAAAGGGGAAGGTCCCAGTGCCGAACCTTTCCTGGAAGACTGGTTGGCGCATATCTTCGCTCCCAAAAACTATCCAAGTTCTTTTCCATTGAAAGAGCACACAGGGTGCCCACTGGATGACCTGCCCCTGGAGCCTCACCAAGAACGATAATTGCACGCCTGCTAAACTTCAGAGACCGTGATGCTATCCTTCAGATGGCACGGGCCTCGGGCCCAATCACATACAACGGTTACAGAGTGGGGTTCTACCCAGATTACACCAAGGAAGTCCAAAAGGCCTGCCAGTCGTTTGACTCTGTCAAGAAGAAACTCCAGTCACTGTCAATCAAGTATGCGCTGTTCTTCCCGGCAATGCTCAAAGTCCGTCATGAGGGCACCACCCACCTGTTCTACAACCCCAAAGAAGCATGGGACTGGCTCGAAATGCAGGTCCTCAATGGTCCTGGAGCCCAACGCTCGCCTGCTGGCCCGACAGAAACCTGGGCCCGGGTGGTTCTCGCCCCCCTTAACCCTGCTGGACCCGGAAGCCGAAAACACACAGCATCCCGTCAATAGCACCACGGCGAATGGATGAGGTCTCTACACCAAAGGGTCCGACCTGCAGCGTAACACTATGGGAACTTTAATCTAGCGGCCGCCGCTCACTATGCGGTGTAAACACTATCCCAGTCCAGGTTATCCCAGAGAATTCTCCAGTTAAAAGTTCAATGTTTGGGCGACGGGTGCTCCCAGTTGGGGGTGGGGTTTTGTGGGGGGAGTACAGGGTGGGGAGAATTCATTGGGTGTTGGCAATCTGAATCACAGGATGAAAAGGCAAGGCACCCATTCACACTGGTACAGGAACTATAAACTACCCACATGCAGGGCCAATGACACCCGCACTACCCAGCTACATAGTCATGTAGCAACTTCTGGATGTCTCCCTCCTGTGGAGTCACCTGGATACCCCAAGTCTACACCAAACCCTCACTAAAAGGGACGGACCCACACGCAGGACATATGCGGCAGAGCTCGAGACACCATTACATACAACCTGAGACCCTATCAAGACATCAGATCCTTCACGACGCCTCACAACGAGACCCACGCAAATAGAGCAAACACCGACAGGCTCTCCTTATTGACCTGGAATGTCAATGGCCTTGGCTCCAGTGTGAAACGAAGACTGGTGCTCCAGTATCTTAATCGGTACTCACCAGATATAGTTCTTCTTACCAAAACAAATCTGATCGGTACTGGAAACCACTTGTTTAGAAGATCCAACTACCAGCATACCTACAAAGCTGGGTTCACAAAGGGCGCCAGGGGTACAATGATACTCATCCACAAACGAGTCCCCATCCAGGCTAGGAAAGTACGGACTGACCCTCGGGGCCGTTACGTGATACTGCTTGCAGACATCTGGGGTCAGAAATGTGGCCTTGCCGCGGTCTATGCCCCCGCCACACTTACGAAGGAACTACTTAGTGAACTGCAGAACTTACTCCTGGAGGAGGAGGAGGACGCCAATTTGTGGGTCATAGGAGGAGACTTTAACGAAGTTATGGACGTCACGGCCGACAGGTCCCACAGGAGGGCTGGAACCCGACTCGCCCCAACACCACTGTCCATGTTCACCGAGACACTGGGACTATCGGACACTTGGCGATCACTGCATGACGGCGAGGCCGGCTTATCCTTTTTCTCCAGTGTGCACAAAACACTCTCGAGAATCGACTATGCCTTCATCCCGCACAACACATCCCATAGGCTTGTATCTGCTGAGTTTCTGGCAAGAGGCATCTCGGACCACTCTCCGTTCCTCATAACTATGAAAAATGCTCACCAGCGCCCAGATATCACCTGGCGCCTGAATACATACCACCTGCGGTTTCCCGAAATCACTGAAGAACTCGAGAAAAAGACCACAGAATATTTTGAAATAAACGAAGGCTCAGTGGAATGTCCGATCTCGATATGGGAGGCATATAAAACTGTCCTCCGCGTAGAGGCCATCTCCGCGGTATCTGCCTACCGGAAACGACACACGCAAAAGATCAGGGAGGCCGAAACGCAGTATTGGAATGCGAACAACAACTCCTTGCACACAGTACGCAAAGCGCAAAGCCCTGGTGACAGCGCAAGTAGCCCTCAGCAACATAGCTCTGGATAATGCACAGGTGGCCCACTGGCTAGTCCGGAGCCAAATCTACGAGAAAGGAGACAAGGCAAATAAAACCCTGGCCTGGTTGGAGAAACGTGAACAAAGCAAAGGACATGTGCGAGCTATCAGATCTCCGGAGGGGGAGCTGCTGACAGAGGACGCTGACATAGTGGAAGCATTCGCCACCTACTATGAGAAACTCTACACTCCACCAACCGAGTACCCCACACCGGAGCCCTCTGGCTTCCTCGACCGGATTGAAATCCCAAAACTGTCAACACAACAAATAGATCTCCTGGAAGCCAAAATCACTGAGAACGAAATCGAAGTCGCTTGCACAACTCCAACCGGGAAAAACTCTGGGCCACAACTGGTTCCCAACGGAGACCTGGAAATGCCACGGCATCACACTAACGGCTCACATGCACCGCATGTTCCTGCGTAGCAAAGAACAAGGCGCACTCCCTCCGGACCTCAGGAGGGCGAGCATAGTAGTCATACATAAATGATCCTCTTAAACATTGCAGTACAGCTCAAGATGGCTCCATTCCTACCCAACACGTCATCCCTAACTGGACTTAACAACCATGAACCAAACTTGGACACAAACATCCTTCAGCCACTGCCACCCATTAGTCTCCCTTGTGCCACCATAGACAGGAACCTAGGACTCAGGACAAGACTAGCCAAAATCTACAAGCCCCTTGCCCGCTCACTGCCCACTATACGGAACCCCAGAGCGCAACCGCCTAGACCCAATCCCTCCACAAAAACCTCCAACTCACCCCAAATCCTGAATCAATACATGACAGGCGTCATACTACTACTCCTAAAAACACAGATAGCCCCAAAATTAAGGGAGCTCTGATCAACGCTAGATCGCTAGTAGCTCATGATACACAAAAAGCAGACCTAATCATTAAAGAAGACCTGGACTTCCTCGATATTACTGAGACCTGGCTACACCCAGCAGCAGGCCCCATGCTCCTGCTGGCAGTCCCAGATAACTACTCTATCCTGAAATAAGATCGCACCAACTCCAGAGGAGGGGGTGTCGCCATTATCCATAAGTGCAGTCTTACCATGAGACTAGCAACTCCTTCCAATGTCCTCTCATGCGAAACACTATCAGTCAAAGTTCCACTTACCAATACCCAAACTCTCAATATCTATCTGATCTACTGAACGCAAGGCCCCATTGGCACTTTTGATGAAGACCTTAACTCTATTCTATCCAGCAATCTTAAAAGCTCTACTCAAGTTCTCACCCTGGGAGACTTTAATCTAGGCTATAATGACCCGGAAGACCATGTTGCCAGTACTATAGTTAACACTCTTACTGAATTAGGCTTCACGCAAACATGCACAGCACCCACTCACTCAAAAGATAGAACACTTGACTGGCTAGCCAATTATAACTGCCAAGCGAATATCACAAATATCTCACCCCTAGCCTGGACCGACCACCATCTGGTATCGTTCATGCTTTCTACTGACAGACCCCCACCTCTGTCTACCATTAGGGCCCCACCGGCTCTCACTAGAAACAAGAAGAATAGGACAGTAGACAGACTCATCCCAAACCTACTTCCCACACTCACACTCTGACAACCTTGACCCTGACACCTTAGTCGAAGAATACAACAAGATTATCGCCCCCCTCAAACTCAGACCAAGCAAACCAAAAACACACCTCAACAAATGGTACACACCATTCCTCAAATACCTTAGGCAGCAGAAAAGAAATTGCGAGGCCACTTGGATAAAATCCCCTTCAGTCGCGAACAAACTCAAACTGTCCAAACTAGCCGCACTCTACAAAAAAGAAATGTATATGGCTAAACGAACCTCCTTTGACTCTCGCATATCCCAAGCAAAATCCAACATTAAAGAACTCATCTCTATCCTCAAAGAAGTAGAAACCCCCATACTACTTCCTGACACCTGTAACAAAGATAAAAACTGGTGCTCAGAAATTCAAAAGTGCCCTAGCGAATAAGATCGCGACTCTACAAAGTAAAATCTCCAGCAAAAAAGCTTCCCTTAATGTAACTCTCCCCCCAAAAATCCCGGACAAACTCACGCCCACAGATATCACCCGCTTCAAGTTCTCCAAAGTCAATACACTTGAAGTTGAAAAAATCATCCTATCCCTGAAACCATCCAATTGTCAGGGAGCCCAGCACAGCTTATCAAAGACGCTGCTCGCAAACTCTCCCCTTTCATTACGAAACTGATAAACGCCTCCTTCGCCACTGGCTCCATCCCCACCAATTTAAAACAATCTTGGGTATGGCCACTACTAAAAAAACCTACACTTGACCCAGCCAGACCCACTAATTACCGACCCATAACAACTGTTCCCTTCCTACTGAAAATTCTGGACAATGTCGCCTATGTACAAATACAGAAGCACCTGGAAGATCACCACTTCTTAGGATCCAGACAATCAGGGTTCCGCCCTCAACACAGGACTGAAACCGCAGTCATTGACTTAAAAGCTCAGATCGACACGCTCAGAGACAATGGACAAGCTGGCCTACTCCTCCTCCTCGACTTATCTGCAGTTTTCGATTTGGTCGATCATTCTGTCCTATGTTCACACCTCCACTCTTCAGCGCATTTCTCTACTGAGGCCATTACCTGGATCACATCATTCCTCAATGGCAGAACCATGAAGGTCTTCTCTCCCACTGCTGCAGCAGACCCTGTACCCATCACCTGTGGTGTTCCACAGAGCTCCTGTGTCTCCCCTACCCTGTATAATATATTTACCAATCCCCTTTTCGATGATTTGGATCATCTCGGTATCACCTACACTAACTATGCAGATGATACACAGATCCTCCTTCCGCTTTCTGGAGATTATGGGAAAGGATTTGGCCTTGCTAAATAGAGTATACATCATCATCCAGGCATGGATGGCCATTCATGGACTATGCCTGAATGATAAAACAGAGCTCATCATCCTAGGTACCACCTCCAGCCTAAAGAAACTTGGCCCGGCCTACAATTCCTTCATGATTGACGGGAATAACATCACAGTCGGACAGGAGGTCAAAACATTGGGATTCTACTTGGATTCTAATTCCTCCTTCAAAAGACAAATGAGCTCCTTAGCATCTTCCACGGCATACACATGCAAATTAATCCACACAGCCAAACCATTTCTATCGGACACTAGCTGCCTTACACTTGCTAGAGCCCTCATATTGTCCTGCCTCGACTACTGCAACGCCCTCTAACTGGGATCGTCCAAGGCCACTCCAGAACAACGCCCTCAGAGCAGCTCTGGGCATCTCTAGAAGAGAACACATTACAGGAATCAGCCAACAGAACAATTGGCTTTCCACTAAAGATAAAATTCTCTTAAAAACGGCATCACTCACCTACAAATCTCTTAACAATGCTGCCCCAACATACCTGGTCAATAGATTGCACAGACAATCCTCATTAAGACCCGTAAGAACTGCATATAAAGATTGCCTATCCGTTCCTAACTACAAACGTGCCACCATAGGGGGAAAACAGCTTCCTGGTAAAAGCAGCCAAATTATGGAACTCCTTGCCTCCAAATCTCAGAATGGACCTGCCCTACCAGAACTTCCGTTCCAAGGTAGTTTCATGGCTACAAACAGAGGCCCACTAGGACAACTAAATGCCACGCTACCTGCACACACTGTAAGCACGTGTGCGTACTGGTTTACATGTATATAATGCCCGTCTGCCTCACTGCTGCTTTGTATATAACACTGGTTTACCTCATTGTCCTTATGTATATGCTATGATGACTGCAACTAAGCTTTCAAAATTCCTGTAAATGCTGCGCCCCGATACCTTTGGGTACGCTCGTGCATTATAAATAATAAAAACAAACAAACAAACAAATAAACCCGGAAAGCCTCCGGAAGAATGTGCTTCCTACCGCCCTACCTCGCTGATCAACGGAGAAGCCAAGGTCCTCGCCAGTGCACTGGCTAATAGACTGCTCAAGGTGATAGAGACACTCGTCCACCCAGATCAATGTGGATTCATGCCCAACAAATCCACCCGCATGAACTTGAGCAGAATCCAACTTGCCCTAAGCAGAGCTTCAGAAATACCGTCGCCACTAGCCCTCTTCGCGGTGGACTTTGAGAAGGCGTTTGACTCTGTGGGGTGGGACGCCCTATGGGCAATCATGGCCCGAATTAACTTTGGGTTAGACTCTTGTACGCATCCCCAGAGGCCACCGTGAGGGTGAACGGCAAGTCCTCCAGACCATTCCCTCTGGGCCGGGGAACCAGACAGGGGTGCCCCCCTCTCCATTACTCTTCCTGCTCGCAATTGAGCCACTAGCAATCGAACTTGGATCAAACAAAAACTGGTCCGGATTTGCCTGGCCAGGGGGAGGGTAGAATCAGCTTTCGCTATATGCTGATGACCTCCTTATATATCTCAGCAACCCGATCACCTCATGCCCGATTGTATCCCTCATCCTGAAGGAATACCAAATCTTCGCTGGCCTAAAGGTGAATGATGCCAAAACTATTTACTTCCCGATTCAGGGTGGCGAAGATGCGATTCCTGAGTCTTGCCCATATCATGTCTGTATCAGGGAGTTGAAATACCTGGGCATACGCATTGGCCCGACCCTAGATGGATTCCTCCAACTCAACCTACAACCAGTACTAGATAGGTTTAACAGAGATGTCTCCCACTGGCAATCACTCCCCCTATCACCAATGGGCTGGGCAGCTCGGTTTAAAATGATGACACTCCCAAGACTTCTATACATTCTCCAGAACGCCCAGCTTCCCATCCCCCATGAAACCTTTACACTCCTTGATAGGAACCTCTGGACGCTGCTATGGGGAGGGAAACAACCCAGAATCGCCCTCACTACACTTCAAAGATCAGTGTGGGAGGGTGGCGTTGGTCTACCATGCATACGCACATACTACCTAGCCACACAGATAGGGGTGGTAAATGATTGGCTACACGCCGACCCTACACTACCACACATCCGCATTGAAATAGAGACCATACTCCCAATGTCGCCACTACAGGTCTTAGACGCCACCAACAACCAATTACCGACAATACCAAGAACGACACGCCATATCCGTCACGCCTGGAGGGATGCACACAATCTGGTTGGTTGGAAGGCAAAACCAACACCGGCTCAACCCATATGGCACAACGCACATCTCCCAGAAATAATGAAAATGGGCTCTTTTGAGAACTGGGTAACAAGAGGAATAACCACACTAGCACACGTGATCCAGGAGGGACGCCTCCTAAGTTTCGATACCCTGCAAGACAAATTCGGCTTGGCACCTGTGGGCCGGTTTCGGCATGCACAGCTAGCTCACGCCATACACACCCAGTTCCCAGACATAACAACCATAACCCCTTGGTCCCCCATTGACACCAACGTTCTCCCGCAACAAATCCCTTCCAAAGCCACCTTCACCCTCTACCAGGCCTCAACTCCTTTGGGGCGAAACAACTTGATAGACTGAAGGAAAGGTGGGGGAGAGATCTGGGCGCTCTGGAACCAGAGGACTGGGTAGATGCACTAATATCCCCCTGAGAGATTGGGATCAAGGCCAAGCTCAGACTGATACAACTCAGAATACTCCATCGCTCATACTACTCTCGCACTGCCCTGGCCAGATGGGGTGGGACTGAGGATGAAACATGCATCTGATGCAAACGAGAGGCGGCCACCTTCTATCACATGATCTGGGACTGTCAAATATTACAGATCTTCTGGGGAGTGTGCACTAATACAATCTCCACTATTCTAGGAACACCAATTCCTAAAGACCCGAAAATGACTCTTCTGGGTATTTGGGGGGAGATGGACCTGACTAAGTATGAAAAAAAAATTCCTGGCAGTGGCGCTGGGGGCAGGGAAAAGACTCATTGCCGCAAACTGGGGCTGAGCGGACCCACTAAACCTGAACCGTTGGAGCAATGAACTAAGCAGATGCGCATCTCTGGAACGTCAAATCTACAATGCGAGCGGCTGCCCTCGAAAATTGGAAAGATATGGGGGAAATGGCTCGATGCTCACTGAAACGTATCCCCTCCCTACTTCCCTCCTCCCCCACTCCCCCCCACTAACTCA
Source organism: Ambystoma mexicanum (assembly GCF_040938575.1). Taxonomy (NCBI): domain Eukaryota; kingdom Metazoa; phylum Chordata; class Amphibia; order Caudata; family Ambystomatidae; genus Ambystoma; species Ambystoma mexicanum. Next base: position 532,324,973 of record NC_090923.1, read on the forward strand.
GACACGAGACGTAACCAGTACTGATAGCTATTAACTGCTTCGTGACTTTAGCTTTGCTGCTTTTTCCTGGGTTGCCTTTGTCACTGACAATACTGCCATGCTTTTCTGATGAATGCCTATGTTTATATTTATGTTGTTGTTTGCTGTTTAAATCCAAATAAACAGTTATAAAAAAAAAAGAATATGGTAACCTCTATGGACTGCAGAATAGACCCAAGAACATCTGGGGACTTTTTATGGCCTACTTGCTGACCCGGAGCCCCGACCTGGATGGGTAGGGAGGGATAGAAAGGGAAGCAACTTACAGCTTGGTACTGAACCCAGTGCGTAAACTGAACTACCTTGGCAAACTATGTTGTGTTATTCCTGATGCTTTCACTCCTTTGCAATTTGGAATGTATGTACTGAAATAATCGGCTAGCTGATGTGTGCGCTCAATGCCCCATGTGAGGGTAGCTACAGATAAAGGATTGGTGTTACGTCTTTACTATGCATTGTACGGTCGATGAGATGTGAATCAATAAAGAAAGTTAAAAAAAAAACCTGAAACACTTGCTTACATTCACCTGCCTACTGGAGCATGGGCCTGGAGCACTAAGTTGACAAACTTCTAATTAGTTTATACATTAATAGCACATGAGCAAGTCCCTTGAAATAGAGGCTCAGCTGTAGGCTCCCTGCTGCTCATCCTGTTAATCTTGGGCTGCTACCTCTGTAGCATGGGTTTTCGCAACAGGAAGAGAGGTGCTAAGGTGGTAGCTTGACTTGCTGCTCTTTTGCTGTTTTTCTATCTCTAATGGCATCTTAAGGAAAAAAGAAATACTCCTCTGCTCACCTTATGCAGAACTGGAAAGGTGCCCAAGTGAGGAGGCTGTATTGACTTGTTATCACAATCGAGTGTCCAAAAATGAAGGATGCTGGATGTTCAGCAACAAAGAATAAATAATGGAACTTGTAGGTTGAGTCTATATAGCCCCATTGATATTGAATTCTCCTTTTTATCCAATTTGGGCGCTCTGACAGCTATAGACGTACAATAAGGTCAAGTAAAACAGACAGTACCCTGCTGCCACTGCTGTTACAACCTTCTTACACTACTCTGACACAGCTCTCCTTCATTCATCAGCACCTAAAACAACCCCACGAAATCATTTCACTGCAAAATAATTACTAAATAATTACTACATTCGGTCAACATTTCCTGACTCTGATCTTTTGAAAAATACATCACAATTTCCTAATACTTCTCGCAAGGGTCATACATCTTCACTAAAATGCCTACTCTTGAAACCTGGTGGTGGCGCTGGCTTGTTGTACCAAGGTTCTCTCACATTGAAAAAGATGAGCATCTACACCAACCACATCAAACTCCTGTGTGTTCAATGCCACACAAATAACAATGACTGCAACAACATCCTTCTCACCAACTCTCCCTTCACCCAATCCCACCTATGCAAGTGACTTGGCTGCCCTCTCAGAAAACACGATAATGCTGGATGAAATGAACATTATCGGATTCCCGAGCTGCCCATGTCCTGAAACTCAACATTGATTCTTGGACTAACCCAGCACATTGCCTCACCCTTCCAGTTATGGCTCCACTGCTGACCTCCAACTCAGGGAAGATGCATAGATCACGGTTTCAAACTCCCATCGAAATCCGTCAGTAGAAAAACATAGATCCAAAAACTGTTGAACCACCCCCAGAAAGGAGATTTTCTGTCCCAGGCATCCAAACATCCAGCTTCAATCAATCACTCTACTTTTGGATGAACTCTCATTCAACAGCTAGTGAAACGTTTGTCTCAGTAAAGTCATTCAACATTTCTTCTTTACATAAATGAAAAAGAAAACCCCACAAGAGATATTGGAGGAAATGCCTCTTGCCTATGACAAAAAAATCACAAACCTGAGCCACCTTAGCTGCTACAGAGACGCCGTCCTGCAGGCAGAGAAAAATACCTATTATTCTAACAATGTTTGACACCTCAGTAAGCCACCACAGAGCCTCGCTGCAACAAGTTAGGCACAAATGAGGCAGCAGCACACTGTGGACAATACCGAGCCCCTACGATTCCACTAGAGGTTCTTAGCCATATCATCATTGCCATCGCTGAACATTAATTTAGAGCGGAATAAGCAGACACGCAACATACGTGTGGATGACCTGCATATAAGGTGGGATTTGGGGCACTGTCCTGTTGGACGGATGGAAGACTGATGTCTACACGAAAAGAAATTGGTCCTGAGTAAGATGATCAGAGCAAATGCATCATCGAAACCTGTCGACCTAATACTCCACGGATGCCTCTAAACTACAAGAGACACATGTCGAGAATAACTTCTCATTAATGCCAAGGATCTGTATGATACACAAATGCTACTAGACAGTATGTAAGATGTCTCTTGGCACATGATATCGTGCAAGAAAAGCGATATAAGTATACGAGACATCACAAAGTCAAAATAGATTTCTTCTTCTCCTTTCACAGTTTTTCCTTTTTTAAAGTTTTTGATAATCCAACTTGCGTATGCAAGACTACAGGTGGGTGGGTACAGCACACTCCGCGGAGGGTGAATAAAAACAAAAAAATCCCTCGTGGACTGTTCTACCTCCAACACCCCATTTTTATGCCCTCTTGGGGACATCTTTCCGAAATACCGTTGGCTATGCAGATCCATTACGCATTGTAGAGTCAGGGTCAGCTTCCCTCTTTTCTATCCCTCTTAGATGGGCGGTTCACCACTCTCTAACTAGGAACAGAGAACCCCACACGGTCAGGGCGTTCTTCTGGCCAGGGACAAAATAGGTAACAGTATAGCAATATTGCCAACTAAAAGAAATGACCATAACAAATATAGTCCTGCTCCTGTTTTGTGTGATATTGTGAATGTATGTGACAGGAATGTCTACATATCTCCCTTGAGGAGCTGTTTATCTTGAAATCATTATCCCCCCCCCCGAGTGTTTGTTGTGACACCTCAGTAACTCATACAACAAAAAAAAGATAAGCTAAAATTCTTCTTCCAATTTAAGAACTCAACCATTCCCCTAAATATCTCCAGCAGTCCTGCACCTGCCCCTACTCTCAGTTCTAAGGAAGCAGAGTAAATCATGACCACTGCTTCACCCCTTTGACTCCCACTCAATTTGAAGTACTATGATATGATATGGCATTTGTAACGCGCCTATACAAGTGTTTCAAGGCGCGACGAGGCAGGGGGGAAACAAGGGGAAGACAGACAACGATCCTACTAGGCCAGGTATCATTCAGACCGCGCAAGTGCAGGGGTAGGGGAAGGGAAAAAGTGCAAGGGGAAGGGGAGGGGGAAGTGCAGTACAAGTAAGTAGAATAAAAATAAATAAATAAATAGGGCCAGCTGGTGGCAAGTGCAAGGTAGGTGCAGGCAAGTGCTGGGAAGGGGGGGGCTGTAGGGATACAGTGGCTGGTCCCAGGACCGAGGTCGGTGAGAGTGGCCCAGTTGCAGATTCAGTGCAATTTAAGTGTAGAATTTAGCAGGGGAGAGGGACAGAGAAGGCAGAGGCAAAGAGGAAGGTTTTGAGGTGCTTCCGGAACCGGAGATGGTTCTCCTCAAGTTTCAGGGAGGCAGGAAGGCTGTTCCAGAGGGAGGCCTCTGCCGCGGAGAGAGATCTACCCCCAGCTCGTTGCTTTGAGAAGCAGCTGACCCTGAGGGAGTTGGAGACGGATGAGCGAAGGGCTCGGGAAGGAAGATATTTAGGGAGAGAGAGTTGAAGGTATGAAGGTCTGACCTCCCCCTCTCCATCCCTCTGACCACTCCTCTCTCCTGGAGCGATCACTCCCTCCTCTCATCTCATCTCATCTCTCCCTCTCCCTCTCTTCCCCCCCAAGCCAAGCCTACCCCAACACTGCCACCTACCTTCTCGGACATCCCATGAAGCGTGTGTCAGTTGAGGCTTTTGCCGCCACTTCCCCACCTCCCCCTCCACCTTTGGCTGTCTCTCATCCTGATACAGCCCTGTCTCTGCTCTACTCTTCAATTTCTGATACGCTTGATGCTCTTGTCCCTGTCATGAGGATCCGTTTGAAGTCCAAAGCCAAGTGCAATTCCTGGTATGACTCTATTAGCTACACTTAAAAGTGTAGGGCAGAAGAGAGGAAATGGAGGACTTCCTGTTCATCCTCTGACAAACTGGCCTGTCGCCTGCTACAAAGGCAATACCGACTCTGACCTCACCAAGAAGAGAGTCCATATTCAAGCTCGTGTCTCTGCGGCATCTAACAACTCGGCCGAACTCTTTAAAATCTGCAAGGAGCTGGCCAACCCTACTGCAGTCTCTACCCCTCCTGTTGTCTCCCAGGCTCTTTGCAATGCCCTTGCCTCTCACTTCATTTAAAAAACCCAGGACATCCTGTCCACCCTCCCCACCCACACTCCTCCTCTTCCCCCTCCATCGTGCTTGCTGACCCTCCTTTAGCCACCCTCCCACCATCCTTCTCTTCCTTTCCTCTTTTCACCCCGGATGAGGTTGCTAGACAAGTCCGATCTATGAAAGCCTCTTCAAACAGGTTCATCCCTGTTCCTCTAAAACCATCAAGGACCACATCGTCACCCTCGCTCCAGCCCTTGCAGATTTTTGCAACCACTCCTTTAGTTCTGGATCCTTCCCCTCCCCTCTGAAGCACTCCTTTGTGCATCCTCTTCTCAAGAAACCCACAGCTGATCCTTCTTGTCCAGCTAACTATCGCCCAATTTCCATTACTCCCTTTCTTCGCAAACTCCTGGAAAAGTTGGCCATCTCTCAGCTTAATCTTCATTCCAATTCTGTTGGCTGTCTCCATGAACACCAGTCTGGCTTCAGAGCTGCCAGAAGCACGGAAACTGCTCTCCTAAACATCCGTGAAGATCTGCTCACCAACCTTGACTCTAACATTCCCTCTGTCCTCATCCTCCTCAACCTCTCTTCTGCCTTCGACACGGTCAACCATACCATCCTGCTCAACCGTCTCCATGAAAACCTGGGTATCACTGATCAGGCTCTGTCCTGGCTGACCTCTTTCCTCTCAGATCGACCCTCACAGGTCCAACTTGGGTCCTTCCTTTCATCTATCTTCCTCTCTACCTGTGGTGTTCCCCAGGGGTCTAACCTCTCGCCCTGGCTTTTCAACCAATACCTGGCAACTCTTGCCCACTGCATTGCCATTTTCTGCTCAAATTTCCAGTGCTACGCTGACGACACTGAACTCATTTTTAGGCTGCCCTCTGCCACCTCCTCTCCTTCTCTCATCTCTGATTGCCTAACTGCCATTCAAGATTGGTGTGCCGCCAATGATCTTTGTCTGAATGCCAGCAAGACGGAGATCCTCCTCATCGGCACACCTTCACCATCCTTTCCCCTCACTCTCTGACCGGCCTCCCTTGGCCCTCCTCCTATCCCCACCTGCGAGGCTAAGAACCTCGGGGTCATATTTGACTCCACTCTTTCCTTCTCCGCCCACATCTCTGAGGTCTCTAAAAAGTCAAATTTCCAACTGCACATCTCAGAGGTAGTCTGCCTTTCCTCTTCTTCCCCCAGAAGCTCATGGTATCTCAAGCTCTGGTTCTCTCTAGCTTGGACTATTGTAACAGCCTCTATCTAAATCTACCTGCCTCTACTCTCCGCCCTCTGCAACTAACCCAGAACAGGACTGAGAGACTTGTCCTTGGCCTCAAGCCCTGGGATCGTATCTCTCCAGCTCTGAAATCTCTCCACTGGCTCCCAGTGGATGCAAGGATTAAATTTAAAACCCTCTGCATTGTCCACAAGGCTTTCTGGGGCCTGGGTCCAAAATACCTTCAGCTATCCCTCCGCAAATACCTCCCCTCTCAAGCTCTTCGCTCCTCTACCTCCAACCCACTCAGGGTCAGTCGTTTTTCTAAGAAACGAGCTGGGGGTAGATCTTTGTCTTCGGCTGGGGCCTCCCTCTGGAACAGCCTCCCTGCCACTCTAAATCTTGGGGAGAACCATCTCCGGTTCCGGAAGCACCTCAAGACCTTCCTCTTTTCTTCTGCCTTTGCTCCCCCTCTCCCCTGCTGATCTGTTCTCTCTTGGCACCGTGCACCTGGCCACCCTCTGTCTTTTGGGCCCAGGTACCTGCTCATCCTACCGCCCTCCAGCACTGCCTCCGGGCCACCCCTTGCACTGGGGTCTGTATCTGTACCCATACAGCCCCCCCTTTTTCTTCCTGCACGTATCAGACCTACCCCCTCTCCGGCCTTAAACCTAGCAAATTGCTGGCTGCATTACCACTGTTTGTTGCCTTTATTATTTATTTATTGTTATTTATCTGTTTCTCCTCTGCTTTGCACTTTCCACCTCTATCACCTTCCATGCACTTTTCCCCTCCCCCCCTCTCCCATGCACTTGCGCGTTCTCAATGTCACTGGGCCTAGTAAGATCGCCGTTTTGTTCTCCCCGGTTCCCCTCCCTTGCCTCGTCGCGCTCTGAAACACTTGTGTACGAGCGCGATAGAAATAAAATATCAATCAAACAAAAAGCTCCTCCCCCAGTATATTAGCAGTCGTTTGCAGAACTGAGGACCAGAACTGGGCTATTTCGGGGCAGTTCCAGGTGAGGCGGAGAAAGTCTGCGGCTGTGGCGCCGCATCTTTCACATTGTGCCGGTAGTTCTGGATGGTGTCTGTGTTTTTTGGCAGGGGTGTAGTAGGTTTGATGCACAAAATTAAAATTAATTTGCTTGAAGCGGGTGTTTATAGCAACTTTCTGAGTTTGACGGAGGATGTAGGTCCAGTCATCTTCGGGTATTGTAGCTTGAATGGCTGTTTCCCCATCTTCGTTTTGTACGGACGTCAGTGGCTACCGTGTCTGATAGGAGGGACTTGTATATTATGGTTACTAGTCTCCCGTCACCCTTCGCCTGAATTACATTGTGTAGTAGGTCCCATGTTGCTAGCTGTTTGGGGAATGATGGGAACAGGGATTGTAGGGTGTAGCGTAGTCTCAAGTAGATGAACGTATCGAGTGATGAAGTACCTCCTCTCTCTTTGGCCATCTGCGGGGTTATGAATGTGACCTCGGGGAAGAGGTCTCCAATGGATTGGAAGTGGACTTTGTTGAGCCATAGATGAAATACTTTTTCAGCTGTAAGGGGTATGACTGGAATGAATTTAATTGGGAGAATGGGGGAAAATCTTGTGTGTACATCGTATTTTCTTGCTATTTTCTTCCATACTGCGTAGGTGGAGAGGACCGTGTTCAACGTGTTATATGGTACTGGAAGATTGCTGAGAATTACCGCTCTCAGCAGGTTAGGGGATGCCAGGGCCCGTTCAACCTGTACGTGTGGACGGATAAAGTGTATTGTGTACCAATGGCTCAGGAATTGTGTCTGTGCCGCCCAGTAGTATCTCTCTATGTCTGGGAGTACAAGGCCGCCTCGTGACGTTGGTAGTGTTAATGTTCCATGAGCTACTCTTGCTGGCTTCCCTGCCCATAATAGTTCCAGGATGAGGCTTTTAACTTTTTGGAAAAAGCATTGTGGTAGAAGCAGTGGTATGTTTGTGAATAAATAAAGGAGTTTGGGAAAGATCACCATTTTGGTCAGCGAGGTCTTCTCCCAGTGTTAGTGGGAGTGACTTCCATCTATGGATGCTTTCCTGGAGGGAGCTTAATGTCATCGCATAGTTGTCTTTGTACATCTCGCTGTGATTAAGGGACATATAAATGTCTACGTAGCGGACCTTGGAGCTTTCCCCATTTGAACCCCTGGTCGGTTTTGCGTCAGGGGAAAGATCACCGATTTAGAGTGGTTGGTCTTAAGGCCTGAGATATTGCTGAACTTAATCACTTCCCGTATTATCTGGTTGATGTTAATTTGGGGATCGTTGACAAAGAAAATAACATCGTCAGCGTATAGGGAGACCACTAGTTTATGGGGTCCTAGAGTGAGACCTCTATGGAGTTGGTGGGATCTCAGTCTTGAGACTAGGGGTTCCATTATTAAGGCAAAAATGAGGGCTGATAGGGGACAGCTTTGTCTGGTACCGAGCATCCTGTGTTTAAGGCCTTTAGTCATTAACTCTTTCCATTTCTTCTCCGTAATTAATGTATATGGCAAACAACTATCCATCATCACCTTCAGTATTCAATTCTCGACAATAACCTCACAACTGGGGGAAGACTCATATTCTTTAACTGACTCTTCCTCTTTTTGTATCTTTGTAGAGAAGTTGGAGAGCCACAATCATGGCTTTCCACTTCCACCCATCAAGGAGAACATTTGTGCTATGGAGGGAGTTGTTACCAGTCACCTGCCAGTAAAATCAAGTGCGAAAAATACAAGTACCAGAATCCTCAGAGTCAATTAACTTTCCACACCTGAAAAAGAAATGAAGACACGCCTGAAACAGCAAAGAAACTCAGCCTCTCTGAAGATTCATGGAGTCATGAAAACGTGCGTTTGGAGGAGAAGCTAATGGGCCTCATTCAGAGTATGGCGTTAAGGGATAGCGGCCACCGCTAACGAGAGCGGTGGCGGTAATCCCTTACCGCCATACTCCGAGTTCCCTTAGCGCCATGGTGCTTTTAACACCTGCTTTTAGCAGGCGTTAAATACCATGGCGCTAAGGGACCTTGATGTTAATTACGCCACCGTAATTTACGGTGGCGTAATTGACGCCTTCCCCACTCCCATTATGCCCTATGGGGCAAGAATGGGAATGGGGAAGGGTAAATGGGGATTGGGGAATTACCGCCCCGCCAACCTTGGAATGGGGCGGTAATTCCGCCAACCACCAAGGCGCTGCCGGTCCGGGTACGGCGTCAACCAAGGCGTTAATAGCGCCATTGGTTAGCGCCGTACTCGGAATGAGGCCCAATGACTGGTAACAGAGCACCTGCCTTACCAATTTTTAAACATTGCAGAGAAGTTGAACCTATGAATTGCAACATTAGTCTCTGGTGCCTAATGGTTATCCAGTTGCCTGATGGCACATTCCTGTACATCCATATCTCCAGCATCTAACTCTGATAGAACGGATAGCTCCCTATAGTTGTGCTGCCCTTCTGGGCCAAGGCCATGTAAGAGTAACTTTCTTTTCAGCCGTGAGACTTTTTTTTAATCCCCTTTATTTAATATTTTCAAACAAATGTATGGAAGAATACAACAATGCACACTTTGAACAGTACAATTGAGACTTTCTTGTTCAACTGTCTTGATAGAATTGCACCAATATTCCCTCCATTCTGGCCAGGTAACTGTAGGCTGACCACATTTGGGAGAAAAACTTTCTGGGGGGTGTACAGTTATTCCTTGCATGGCCATGATTTGCTTCAAATAGTGTCTCGTATTCTACTATCAAAACTCTTCCTTTCAAACATTCCCTTAAATTAGTCTATATAAAAGTACTGTGATGAGAAAAATTATTCTAGACCATTCAAAATCACAGTATGCGTCTTAAACACTGCGACAAGGAGGATAGTCTTGGTTTTCTTGACAACTTGATGTATGCTGACTAAAATGGCTACACGTCATCCAACGTCGATATGGCCTTTCTTCTAATGAATGTGTGCACGCTCACGCTATCCCATCGTGCGCCTCAGGCTTCTCGCGCTGACATCAGGCATCTCGCACTCACACACCTTGCCTGCATATTGTCCCCAAAATGGTACATTTACAAGGTGTTGGGTGCCTGGCACCTTTCTAATAGCACTGTGCCACTTTTACCGCTATGATGGCTCCTCGTCGAAACAGAGCACACATCCTGCTGAAGCTCAATCACCAGCTGGCCCCGAGCAGTCCGGCCTGGGTCTGCCCTGCTGGAGATATCACTCGTTACCAAAAGAAGTCCAATCACTACCAAGAAGCGCTAGCTTGTTAGTTATATCTTTAATCTCCAGCCCGATGGCACAGCACATCCACTGTCCACCCCAGTCTCTCCCAATCGTCCCTTCCACGTTCTACACGCGCAAACTTTGCATGTGTGGAAGCAATACAACGTAATATAGAAGCAATAAAACTGATCTTCAACCACTATCTCCACCCACTGGCTAACATTCACTCTTGTGGATGCACCTATTGCATGCAAATTGACAATACCCAGAAATGCTTGCCAAGCCGACCCCTCCTTTTCTCCTAGGCATGGATATTTCGATGTGTATGAACTGGCCGACGGTAATCAGAAATGCAAGTAGTATTCCACAGAGAAGGCTGCCACTGTTGGAATAAGCCTTGGTCATAGACCACATTCATGTCAACTCTGCAAAAGATCAAAGCGCCCCAAGTGAGCACCACTTCTGTGTCTTCCATCTTCAACCTCAGTAAAACCTTGCCATTACCGTCCTTTGAACATCGAGATACAGTCAGCAATGCCCCAATGTCCTGCTGCCTTGCAGTGGCAGTCTTTATCTGGGTCTCCAATCTGACTAGGTTGGACATTTACAAGGTGACCAGAATGCTTCAGCGAGGGTATTACTACTGAGTCTCGGCCACAAATGCCATGTATCAGCAACCCGGCGCTCTCTCCACTGGTTTGAGAACACAATTAAAAGCACCTTGTGCCTAATTTCCAAATGTATTCTACACTCCCCATCCAGTAACCTACACTCTACCCATGACAATCTAATATGCATTCCACAAAGCTAAAAACAAAAATAAAGGAGGTAAACCTTCCTATCCTGGTGCCAAGTTATGGACCTCTCTCAGACAAGACCTCCCTGCTTACATTCAGGAAAGAACTTGAAACGTGGCTTTTCAGTAAAAATCCTCTCTGGAACGTATCCGGGCAACCTTTCATAATTGGGTAGGATACCTCAGGATACAGCCAAGCTGAAAAACAGAGGGAAGTCTTCCCCAATTACTCAACAAAGAAATACACTTTGGTGATTTTAGTATGAACAACTGGGATAGATGCAGGGATAGAGACAGTTAAACATACAAGCAACCCTTGGGGTGTTTTGGCCACTTTCACTCCCTAGAAATAGGCAAATACTCACAAAAATAAAAATGGGGAGTACAAATGCTCCCAACAAAAATGGGAAACTGACGCATTGGAGCCTGCCCCTCTCCTTTAAAATCAATCGCACAGCTCCATGGATATGTTTGGACCAGTACTGCTCATCTGAAAAAGCTACACATTTATATTTTAAAGAGCATGAACAACTTGGTACAAAACATTCCTGTTTTACATTTAAAACCTATTTGTACTTGCTTACTAAATACCTCCATTGGGAAGGGGACTGCCTGTTTTACACCCTAAAAAAATCATTTTACTCCCATCTTTAAAAAACATAGGGATTCAAATACTCCCACTTCAAAAATCGCATTGCGCATACAAGGTTATTAAATGTGGGGATTCCGAACTCTAAACTTGGTTTCATTTCTTGTCACATAAACTATGGGGTTTAGTTTTGGTTCATGCTCCCTTGGTTTTGGGAATCTTCACCCCAAGTTCCTGCATGCAACACTTCCCAAAAATACACTTTGTCAAATTGGAAATGTTACCACCAAGATCCAGAATGCAATAGTTCACTGTACACAATTTCTGTTCTTGCTTCAAGCAGTACATCAACCCCTCCCGTATTTGGTGTTCTCTAGAAACGGTCTCTCTGTTCTAGCTTTTAGCATTGTTTCTTTACCCTAGACATGTGCATGCACTCTAGCAACTTTTTTTTTATAGTTTGGAGATCCATTCATGGTCTTCAAAGTCTCCTTAATTTAATCTGAAAAAGGGATCTTCCCACACTAGCCGTGGGCCTTTATTTTCAGTCACAATGAATCAGGCCTCATCACATGTCCCTTTAAAGGGTATATAAACTCCTGTTCCTTGATTTACTTCATGGGCCCTTTACCACAACACACCATTACTTATGTGCAAGGATTGACGAGATACTCCAAACCTCTCCATGAGCTCAATCAAGGTCATCACAACCCAGTGGATTCAGAGAAACCTAGCTGTCAGAGAACATGGGAAATGTTAAACAATGCATCCTGGATGCAATCAACAGGAATATATATTGGGTTTTCTTCATGCGTATTGGCCTACAGCCGATGAATGCAAAATCAACCATATAATTTCTTTCAAACTAGTCTCAGAGCACAAATTAGTCACCCCTCTTTCCATGATCCACTACTGTCAAGTCATGGAGGCATGCACTGTATCAGGCACAACATTAATAATAATACAAACTTCAATTAACCCATAGATAAAAAGTGCTCCAAGACAAAAGATCAGCTCTATTCAAAACTCCACAAATAAATATTGTTAGTTGTTTTTCTGGGCAAGCATGACACAAAGGATGGTGCTACTAAATGTACTACATAATGGGGTTCATTACAAGTTTGATGGTATCCTGCCGCTAAATCCAATGGGATACCAAAAACAGTATTACCATTAGCAGTACTCGGTCCGGCACTATTATTGCCAGATTACAAGTGCCGGCAACGGTTGTAAATCATCATTCCATGGAGTCACTTTGGACTACATGGGGGTGGTGGGGGAGATTTGCTTGTATTACCAGCACCAGTAATACCAGCGATTTTTGCCGGTAAGGCGCCTGACTTATCTCCACCTCTTAGCTGGAGGTAACTCAGGTGCCCCAACGGCAGACTTGTACTTTGCCGGTGCAGTCATGCGGCGGTAAACGGAATTACTGGCACGTTATTACTGCACCAGCAAAGTTATGAGGCCCAATGTTCCTTCAATGTATTTGTAATTTAAAATGAAGTATAATCTGCATGTAAGACACTACAAGCAGAGAAAAGAAGAACGCAAACTAAAGGTCATTTATCAAATATGATTGAACAAATACATTTTTAACAAAAGATTTTTATTTTGCCACAAACTTGAAAATAAAGAAAAGCATACCTCACCTCATGATAATACAGATGCAGCCCCAGACATTAAATAGATTCGAGATGCTGTGACGAATCCCTCAATGTCATCACTTCTTCCCCAGAGGGTGACCCTTCCCAAGGGGACAGGGAGGTGAGGCGCAACCAGATAATCCCCTGGGGGTGGTACTTAGCAGGAGGATCCCATGGGAGGTGACCCCTCCCTGTAGAGGAAGGGAATACTATCGAGGGAGAATGTGGTATAACAATTATCACTACTCCCAAAAGCACACACCCCCTCACACTGGTATGTCCAAAATACTTGCATCCTTTTTACATACCCTTTCTACTCAGTTATTTTTATGCAGAATAGAGAAGAAAGGAGGATTAAAGAGCCGAACAGATTTGCTCTTACACAACTCGGCCAAAGATAAAATGAGAGGAAGGACTTCTCACGTGGTCTGATCTTCCCTGAGGAACCGCAAGTTGGAGGGAGCTGCTGTAAGGAGAATAGGGAACGAAGGAGACCGAGATGCTGAACAGCCAGCAGACACGTCCCAGCGGAGCACGCCGCTGACACACAGGGACCACAGCGGGAGAAACAGGTATCTGGCGGTGAGCTGGAGAGCGGAAGAGGGTACCGCTGTACCTGTGAGGGACCCAGGGCTGCAGAACTGCTGCACGCAGTCCAGAGCCTCGGAGACAGAGAGGGAAGCAACCTGCCGAGCAGGGATAAGGAGCAAGCCCCTGGGGTTAAAATGATCTATAAAGAGAACTGTGTTAATGAATGGGGAATTATTCTATGAATCAGGGAACAGAGCACAGACCCTGTTGAGACCCTGAGGGGCAGAGTTGAACCAAATCAGGGCAAAGGGAGATCCCTGGGGTAAAACCAATTGTTGAAAACAATCCTTCAGAGTAAAAGAGTCGTCATCTTCCTCGTACCAGTACTTGGAAGAATCCAAGAGAACTTTGTGTGTCAAACAGTGCAGTGCATGGTAGGTTAGTGAACCAGGTCGTATTGAGAGATATTATAAGCCTGAGAAAGGGGTCTGGGACCTACATACCTAGAAGAGAAGACCAAGGGGTGACAGATATCCTTTGGCAAAAGTCAAGAGAAGACCAGGGGCAAGGCCATGGATATCATTGGGAATATTAAGAGCCTAAGAAATGCTCGCGGGAAGGGAGATATCCCCCCCATCATTCTGGAACTGTAAAGAGTTGCTAAAGAAGGACTGGGGAAGGGAGACCACCTCCATCTGTGTGGAACTATATTGAAATGCCTATTAATGGCCAGGGGAAAAGGAGCATTCCCACAACAGTCAAGAACTGGCAAAAACCATCCAGAAGGAAGGAATTTTCTTTCTTTAGTCAGGGTGGAACTAGTTATATAGTTATCTTTTGAGGTGTAATGGATGGAAATAGGATTGGGATCTAGAGCAGTGGACTATTTTTTTTTTTTGACAGACATTCTGACACTAGTCTTAGTTTTGTTTGAGGCAGGGAAACCCCTCCTAGTTAGAGACAGACAGGGTTTTTCTTTCTATGAAATAAAGGTATATGCCCTGTAAGGGTGCAGAAGTAGGAGTCTGACATAGTGGTGGCATGCTTGTTGGCAAAGACATTTTAATATAAAAATAAAGAACGACAAACCTATCTTGCTCTATTTCTATGAGGGGTTGCCCTACTTCTACAAAAACACTAAGGACTGGCAGGATGTCTTGTAAAATAATGTGTCTACCATCCTGTGTCCAAACCCATTTCCGTCCATTACACTTAACTAAGGAAAAATGGGGCATCTTATTGATCCAGAAGGAGGCTTCTCATTTAAGATACAGACCTTTAAAGTTCTGTTTATGGTGTGAAAACACAAGTGACTCTTTAAACACAGTTCCCAAGTATCAATTTCCAATCTAGTTAAGTCTGATACACTCTCCTGCCAGATATAACTGTAGAGTTGTTTGTCACCAAAACATTTTCCTTGTATCAAAAAGGGGTGGTTGGTGGGAGAAGGATGAGTCTATTCCAACTTAAAACTGTAGTGTCAATTCTGGTGCACTATCCTGCCAGAATGGACTATAGAACTTAAACTTCCAGAAAATGTCCCTTTCACATGGGTCCCAGGTCCCTCTAGGTTGTTTCAGTATCTCCCCAGCTTGTTTTGCCACTCCTTTCCCTTCTGTGTGGGTCCCAGGCACCTTTAAATTCTCTCAGGCTCTCTCTGACTTGCTCTGGGCCTCAGCCCCTTGACTATGTTTCGATCTTGTATGGGTCGCTGACCCTTGTGCTATGCTTTTGTGGCCCTCACACAAATTCATTTGGGTCCAAGATCCTGGTGTGTTGCTTTTTACAGTTCGCTACCCCAGCTTTGCTTAAAAGATAACAGACCTGGTGTACTCTCCTGCTAGGTACTGTTCCACATAGGATATTGTATACAGTTTGTTTTAATCTCTCGCTTCTCGATTTTCTCAGGGTCCTAGACGCTCATCTTTGCTTTGCCTTTATATCTCTTTCGTGTCGCCGACCCATTTACTTTGGCTTTGCCCCTGTGGTTCACTTGGGTCCCAGATTCCTTGGTATTGGCTTTCCAGGACACTTGGTTTACTGTCCTGCCAAAAGTCTGATGCAGCATAAGTTTCTGTATTTCTCTTACGGTCCTTGACCTGTGTATTATCAGCTTTAGTTCGTATCGAGTCCCCGATCCTCCTCAGGATCCCCTTGTTCTACCCCCAGTCCCTCACATGGACGCAGGCATCACCTGTACCTTGTTTTCGGGATCCTGCTGCGTGTTGTCTGGCTCGGGCTTCACCAGCTCTCTGGGCGAGTTCCGATCCTTCTCCCTCTGCTCCCGCTGTGGTCCACGTCCCTGCTTCAGCGAGTCGGGTTGCACAGCTTCCCTTCAGGAGGCTTCCCAAGTCTTTTTGTTTAGAGTTTTTTCGAGGCCTGTCGATTCTCGTCAACGCCCTTAGATGCAGCGGCTACTCTCCACAGTCGCCCCGACAGGGGACATGGGGTGCAGATTAAAAGAGCTCAGAGGCAGCAAAGCGTTCTGGAAGTGGCCATGCCCCATCGTGAAATTCTACGCAACAGGGAGAAGAAGTGTTGGCCTGGGCAAAACAGACAAGTGAGCTTGGATATATGGACTCGAAAATGCAATTCTTCCAAGCTTTGTCCGGCCTGGCTGTGGCACGCAGAAGAGACGGTCGACCCCTGTCCCAGTGGTTGATGGGGAAAGGTATCGGGTATAGATTGACCGACCCATCTGTTCTACTATTCGAGATGGGGAGCAAAGAATACAGGGTAACGAGTGGGAAAGAAGCTGAGAAGGTCCTGCAACATTTAGAAGAGACACCTGACGCGAGGAGTGTGGAGGGCCGGCACACCAGCGGGGAGCGCACAGACCCAGGCTCACCAGATAGACTTGAGACAAGGAAGGGGAAAGGTGGGAAGGACGTTTCGGAAGCTGAGTGGCCCCTCTCCTCCAAACCTCCATGAATTACATTGTAGTGACACTGGTTGGACGGCCACAAGTGCAGTGAATTCACACTGCAAGCAGGACGGTCCTGCTTGAGGATTCTAGTGGGTGTGACGAACCCGGGAGGTGGCCCTCTGCTATGGGGAAGATGACTCAATGGGGGAACGGTTTACTACTTTTAAAATAGTTGTTGCTGGTTGTTATAAGGGGAAGGTTGGCAGATAAGGCAGTACATTGTTGGGGTGCCGGGACACAGGGTGACAAGGAGCAGGAGGGATGAAGGGCGGAGGGGCTCAGTGGCAATGTGCAGAGGGCCTAAAGGGTGGATGAGATGAGTGTGATGCGGGGGAAATCCAGACTGAAGATAAGGATACTTAACATCAAGGGTCTCAATTTGCTCACAAAGCATACCCTGGTAGTGTGCGAATTCCAAAAGATGGGCCTGGATATCCTGTTCTTGCTGGATGAAACACTGGAAGCACAGGGATGAAAAAATCTTCAGTGTACTGGCAATGAGAATGGAGGGGGATCATGTCTTGCTTGGTCCATTGGACCAAGTTAGGTTTAAACTAGATAGGCAAGGCGGGGATGCAGTGCGAAAATCCTTGAACCTGATGGAGCACACCAGCATGGAAGGGCTATGGGGAGTGGGGAATCATGTCTTACTGAGTCTGGATGCCGAGAAGGCTTTTGATAGGGTTGAGTGGGGTTTTCTTTTCAAGGTCCTTAAGAAGTAGAGATTTGGGGACTGGTTCCCGAGAGAGTTGAGCATGATCTACACAAGCCCAACTGGGAGAGTTGTAGTCAATGGGAGGGCATCCAGGGACTTTACACTGGGAAGGGGCACCAGGTAGGGTTGCCCACTCTCACCCCTACTTTTTGCCCTATCTGTGGAAGCCTTGGGCACCATGATTACAAATGAGAGCAGGATAGAGGGAACGAAGATTGTAGAGACGGAGTATGAAATAGCCATGTATGAGGACTACATGCTCCTCTGACAAACCCGAAAGCCTCAGTGCCGGTCTTCCTACGTTGTTACAAGAATTTGGCCGGGTATCGGGTCTGAAAGTTAGTTTGGACAAATCGGTACTCTTTCTGTATGGTCGGAGGGGAAAGGAGGGATGACCTTCAGGACCTGGGAATTCCCATTGAAGATGAGGGGATTGAATACTTAGGGGTGAAGGTGACTAAAGATACAGGGATCTCTACCGCGCAAACATCCCGCCCCTTTTGAATAACCTTTTTGCGGACTTAGACCGTTGGTCAGGAATGACTATGTCCTGGTTGGTCCACAAACGCAGTGAAGATGACATTACTTCTGAAGGTGCTCTCTCTCCATCAATTGCACCCAACAGACATGCCAACGGAGCACTTTGCATAGCTTAGACGGCGGATTGTCCGATTCCTGTGGCAGGGGCAGACGCCGAGTGTAACATATACGTGATCCTTACCCAGCAGAAGGAGAGGGGGAGCGGGACAAAGAGCAGCACAATTTAGAGTTGTGGTGCCACATTTGAGGGGAGACAGGGAAACAGTGGGTGGGAATAGAGAATTATTTGATGAGACCAGTGACGGTAGGTGAGTGGCTGTAGGCCCCCAAGTCGGCTGTCCCTCTAAGGTACTTAAGCACAGATTATTAGGACCTCTTTGGAAACTATGGTGGACTAAATCAGAGATGAAGGGAGTAACCACATGACCACCCCCATTAAGCCATATTTGCCCCTGCCAACCGCATCAGGGACGATATTCAAGAACCACTCCAATTCCAAAAGTGGTTCGAAGCTGGGCTAGAGAGGGTTGGCGAAGTAGTAAAGGGGGATATCTTTATAACAACTGAGGAATTACGGGAGGGGCTGCATTTGGAGACACTCCGGTCTTTAACAATTGCAGTTGAATGGGGTTTTTCTGTCAGTAAAATCGAAACAAGGAGTGTAGAGAGACCTGACGGGGATGGAAGCTATTTTAAGCAATGGGGGGACAGATCACACACATATATAGAGAACTGCTGGCAAAGGATGAAGATGGGGTGGTAGCCCTCAGAAGGAAATGGCAGAGGGACTTAGAGAGGGCGCTCAATGACCAGCGTTGGGAGCGCCTGTGCAAGAGCGCACACAGGACATCAATTGCCTGACAGTAGAAGTCACATGGCTTCAAACTCCTATACAGATAACAATTTGCTCCAGGCAGCCTTTCAAAGATGTTCAGAGGAGTAGACCCATCATGTTGGAGAGGCTGCGGTCAGAGAGCAGACTACTGGCACATGTGGTGGCCATGCCCTAGAATACAGAGGTTTTGGAAGGAGGTGTTAGGGCATCAAGAGAAATGGGGAATCCCCTGCTGGTGTGGTTTGGCATTGAAGAGGGAGAGGAGACGTGGGCGCGTTTTCCGCACATGATACATTTTCTGGTTTTGGCAACTAGGGTGTGGATGGTAAAAAAATGTAAGGGCCCGGAATTACCTAGTGAAAGAATATGGGCCCTTAAAGCAAGGGAAATATATGAGCCGGAGAAAATTACGGAAGTCATTCACAATCAGCAGCCACCATGAAAAATTGAGTGGGCTCAGTTTCAGGAAGTATGGTTTGTAGCCCCAATCAGACCCTGCAGAGGAGGGGATGGATAACACGAGTGGGCAGGGGACGTAGGGACACACTGGCCCTCCAAGTCAGAGTGCATGATGGTCCAGGGGGCTACAGAACTGTTGATTTCTAACCCTTCTGAGACGATCCCCCAAAGACACCCAATAATGTCTAAATGCTCCTGTTTTTTGCTGCCCCTCAACCTGCCGGGCACTGCGGTGGGAGGGGAGGTGGAAGGGTGGGTTCAATAAGTAAAAATGTATGCACATGAGTTCATGACAGCACAGCACGTAGCTGAAAAACAGAAATGTGTTAAAATAAGTTGTGCATGTGCCAACCAAATTAAAGAATAGAAAAAAAACACCTTATTCCTTTCCTGCCCCGGGTAGGCTTCCCCAGAGAGGTTCTGAAAGAACAAGGCTCTACTTTTATGAGCAAGATCATGGGAGAGGTCAAATAAATTCTGAAAATACAAACCCTACAAACATCCGTACAGCATCCGCAGATGGATGGCTCAGTGGAACGCTTTAATAAGAACCTTAAGAGTCTCCTAAGAAAGCTCAGAGGCAGACTGTAAAAATTGTGACATGGTGATCCCATGGGCCCTATTCGCAATCAGGAAAGCCCCCCAAGCCTCCCTAGGATTATGCCCATTTAATCTCCTGTACGGAAGAGATCCACAGGATGTACTTAATATGCTAAGGGAAACGTGGGGACAGAGAGAGGAGGCTATTGTACCATTGTCCCAAACAGCTCAAAGAACATATGATGCTTTGAGGGAGTTTGTCCATTCCCATCTGTCCAAATCGCACAACAAACAAATGAATTATGACACAAAAGTGGGAGCACGTTCGGTTCTTGTATTGCTTTCGACTTCAGATAATAAAATACTATCCCGCTGGCATGAGCCATAATAAGTGGTAGAACAAATGGGACCATTTAACTACCATATTAGCCAACCTGACTGAAAAAATTAATGTGAAATATCACTTATTTCTTCAAAGAGTGGAGAGAGGACCCTGCGGAACAAACCTCGGTTGTAATGGCCTGTCTTCTGTCTGAACAACCAGCGAATTATGGACTTACACCATCAGACCATCCCTATTTCCAACAAAAAGACAAACAAGATCTAATAAGTTGTTTCCCTGATGTCTTTAGAGAAGAACCGGGAAGAGTGCAAAAAGTCTTTCATTACATCCGTACTCCTCCCGGAAAGGTTATCAACTTAAAACCCTACAGGATTCCGGAAATATGGAAAGAAAAAGTCATTTAGGAGGTAGAAAAGATGCTATCTTCAGATATCACCGCACCCTTTCGAAGTCCTTGGTCATCGCCAATAGATCAATCGTGGAGATTCTGCATGGACTTTAGAAAGCTCAACAAAATCTCAGTCAAAAACTATACCATGCCAAGGATAGATGAGTTGATGGATCGACTGGGAAATGCAGCATATCTCTACATGATTGATCTCACTAAGGGCTACTGGATGGTGCTGTTAAATCCAGTGGACTGAGAGAAGACAGCTTTTTCCATCCCTAGGGGTCTATTTCATTTAAAAGTCCTCTTTTTTGCACTCCATAGGGCCCTAGACACTATCCAGAGGCTCAAGTACCATGTCCCTTCTCTGAATTTCTGTTGCGCCTACTTGGACGATATTGTTGTCCATAGTAAAACTTGGGGAGAACTCATCATCCACATACACCAGGTAGTTCAGTCATTGAGACAAATGGGTCTCGCACCGAACCCCAATATGTGCCATCTCACACAGTCTGTGGTGCGTTATCTGGGGTTCTTTGTGAGAAACGGCTTAATCAGGCAGTCCAGGAAACCCCAGCACCAAAGACAAAGCAGGATTTAAAGGCCTTGTTAGGATTAGTCTGGTATTACAGAAGATGTAGAAAAACAAGGCAAGGGGTCACACGGGTAAATACAACAATTATTCAATTGCTAATTGATTCAGATAGGTGTGGAGGGGAAAGAGGCTCAGTCAGATGAACAAATATAACATTATTTTATTATTTATCAAAAACATCATAATAGAATTTTTTTTAAAAATTCAGACAGTAACATCATAAAATACATATAAATGGGGGGGGGCGTGGCTTGGCGCCAAGATGGCTGGTCAAGCTCTCTGAGTGCTCCTGTCCGCGTCCGCGCGCCAACAAGAAAATGACACGGTGAAACTGCCTGTCGGTCCTTGCCTACCGGTGTCTGCGGCTCTGGAGGGGTCCCCGCACTCGGAGACGGACTTGCAGCTGGCTGGGCTGACGGGATCCCGTGGAATCCTGAGGAGACTCGAGACTCCGGTGCGGCCCCAGCGCCTCCGCTTCAAAAATGGCAGGCGCTGCCCTGCATACTGAGCCTCCTCCCGCCGCATGAACTGCTGACTGTGGCTGCCGACCTGGGCAACTCCTCCAGTGCACCCTTGACAAGCCGAGGCTATCCTGAGAATCCCCCCGGGGCCCCGTGCTGCACCTGTGCCCCGGTGCCGTCCTACGCGCCCCAGTGCCGTCCTACACCACCCGGCGCCGGATCCCCCGCTTGTGTCCCGAGTCCATTGGACAGCATGGGGGTTGGCCGCTGGTGCGAGGGAGTGGGAGGCGCGGAGGTGGTGCCTCCTCCCTGGGCTGATCTCGCCGGTGGCCCGCACCGGTGCGGATGGCCTGCCGGGGGTGTGACTCGCCCCTGCTGCATGTGGAGCGGCCCTGGTGGGGTGGCGGTGGAGGAGAGGAGGAGGAGGGAGAGAGCGGCTGGACCAGCGCCGCCGTCCACCGCAGCGCCGGCGCCCCGGACCGCAGTGCTGCCAGCGGCCCCGCTCGCCGGAGGTGGGCATCGGCAGAGAAGGTGAGCCTCTGTGTGTAATGCCACCCTTACCCGCAGCGCTGACGCCCCGGACTGCGGGGGCGCCCTCGGCCCCTCTCGCCTGGGGCAGCCATCAGCTGGGACGGCAGCGCAGGTCCAGCTGCGAACAATACGAGCCGCTCCACATCAAGAAGAACTGTGCCCTGCCTCCGCTCCCGGTCACCAGGGGGAGGGGGCCTGAACTGTAAAAAGCCTCGAGTTAGGGGACTATCCCCGAGCTCCCTCTCCCCCCTGGTCGCCAGAACCTTGAGCCCACCCAGCGTGTTGGAAGAGCCGTGAATTCCAAGCAGCTGCGGGGGGAGCCAAACACTCCGCTCTTGCCCCCTCCTTCAGCCCGTGTGGTAGCGGGGCAGAGAAGGCCTACAGGGACCCACAGAGATTGCCGTGCCACGACCCGCCTACGCCTGACTCGCCTCTGGCTGCTCATTAGGCGCCTGGACAGAATCCTTGAGGAGCTGTGGCCTGGGGGGGCTCTCCCTGGCTTGGCCGGCCCCGGGAGTCCCTCTTCAACACATCAGGCCGGGCTCCACCCAGTCCAGCGGGATACCCACCCTCCCTCTGCCACGGACCCCCGACTGGCTGAGTCGGAAGCCCCACCGTGGCATATCGGCACCGCCTCAATTAACACAGTCAGAGTCCAGGACAACCTCCAGCAACCGATCTGGGAGGCCACACCCGAGGGCCCAGCGACCCATATCCCAGAATGTCCAGGAATTCCAAAACCCCGAAGCAAACCGACATCTCCGCCCTATTCACGGCGTCCACGGCGGAGAAGCCCAGGCGAGGGGAGCGCCCCGAGGGCCCCGGCTCAGACGCCCAGATGGACGCAAGCCCCGACCAATCAACGCAAGGGGTAACAAAAGGGGACCTCCAGGACCTCCTTGCGGCGCTCAAAGAATACCAAAAAGGCAGAGGAACTGAAAGGCAAGATCTCTGCCCTGGACAAAAGGGTGGCCGAAGTTGAGTCACGGACGGAAGAAATAGAAACCACCCTGTTCGAACAGAACTTTGAAATCGGGGAAGGCATGGACCGAATAGCGGCACTGGAGGCTAGGTGCAAGGCCCTGGAGTGGAAGCAGGAGGATGCCGAGAATATATCAAGGCGCAACAACATCCGCCTGCGGGGAGTCCCCCCCACAATCTCCGACGCAGAACTGGGACCCTATGTCAACCACCTCCTGCGCTTCATCCTGACCCTCCCGGATGGGGCCCCCCCTAGAGCTTGATAGAGTACACAGAACCAGGCCCAGGCAGAGTGGCACCTCCCCGCCAGACGTACTGGTGAGGGTGCACTTCTTTAAGGTCAAAGAAGAAATTATGCGAGAGGCCAGAAGCTCCCCCCGTGTACTCTTCCGAGATGCAGTAATCTCACTATACCAGGACTTAGCGGCGGTCACCCTGGCAAAGAGGAAAGCCTTAAAACCCTTGGCCGACTGGCTCCGTGAGAGGAAGATCGTATACCGCTGGGGATTCCCTACCTCCCTATCCTTCAACTGGGAGGGCAAGTCCTGCAACATCCTTACCCCGCCCCCCGAGAAGCGGTAGGCTTCATGAACCCAGAGGAGATGCCGGATCCATCTGTCGAGCCCGCCCGGGCCCCGAGGGAGGGGCAGCGGGAGCCCCTGAGGTCCGGGTCGAGAGGTGGCGCAGACCACGCGGCCCCTCCACCAAAAGCAAGAAGAATGACAATGGCTAAAACCGTGTCCCGCCTCTTGAGCTCGGGCGGCCCGTCAGCCCGCGGCTCCCCGTAACCCAGACCCCTGCATCAGATGGAGATCACGCACATGAACTTCCCGCCTCGGAACCCGGACAGCCCGACTCCCCCCTGGTGACCGGCCCAACGGGCATCGCTCAACACCCCAAAGTTCTTGGGCCAGGTTGGCCCCCAAGCCCTCTGTCGAGGCCCGTTGGCCCAGCGGAGGGGATATTACCTGGAGCCTCCCCTGAGGCTCCCATCATCAGTTTCACCGTTTAAACAAGAGGCACCGTTGCCTTCAGCTATCTTGGCGCGCTGGACCGGTCGCCTGCCCCCCATTGGCTAAAGACTGTCCCAGATGCTGTTTATTGGGGCGGGGGAGAGGGAGGGGGCTCAACAGATGAAGGACAAAGCGTTAGGGGTCAGGGGGACTTAACGCAGTGGAGGGCGAGGGATCATGTTCCCACAGAAGCTCTGGATGGGGACCCCGGAACAGATCATTAAGGTGACGTCCTAGAATGTTTGGGGTCTCAACGCTCCCAGGAAACGGAAACTAGTGGAGCAAAAGTTGGCTCACTAGGGTTCAGACATAGTCTTCCTCCAGGAAACGCATCTCTTGGAGCTCGACGAGAAACGCCTCAACTTTAGATCCTATCCCAGGCGCTTCTTCGCCTCGGCAACGGGGAAAAAAAGAGGGGTCGCAATCCTCATCAGTGGCAGCTTACCCCTCACCCAAGTCACCACCAAAAAGAATCCGGAAGTTAAGTTCCTGCTACTCAAAGGCCTATTAGTCGAGCTCCCGATCACCCTAGTCGCCCTTTACAGCCCCAACAAGGACCAGGGCCTCTTCCTCCGTAAGCTCCTACCGAACATTGCCGCCTTCGCCAAAAGCCAATTACTCATTGGGGGTGACTTTAACCTGCCACCTGACCCCAACTTGGACAAAACCCTCCCGCCCTCGAGAGAGGACTTTGTTAACGCCCTAGCCTTGGCTGAATTCCTAAGGGAAACAGAAACTCTTGACATATGGAGATTCCTCAACCAAGGAGCAAGAGACTAGACATACCTGTCGCATGTGCACAAGGGATACTCAAGGATCGATCTGATACTAGCCTCAAGTCCTCTGGCGCCCTGTGCGGAGGACATTGACATAGGACACATCACCATCTCGGACCACGCGCCAGTGACCCTGAGCCTCCGCGCCCAGGGGCTTCCGAAGCCCCCCCACAGGCCCTGGAAATTCCACGACCACATCCTCTCGGACATGGTCATTAAAACCGAACTAGCGGAAACACTGGCAAACTACTTCAAGGAGAATGCCACCCCAGACGTCTCCCGGGCAACCACCTGGGATGCAATGAAACCAGTGATTCGGGGGGCAGCCATGGATGCCACTGCAAGGTTCTGCCGTCTGAACCAACTGCGCCAAACCAACCTGGAGAGGAAAGTAATAGAACTGGAAACTAGCTTTAAAAAGCACCCGGCCAAAGCTACCGGCCGCAACCTCAAAAGGACTAAAGCAGAACTAGAAATGCACCAGGCAGACCGGGTGGCTAGGGCCCTACAATACACCAAGCAATTCTACTATCTCAATGGCAATAAGGCGAACCGCCTTCTAGCGCACAAACTAAAGAAAACTCAAATGAGGAACTTCATCCAGTGCCTGGCAGCCCACTCCAGCACCCTATGCTACCTAGAGGCTGAAAGCTCAACCTTATAACGCAACATCACAAAGGCATCATGGCGGGACCCCCCACGTCCGCCCTGGCCCGGGCTAGGTTCCTTGCGGCCACCCAGAAGCTCCCAAGACACCCGGCACTAGAAGCTCTGGAGCACCCAATCTCTTCGGAGAAAGTAGCCGACACGATTCACACTCTGAAGAACACTTCCCCTGGGCCAGACGGGCTCACAGCAACATTTTATAAGAAATTCGCCCACATCCTGGCTCTGCAGCTGGCTGCCCTATTCAACTCTTTCCTAACGTCAGGGACCACCATACCATCTATGGAAGAGTCCTCCACATTCCTCATTCTGAAGCCAGGTAAAGACCGCACACTCTGCGCGTCATACAGACCATCACGCTCCTGAATAATGACGCCAAACTGTTTGCCAAAATTCTCGCTCACAGACTAGCCCCCATCCTCCCAGATATCATTCACCCGGATCAGACGGGGTTTATCCCAGGTCGCAATACGCAGGACAACATCCGAAGAACGATCAATGTTATAGAGTCAGCGCACAGAATGGGCTCCCCCTTAATGGTTCTCTCACTGGACGCGCACAAAGACTGGGGCTACATAGAGGCAACCCTTCGCCACTATGGGTTTGGCCCGAACTTCAGGAAATGGGCCCTCGCCAATTATCAGAACCCCGCCCACCCACCTGAGACTGAACGGAGCTTGCTCCAGAAAAATCAACATCACGAGGGGGACCAGGCAGGGATGCCCCTTCTCCCCACTCATCTTCACCCTCTCCTTGGAGCCACTGGCCAGCAGGATCCAGAACAACCCGCAAATCCAGGGCTTGGAGCTCAAGGGAGAATCCTACAAGACAGCACTCTATGCGGACGATATACTTCTCACCCGACCAGAGGGATCCATGCAGGCTCTTTTGGAGGAGCTGGAGGGATTCAAAAAAGCCTCCGGATTCACGATCAACATCGCTAAATCGATAGCCATGGGAGTCAACATGCCGGGCAACATCAGGGAGAAACTACAGACCTCCTACCCAATCCAGTGGGCCAATGCGGAGATCAACTACCTGGGGGTCCAGATTCCATCTGACCCGGGAAAGTTATATAAAGCTAATTTCCCACAACTATTCAAAGAGCTCAAGGCTGACCTGAGCCGCTGGCGCAAGCAGGAAATCTCCTGGTTCGATCACATCTCAGCGCTAAAAATGAACCTGCTCCCGAGACTGCTCTACGCCTGCCTGGCACTCCCCACAACCATCCCTACGAAAGCCCTGCAAAAACTGAAAAGAGCCATTCTGAAGTATGTATGGGAGGGCAAGAAGCCACGAATCCCAAAACACATCATGCTCCGCGGCCCTGCCCTTGAGGGCCTGGGGGTCCCAGACATGGCCAGATACTCCCTCGCAGCCCAGCTCGCCCATGCCTTTGCCTGGAAAGCAACCACTAACCGAGCTAGATGGCTGAAACTGGAGGAGGATCGGTCCCCTTCCCCAATCGAAGCACTCCCTCACATGAAAGTAGGCAACATCCCGGGTCAGATGGGCCCATTACCAGCAACGTGGAACACAGTGTCGAGTTGGAGGAGGGCGGCCCACCTCTGGAAGTGCAGAAGCCCAACAGGTCCACTCTCCCCAATCTGGGGCAACCCCGATTTCTCCCCGGGTCTGGTCCCAAACACCTTTAACAGATGGCAGGAAGGGGGTCTGAGAACCATGGCGGACTTCTACGTGAATGGGAACCCGCTGAACTTTGAGGAATGCAAGGCTAAATTCTCGGTTCCGGAGTCGGAGAGGTTCCGGTACACCCAGCTCAGGCATTGGCTATCCAGTGGAACAGCCAAGAAACTAGGCGGCAGAGAGCTGACAGCCCTAGAGCGGACCCTCTCATCGAATCCTCCCCCCCCCCCCCAAGGGGAAAACTTCGGCCCTGTATAAATTGCTCGACAGGTCAGACCCTTCCAAAAAAGAACAGTACATGCTCAATTGGGAAAAAGACATTGGCAAAACTATCGAGCCGGAGGAGTGGAGTCAGATCTGGACCCGCACCCACAAGAGTTCCAGATGCACTACAAACAGAGGGGGCCTACCAGGAATGTTACCGCTGGTATCGCACACCGGAAGCCCTAAAAAATTCAACCCGGCCATCCCCCCACAGTGCTGGAGGGGTTGCCCCGACCGGGGCACGCTGCTTCACCTGCTGCGGTATTGGAGAGAGGTTCTGGACCAGATCAGAGGAATAACGGGCCTCACGATCTCCTGGGACCCGGGCATTGTTCTCTTGGGGGCTACAAATGGGGGCCAGTTCCCACTGACAGGGCGGATAGCGAACTTATGCACCCAACTATTGACGGCAGCAAAGATCGCCCTGGCCCGACTCTGGAAGAATCCCGAGGGCCCAACCATACAAATGTGGTGGTCCAAATGTTGGGAGACAGTGGTAGCGGAGAAGATCACGGCCCTAAGATTCGGCAACCCCACTAAATTCGAACAAATCTGGTCCCCCTTCCTGGACTACACAGGGAAATACCCGGGCCTAGCGAGACAGCCCCCCAACCTCCGCTGGATGGGAGATCAAGTGTAGCCGTTGACGCCGGAACAGGAACCATCTCTGCCAGCGGCAAGCTAGTCAGGGTCCGGCCCAATCCTCCAGCCGACGCTCCAAGATCCGGGGAAACCGGCACTGGGCCGGACCCCCCTTGCCCAAACACGCAATAAGCCCCACCACTCGCACCATCAGCCGAAGACACTCTGCTCCCCCGACAACCCCCTCAGTGGATCACTCCCCCGCGATCTCCCCCTCTAGAAACCCAAAGACTCGCCCACCGTTGGGCCCAATATGTGTTCCGTTAAGGTTTTATTTTGTTGCTCCTTTCCGTTGTGTACACCTCTTGCTAGCCTTCTGCGAAAGGCGTCTCAATCATTGCAATGTTAAGCTAGCATGCCTAAATACCAATAAAAACATATTTGAAAAAAAAAATACATATAAATGCATATCAACGTTGAAAAAATCTAGAAAAAGATATCTTAAAGCAACCTATCAGACACTGCAGGATGTAATTCATATCCATCTATATTTAATGATCAGTATACACTAATCAATATGAAGGTGCTATCAAAAAAGTGCTAAGTGTACTAACACTTTTTTGATCGCACATAATTGTTGTATTTACCCGTGTGACCCCTTGCCTTGTTTTTCTACATATATTGCTCCCCTTGTCCACGGTTCAGGGGATACCCTTTGTTTTTTTCTTATTACAGAAGATGTATCCCTAACTATTCCACCATTACTACCTCTAACTGATAAACTAAAGAACACTGAACCCCAGAAAACTAAAAAGGCAAAAAGATCAGGCATGCTTTAACACCCTAAAAGTCATCTAATGTAATGAGCCGAGTCTCTAATTTCAAGAAAGAATTCCTTCTGTAGATGGACGCTTTCCAAGTAGGACTCAGAGCAGTATTATCACAGGAATATGAAGGCACTGTGCATCCTGTACTGCATATGTCCAGAAAACGATTCCCCAGAGAACGTAATTATGCTGCCATCGAGTAAGAGGCCTTAGCAATCAAGTGGGCGATGGGATACCTAAAGTATTTTCTTCCAGGAAGGCGCCCCCTCTCACTTACTTGAGCATCCCCAAAAACACAAACCCCAGTGTAATGCGTTTTTTCCTCAATCTTCAACCCTTCTATTTCTCTGTTGAACACAAAAGGGAAACTATCAAGGAAATGTTGATTTCCTTTCCGAATTTCCCTTAGATGAGGAACCCAGTGACACTCTCTCTTTATAGACAAGATTGATCGAATAAGGATAGATATTGAACAGACAATCTGTGCAAGCCCACCGATATGTATAATAAACTGCGGTATCTACACTTGACAGTCCCCAAAATCAGATTTCTTTATCTGTTTTTGACTTTCACGCAGTTGCCGAAGAAGATGTCTATCAACTCATTACTACCCTTAAACCCACAATTGATTCCCTTTCTCCCCTACCAGCCTATGCAGCCAAATAATTGGCACGTGAACTCACGCGATTTATCACCACTTTTGTTATAAGCCTCTAATAACAAGGATTGTTCCGGAGAGCCTAAAGCTATCCATAGTCTCACCCCTATTGAAAAAACCATCACTGGACGCAGAGGTTCTGCAAAATTATCGTTCTATTGCACTGCCATGGCCAGCAAAAATTCTTGAGAAGGTGGTTACTAATCGGCTCCAGGAGTTGAACACAAACTACTATTAGACAAATTCCAATCAGGATTCCGACCAAAATTCGGAACGGAGACTGCCCTCCTACTAGTACAGCATGAACTACTGAAAGCCGCAGACCAAGGGGAGCTTATACTTTTGGTAATGCTGGACCTGTCCGCGGCCTTAGATACAGTAAATCATGAAATCCTCCTGGAACGACTACAGGAGGTAGGAAGAGTCTCGGACTCAGCATTGAAATAGTTTAAATCTTTTCTGACTAACTGTCCACAGTGTGTGAGACTGGGGGAGCTCCTGTCGAACCTCATTTGTTTAAGCTGTGGAGTTTCGCAGGGATCCTCCCTGCCCCCACTGCTGTTTAATTTATATATCTGACCTCTCTTGTAAATCCTAAGATGCTATGGGTTGGATTTAAATTCATATGCTGATGATACCCAGATATCTGTACGAATCACCAATTTCCAGGAAGCATTTAGCAAATTGGAGCAATGTTTGACAGATGTAAGCAGCTGGATGTCAAAGAACTATTTACAGCTTAACGCTGCGAAGACCAAACTCATATTATTCGGACCTAAGCACCTGCTGACAGCCGCCAAGAAATTCCCTGTTCCAACATTGCTGGATAAAAGTTTAAAATTTGTATCAAAAATAAAAAATCTGGGATGTATGTGGCAAGAAGATCTTGGCAGTGAAACACAGGTGGGAGCGAAGACTAAAGCAGTCTATTTTGTCCTGAGAATGTTAAGTCAAGCACTTCCCTACATTCCTCAAGAGGCTCATACCGCTGTGGTAGGGGCGCTAACCAGTGCCCACCTTCACTACTGTAATAGCCAACTGTTGGGCATCCCTTCCAAACAACTTCAGCAACTTCAGAGAGCCCAGAATGTGGCAATCAGACTGATATTTAAATTAAATAAATCCACTCATGTATCGCCATATCATCGAGAGTTAAACTGGCTCTCAATTGCCGATCGCTTCAAATTCAAGATAGCCTGCATTATTTTTAAATGCATAAATGGTATTGCCCCGCTGTACCCAAGAGAGTTAATTCAGCCAAATCATCTAGTAAGACAATTACACTCTAGCGATAGTCACCTTCTGATTATTCCTCGTTCAACCTATACATCTCGAGGTGGCAGGTTGTGGAACTCTTTAGCTTTGCAACTTTGGACCATGAGCTCTCTGCTGCAATTCCGCCGAGCACTAAAAACCTTTCTCTTTAGGTAGATAGCCCGGTTTTTGGGGGGCCTCGTTTCGACCCCCATCTTCTACCTTGCTGTTGTCATCTGCGCCAAAATACGATTAAGTTCGTCATGTGCTCGCTACAAATACAAAAAAAAAAAAAAATACAAAAAAAAAGGAAAACAAAAGAAAATCTAAATCACTAGGGGAAGGGTATGTGACGAATCCCTCAATGTCATTTCTCCCCTGGAGAGGGACACTTCCCAGGCGGCAGGGTGGTGAGGCTGCTATCCGATAGTCCCCCTGGCTAGTGGTACCCAGAAGGAGGATCCCATGGGAGGTGAACCCCTCTGCGGAGGAAGGGAAAACTAATGAGGGAGAATGCGATATAACAAATACCACCCTCCCCCCCCCACTGGTAGGGCTAAAACACTTCCATCCTCTTTACCCCCTCTCTATTCATAGTTGCTTTATGCAAAGTAAACCAGTCTTTGTGTATGAGAAAAACCATACTGTGACAGGGAAGAGTAAGGGGAAGAGTAAGGAAAACTTTGAAAGCTATAGCCCTGTAGACACTGACCTGAGGAAGAAGAAAGTATGATTAAAAAGTCCTTCACGGAACCAAAGCGAACATACTAGTTCTCACACAACACTGACAAATATAAAGAGAGGAAGACTTCTCTCTTGGTCTCATCCTCCCTAGAGGAACTGCGAGCTGGAGGGAGCTGCCGTGTAGAGAACATGGACCGAAGGAGACAGACACTGATCAGCCAGCAGACGTGTCCCAGTGGAGCATGCCGCTGAGACACAGGAATCACAGCGACAGAAACAAGTATCCGACAGCGAGCTGGAGATCGAAGAGGGTACCGCTGTACTTGTGAGGGACCCAGGGCTGCGGAACCGCTGCACGACTTCCAGGGGTGAGAGAAACTTGGAGATGCTGGCATCAGACGTGTCCCAGCAGAGCACGCCGCTGTGACACGGGGAACACAGCAGTAGAAACAGGTAGCTGGCGGCGAGCTGGAGAGCGCAAGAGGGTACTGCTGTACCTGTGAGGGGCCCAGTGCTGCGGAACCTGGGGTGAAAGAAGCCCGGAGAAGCAGGGAATGGGAGAGAGAAGCAACATATGGAGTAGGAGTAAGGAGCAAGCCCTTGGGGTTGAAACAACATATGAAGAGAACTGTGCTAATGAATGTGGAATTGTTCTGCGAAGCATGGGACAGAGCACATACCCTGTTGAAACCCTGTAGGGCGGAGGTGAAATAAGTCAGGGCAAAAGAGATCCCCAAATAGTGCCAGACAAGCTAGTGAACCTGGGCCTGATTAGAGACATTATATACCAGAGAAAGGTGTCTGGGACCCGAATCCTGAGAGAAATGAAGAGTTGCATGTTTGAAACAGTGCCTGGCAGGCTAGTGAGCCGGGTCTGAGAGACATAAGCCTGAGAAAGGGTCTGGGACCCACATAACTGGAAGAAAAGGTCAGAGGAAGAGAAGGATATCCTCTGGCAAAGCCTGCGACATCATTGGGATCATTAAAAGAGAGCCTAAGAAATACTTGGGGAAGGGAGATATTACCCCCCGTGCCCCATCTTTGTGGAACTGTAAAGAGTTGCTTAAGAAGGACTGGGGAAGGGGGACTCCCCCCCCCCCTCTATCTGTGTGGATATCGAAAGGCCTATTAACGTCAAGGGGAAAAGGAACATTCCCACAACAGTCAAAAACTGCCAAAACCCATCCAGAATGAACCACCTTTCTGGAGTCAAGGTGGAACTAGTTTTATAGTTTTCTTTTGTAGTGTAAGGGACAGAAATAGGTTTGGGACATGGGGCAGTGGACCGTTTTTCTTTTGACGGGCATTCTTACACTATCCTTAGTTTTGTTTGAGGCAGGGAAGGAAACCCCTCTTGGTTATAGGGACAGATAGGGTGTTTCCTTACTTTCGAGGAAATAAAAGTGTATGTCTTCAAGCATGTCACCCCTGTGTCCCACGTCTACTTCTGCACCCTTACAATGCACACATTTTCAATGAGTGACTGGTACTCGGTTGTATGGCCTTTCAGAGCTAGGACATATAAAAGTTAGTGTTCTTTTACATACCTTTTTATGATGAAAAGTCCTTTTCTTTTTAGTGGAATGTTCAGTAATCCAATTTGTAGATAATCTTGTTTGAACTTGCAGGACATGCTTGGAAATAATTTGACACAAGGGAACAGGAGTATCCAATACCATGAATGCTGAGATTGAACCAAAAGAATACCCCCATATTGATGAGCTGAAAAGGTTGTATTAACAATAAGTGGCAAGCGAATGGTTGGGCCACAACTGAATATCACTTGGCAACATTTAAAGACCATGTCTTTTTGCTCACCATATTTGCAGCTAGTAATTATGATGCACGTACCTTAAGCCCAATGGCTTGATGTGCTGCCAAGGTCACCGCAATAGACCCATCTAGTGAGGTTATTTCCCCCAGCCGTGCATACATTGTATTTGATAGACCAAGACCACCTGTTTAAAATGACACAATCACGTTTGTTATTTGTACATTTTTTTACTCCTCATGCACATTGATAACTCACTCTGTACTCCTGTAGGGTCAAATTCGTGTACATTTATTTACCCTCCAAATGTCCATACTACACCAAATATAGCTTATGATCACAGCCCCATTGGCATTCACAAGATAATCTGAATGAAGCCGCACATAGCGTTTAGTATTGCTCTTCAATGCCTATCTGACGTCTCGTTCCAATATCTCCTCATATCCTACCATATTTCAGTTTGATGCAGATTATACACAAATTGTATCCATGGTCCCCCAGAAAACCTTTAGCACATCTCCAATTGTATGTTTCAAATCCAGACCCTGGTGCTTTTCAACCACCTTTGCAGTAATTCCACAAAGACAGACATTGTCTACAAGTTCTTAGGCTCATCATTACTCTCCTAGAGACACTTGATAAACTTCTCATCGGCAATGGTCCCATCATGCCCTGCCCATTTTAACAGCCTCTTGCTTGGCCTCCCAAAAAGCCTGATCCAGCAGCTGCAGGTAATCCAGAATAAGGCTGCTAGACAGACCCTTGGCCTTCAACCCAGTGACCGTATGAAACCAGTGCTCTTCTGCTTGCAGTGACTCCCAGTTACTACATGCATCAATGTTGAGGTCCTTTATATATCTAATGCATAGAGCATATTGGAATAATGGGCCAACCTCCCTCAAACACAAAGAGGTACATGGCACCAGGGCCACCAAGATCAGTTGGGTTCCTATTGAATGAGTGCAGCATATAACAAACCTGTGCAGTAGACTTTGGGATGCTGTTGGCTCCGCCCTCTGGGGGGAGCTCATAACATCAATTGAACCTGTAAATAATTACCACACGGGTCTGGAAAAAAACTCAAAAACCTTTGCATTTCGGAAAGCAAATCATTGTGGTTAAGAATGCATTCAATTTAGTTCATGACCCTCAAGTAACCTATTTATCTATCGACTAAGAGCCTGCCTTTATTTATTTATTTTCACATTTATAATGAGCGCTAAACCCAGGGGCATCAAGGCGCTGTTACAACATCTGACATGAGTTAAGGGAAGGAAAAAGACAGTTCAAAGCGTAAGTAAAGACACTATTCAGGTGTTACACGAAGAGGCACGTTTTTTTTTTAACAAGTTTTATTTTATTCTTTTTCAGCAACAACCAAAAAAGAAAAACAAGAACATGTGCTGAGCAGAATAAGCCACAGGTTGTTTGATACCTTATCTTCCTTCCCTCCCCCAACCCCTCAACTTCCCCCCTCCCACATTCCAACTCCCACAACAGAACCAAGGTGGTATATCCAAGTGTCCAGTTTGAACTCACGATAAATGCCCAACATTGTCATTCTGGGTTCTGGGATAAGCTTAGGGATTGAGAGTTCAACAAGTCCCCTATAGCGCCCAAGGACCATCCCCTAGGAGATCACAGCACCAAGACGTTTTTGAGGATGGCTGGCTTATGGAATTGATTGTCCCTTTTCGCTATGAATTCATGAAACGGAAGCCATACTTTCACATAGTTCTGATATTTATTCTTTGCTAACGCGCAAACATTTTCCATTGCCATAATGTTCCACATTCAAACCCACTACATTGCCAGTATCGGTCCATGTTCCGATCTCCAGCTGTGTGTCCACGTGATTCGCCGTTAACATGTGGATGGTCAGCGTTGCTCTCGCTCCCGTTGCCCCATATAAACCTTCCGCTATTGCCCCCAAAAGGACCACCTTTGGACACATTGGTAACTGTATACCCAGGATTTCTTTAATGTGACCTAATATTTCCTTCCAAAACTTTTAAGCTTTAGGGCACGTCCACGACGTGTGTCCCATGTCTCCCACTTGCCTACATCCCCTCCAACACTCTCGAGGGGAGTCTGGGTTTGCCATATGCAGTCTCAGTGGAGTCATGTACCATCTCATATATATCTTATATGCTGAATTGTGGAGCACCTCAAGCTTTTCTGGGCCCTGCCCCAAATTTGCCCTCATTCCACCTCCGATATGGGCATGCCCAGGTCTTGTTCCCAACTCATCATGAACGACAATTCATCTTCCATGCCCTATCCAATACCCGGTATAATCGAGATGTCCTTTCTTGGAGCACCTTCCTTCATTGTAAGTCCCAGGCCCGCCGGCTCTCTACTAGCCGCCTCTCTGCACTCTCGATGTGATCCAATGTCTAATTTGCACGTAATGGAATCTTTCACTTTCGGGAAGGGCGAATCTGGTTTTACACGCCTCAAACTGCATGGGAACCCAGTCTTGAAAGAAAAAAAAAAATAAGTGTTAGTGTAATCCCTCCCTCCCAATTTGCCCAAAACCCTGGGGTTAAGCACAGGGAGAACTCACTCTTGTGACTCAGTGGGGTAAGAAGACCCTTCCCAGGGATGAGCTTCCTTGCTCCCAGCACTTTGTCCCAGTACCCGAGTGTGTTTCTTGTGGAGGCAAGCAGGGTCCCACGGCTTCTCTTGCTTTAGCCTTTAAGAAGCCCAGATACCCCAGTGGAATGATCGTCACCTGTTGTTCCAGCTCACATCCCCCTCTGTCCGTCTCCCGCAAGGACCAAGGCAGCATGGGCACCAGCTGGGCTGCAGAGAGGTAACGGGACATCTCTGGGAACCCCAACCCTCCACCCCCAATTTGTGGGGTTCTGAACAGGATCTTTCTGGCCAACTATGGTTTCTTACCACCACAGATGAATTGTGATATCTCTTTCTGGAGCCTTGTTATGAATTTGTGGGGAATCCACAATGGCAGCGCACTCTCTACATATAAAAATCTGTGAAGGAGCATCATTGTGACAGCCGTAATTCTTGCAAACCAGGATAGTTCCTGCATCTCCCACCTTTTTAAATCCTCCCTAAGGCGTCTCATGAGACCCGGATATTGGCCTCAAAGTTCCCCTTTTGCGTGGGAGTCAATTTTACCCCCAGATATATCAAGTGTTCCTTCACCCACACCAATGAGCACACCCGGATCCCCTCCCGGAACCCCCCCTGTTCTTCTGAGATATTAAGTTCCCTTGACTTCTGGAAGTTAACCCGGAAGCTAGAGGCCTCTGCAAAACTTCCCATGAGTTCCAGCACCTTCAGCAATCTCTCCCCCGTATCCCTTAAGAACAATAGTACATCGTCGGCATATGATGCAACTTTATGCTCTGTTCCTTCCCCCACCACTCCCTTTATTGCTGGATCCAACCTTATTGCATGTGCCAGCGGCTCCATGGCCATGGTGAAAACTAGCAGGGAGAGCGGGCACCACTGTCTTGTGCCTCTGCGTATTGATATGGACTCCGATTTCTTCCCATTCATATTTGCTGCCTGATTCATGGATTTATTTGCACGCCATTCTGCCCACAAATCCCCATTTGCCAAACAGGGATTTGCGGGCAGAATAGCAATAGCGCACAAATTCCTGTTTTTCGGCGCAAATAAATCCATGAATCAGGCCAATAGTTTCATGGAAGGATTCTGAAAGTTCACCAAGATCATACGCATACAAATTTCCCCACACCCCAAATGCGTCAGCGGTAGTTGAAGGTAGTTCCAATCCATGCTATCAAATGCGCGTGAGGAGGCTAACGCTACTACAGAGACTTTCTGTCCAGTCCTTTTCCCCCATTCTATCACATTCACTGCCCCGCGAGTATTGTTCCGAGTGTCTCTGACCATTATAAATCCCGCCTGATCCGGGTGCTCATTTTCAAGTATATTTTGGCATCGCCATTGAGTAGTGGAATTGGCCGATAACTGGAACATTGGGTGGGGTCCTGGTCAGGTTTTAATAGTAGAATGTCGTAGAAGGCCCCATATCCCCCCAACACCTTCCCCGTTTCCCTTATGAGATTAAAGAGTCTCGTCAATGGGCCTATTGAAATCGGTTTGAATTCTTTATAATATTAATTCCCAAACGTATCTAGGCCTTGAGCTTTATTCCCAGCCAGCATATTTATTGCCCTCTCCATCTCCTTCTCTTTGAAAGGAGCCTCCAATGCCCTATCTTCCTCCGTCAATTTTGGCATGTCACAGCCTTCCAGGAATTTTTTTGACCCTCCACCCCAAGAGCCTCCCCCGCTAGTGCTTTAGAGTAGAAATTAAATTATACATGATCTTTCGCTTTTCTTCCTCGCCCCATTTTAGTTGACCCTCCCCCATTCACTCAATTGTGAAATGTATTTTTGAGCCTATCGTTTCCTCAGTTTTGCTGCTAATAAACCGTTTGCCTTATCCCCTTTGGTGTAGTAGGTTTGCTTGGTGCGGATCGGTAATCATGCCGATCTTTCTGCCAGATGTGCTTCTAATTTAGCCCTAACCTTCATCAGAGCCCTCCATGCCCTCCTCAATCCCTTTTCTTTGTGTAGAACCTCCGCTTCCTTTACCTCCCTCTCCAGAGCCACTCTCACTCTCTCCTTCTCTGATATATGCCACCGTTTGTGCTATAAATTCGCCTCATAACCGCCTTACTTGTGTCTCACACCACTCCCCAGTTCATCCCGTGTGTCATTCTCCTGAAAGAATTGCCTCAAAGTGTCTTATATATGCGCCCTCCCCACTGGATGTTTCAGAATAAAAGGTGTTTAATCGCCATGCTTTCCATCCTTCTGCTGCGTCCCCCAGGGGCTCCAAATGCAGCACCACCGGAGCATGGTCCGAGAGAAACCTCCCCCCAATTTCTATTTTTGTTACGTGAGGTATGAGTGTGTCCGAGACTAAAATCGTGTCAATTCGGGAGAACCTCCTGTGAACCACCGAGTAGTGAGTGTATTGCCTGGCTTGGGGTCGGAAAAAAAAACAGGTTTCCATCAGGTGTAGCTCTGTAAGGAATTGTGCCAACGCCAATCTATTCCTGCCATCGGCCTGTGTTGGCGGGAGAGTTTTGTCCCATGTGTGGTCCATCACGCAATTAAAATCCCCTCTCACTATTACCTTCCCCACGCACCAACCTGAGATTTTCTTCCACACCTTAGTTAGGAAACGATCCTGATGCTTATTCAGCACATAGATGCTCACCAGTGTCACCAATTGGCTTCTCATCCACCTCCCCACCACTAGATATCTCCCTTCTGGATCTTTATGAACAAACCGCTTAACAAATGCTGCATCTTTCGCTATTAAGATTGCCGCACACCTTTTCTTTTCACCACTAGAGGCAAAGAATAGAATAAAAAAGAATTTGTGTTTGAGACGTATCTCATCTTTCTCCAGTAAGTGGGTTTCTTGTAACCAGGCCACTGAGGCCTGCAACTCAACCAGGCGTCAGAGAATCGAATGCCGTGCCGATTGATTGGGGGGTTAAGTCCTTGAAAGTTCAGGGGACACCATATGTGCATCCGCAGTCATTGTATTCCCTTTCAGCACCCTTTTAAGAACTCATCCTCCATCCTGATCCCTCGACTACCAGTCTGATCACTGTATACCACCAATATCCTTCCGCTTCCCACCCCCAACTTGTGAGAAGTACCCTCCCCCACTCCCATTGCCCCCCTCCCCCAACAACCCCAAAACCGTGTCTTCATCGACAGCTGGGTTTTATCCCACCCAGGATGAGGGCTTGCCAATCCCTCAATACCGCCCCTTCTTCTACGCCTCTACCAACATCATTAAACCCCAACTTTACCAATTCACATTGCCCTAAGATATCCTCTTACCAATTCTTGACCAACGCATGTGCCCAACCACATTCATGTTGGACCCCACCCCTCTACTGTCTTCTGTTTCCTTTTCCCCCTTCAGCTAGGGCTGTGTTACTTTCCCTCGTTCCTTTCTTCCTGACGGCAGAGGCATATCCTCCTCCTGGTCCCCATTCGGTTCAGATGGTTTTCCCTTCTCTCCCTTTTCCAGGAGAGAGGCCATTTCTTCTTCATTGGAAATCACAAATTGACGTCCTCGCCATTCAAATCTTAAGGCACATGGAAAACTCCATCGGTAGCCGACCTTATTGGAGCGAAGCCAGTCTGTCACCACTCTCAGCCTTTTCCGTTTGATCAGCGTCACCTGCGGCAAGTCCTGGAACAGAGTCTGCGATGTGTTTCTGAACCTCACCGGCTCCTGCTTACAAGCCTCCCTCATGAGCTCTTCCTTCACTTGGTACTGATGTACCCTGGTCAGAACATCCGGTGTGAGGTTCCTAATTAGATGCCATGACGAGTACAACCGATGGGTGCGATCCAGTACCATCTTCCGGTCGCCTTCTGCCGGGTAAGATGGATAGGAACAAGCCCCGCACATACTCTATGTCCTGATCCACAATTGCTTTCAGAATTCCCCTGATCCTTATGTTATTCCTCCTTGATCTGTTTCTGCGTCATCCTGTTTGTCTAGGATATACTGCATCTGTTTTTCCACAGCCTCCACCCGTTGCGCTAGGGTCTCTTGGTCATGCCCCTGCTTGCATGTAATCGTCTCCAGTTCAACCACTCTCCTTTCCACTGCCATGACATTTTTGTTAATGTCTGAGATGGCCTTTGTCCACTGTACTCTCCTAGATGCCTTTTTTTAATTCCTACAGCATATCTGGTAGGTCTGATCTCCTGAGCAGGGCAGTCGTCCTCCATTTGGAGGGATGCCGGCGGAGTACGAATCTGTGCGCTCATTTGCAGTTGCGCCCGTTCGGGATTTCGGCGCCCATCATGAGTGCTTTGATGTCTCCCGATTGTGGGCCCTTGAATTTCACTTGGTTTTTATTTGCCATGTTTACAGGCTGGACACATTGTGGCCTTAGCTTTCCTACCTTGGGACCCACGCGTGGTATTTGTGTGGAACAATCACTCCCGGTTCCATCTCGTGTCCTTTGCTTCTGTTGGGCACTTATGTAGATTAAATGTTCATGTGGGGCCTATTCCATTGGGATTATGCTGAAATTCCTTCCTTAGTGCACGCGAAAAGCCCATCAGATTTGTGCCCCTACCACGGGCACCTCTCCTCTGTCCCATCCACCTCCTTGTCCTATCACCTGTGCATTTTGCCTTGCTTCTTTTCTGTGGGTGGGGAGGGAGTTACCCCAGTATACCGCCTTGTTCCTTCACCCCCAAGGGCCCAGGTAAAGCTTTGAACTCTTCTTATGCCTGCCACGCGTTGCAGTAGTTTGGGGTCTTCTCCTCCCCTTTACCCTCTGCAGGTGGAGTCCGGAGCATCCCCCGCTTCTCTCGCCTCCTTCATTCACTCCTCACCTCGATCTCTTGCCTCAGGGGCTCTCCTCCAGCTCCTCTCCCTACCCACATTCCGTCCGTAGCCCCTGAGCTGGTAGTATGTCTCTCAGGTATCAATGTTGCCAGCTGATGAGATCGTTTCAGCCCGTGCAGGCTCAGCCGTCTCAGCGTTCGTCCCCCACTCGAGTTTGTGAGCCGTCATGACTGGTGCCTATGCCTGGTGGTGGACCGCTACTTAGCGACGTGACAATGGACATCAATTCCTCTGTCGCACCTGCAGCAGCTCCTCCGACGCATCAGCGGGAGAGCGGCACTCCAGCTGACTCAGCTGTTTCCTCGTTTTGTGCAGCTATGCGCCTGCCTGCCATTGCTCTCTCAGGCTCCTCCCGAGGTGCTATGACACGCTCCTCAGTGTCTGCGGGTCCCGCGTCTTCTTGGGTCCCCTGCGGGTACTCTGTGCACCTTCCTCCCGACTCACACTCCCCCGCCGCACATCACCGGAAGCGCCCCCAGCTCTAGGCACCCTATTCCTCCCTGCCTCCATACCGGTCTTCAGTGACCGCACTTCTCCTCTGTGCGCGAAGTCGCGCCCGCAATCTTGTCTCCCCGCACTTCTCCTCTGTGCGCGAAGTCGCGCCCGCAATCTTCTCTCCCCAGACTCTCCACAGAACTTCGGCACTCTATCTACACCTTCTCCAGACCTCAGTCCCCGCCAATTTCGGTCCACATTGTCTCCAACACTCGAACCCTTGCCTACATTTTCAGGGTTCACACAGCTCCAGAAGGGGGATTTAGATCGCCAGGATGGGATCAGCGATCAGAAGCTCAGCAGAGTCGCATTCTGCAGCGTCTCTGGCTAGCCACGCCCTGAATAGACAAGTTTTACCGGGAAACTAGAACTGCCGCCTTAGACTCATCCTGTCGATCTTCAAGCAGTCAGTGAATATAGCTCAGTCTGGTTGGTCTGGAGGATTGGACTTTTGGAATGGTTCCTGATGGCTGTGGTGGAGCAGTATTGGTGAGGCATTTGTGTGTATTTGACAAAGTTTTGAATAGTATCCATACACGCACTGGGAGTCAGTTAACCTTTTTTCGCAATTTATTAGGCTTGTTTAACTGTCTGTCCTTGGTTCCCACTTACCTTATGTACCTATGTCAGTCTGCGTCTATGTCGTCCCCTGTTCTTGCTTAGGCCGTGCCGGTTTGTTATTATATTGCACCATTTTCCATGTACTTACTGTGTGTGCTCTTCTCCCTTGCCTTTTGCCATGCACATGACTGCTTTGAATGTCTTCAAAGCATGTAACTGATCAGTTTTCCCATATTCCTTGCCTTTTGCTTTGGAGGTATTGCAAAGTGAATATCCCCATCGTTGGCACCTTTTAAAAGTCCAATAAATAATAGACGTGGTTTTAAAGTAGCTTCTAGAAGCCTTATTATACTCATTTTAGCATCTCCCTTTATGGGAAAACACAGATGAATAAAAACCATCTGAGAAAGTATAGTTATTAAATATAAACTAGCACGGGACAGAAGATAACAGAGCTGCCAAAGAAGTTGAGGCCACTTTACCCACACCTCCAGGGGTTCCGCTTTCCATTATGCCTACAGAGTAAAACATGTATTTACGGTTGTTCCCCTACTTGTAATGGCTTGAAAAGCTAAAGAATGATGCTTTGGAGGGTTGCCAAGAGCTGCGCCAGAGTTTGAGATTAATTCTAAACCTTGCCGCCATCAGTTTTTGTTTTGTCCTACTTTAATGGTGACCACCAAATCCTTCTTCAGTTCAGCGCAAGGACTAAGGGAGCATTCTTTTCACCGAAACAATTCCAAAAATGCCTACGATAATATAATGGAATCAATAAATGACTTGAATGCCAGGCAACTGAAAATGAACATGTTGACACCCAGAATGCTGAAAATGCAGTTGCTTGTCTCACTGCAGGTTTGAGGAAAAACCTGATCACATTTTCACAGAGTATGATCATGATCTTGTCAACAGTTGCCATTACAGGATAGGATTAAAGTGAGACTTCTTGCCTGTATTTACAACGCAATCTTCCATAAGCACCTTTTTAAATATAAAAGACATTGGATCTAGGTCATGTGAACATGGAGACTTGAGTGCCCTAGCTCACAAACCTTGCAACCAAATTTCTTCAATAACCATGTCCAACTTTTCACTACTTATTCAGTAACACTTTCAAAACGTTTCCGTTGACCTAATGGATCAGCAGCAGTGTTTCTCTTTTTTTTTTAAAACTGTGTTGAGAAACTGGCACTGATGTCTCATCTTTTGAAATAACGCCATGCTGGTCCAGAAATGTTAAAGTGCGACAAGAGTATAATAGGTGTGGCTCCACAGGGAGCTCCACCGTGGGATGATGTACGACCATGGTGCTGGATATGGTACAATTGGTTCACCTGTGGAAATGAGCAAACCCCAATACCCCAGTTGCACCCAATTTGCCACGCCCCAGAGGCCAAAACAACAGAACAGCCATGGAATGAGCACAATACATATTTAGAGTAACCACAGTATCCCAAATCAAAAAATAAGATATAAAATACAAAGCAGCACCTGAACACAAGAAGGTGGGCAACAGATAAGAAACCCTAGATCGGAGACAGCAGCAAGAC
Organism: Ambystoma mexicanum; assembly: GCF_040938575.1. Taxonomy (NCBI): domain Eukaryota; kingdom Metazoa; phylum Chordata; class Amphibia; order Caudata; family Ambystomatidae; genus Ambystoma; species Ambystoma mexicanum. The sequence continues at coordinate 532,367,808 of NC_090923.1, forward strand.
AGACAAGAACTGGTGCCCTTCCCCAGCCAAAGAGTCCAGGCTGTAATGCTTGGGCGAAGTATGCAGAAGTAAACAAATGCCAGCCTTACAGATGCCCAGCAAGGGAAATCTACTCTACAAGGTGAAATTACCAGTTTCACTGCTGGTTGTATGGGCCAGATGCCTTCAGGAACCTCTTTGCTCACCAAGTCATAGCAAGTCTCGAACTTAACAATTCATCAAGAGATGGTCTGTGCGATAATGGGCTTGCCATTAAGAGTGCCAGCAAAACCATCAAATATCGGATTGTCAAATCGTTCATCGGTTCATCCGTGGGCCGAGACAGATGAAAGCGGTGTGCCCTTTTTCAAACAAGGAATGACAGCTTGAGGAGGCAAAAACAATGGAAATATATATCGAGAGATGGATTACATTCAGAGACCAATTTCAGAAGACAAAAGGTTCTCACCAAAATAACCACCTTTGAAAACACCATAAAAGGAGATTCTGCATCTTAATGACGGGGCATACAAAGGTTATAACCGTCACGAAAATAGTCTTCATAGCAAGGAGCATTTAGGGCATAGGAAGGCATAGGCTCAAAAGGAGCCGCCATTAAGAATGTGAAAATCAGGTTTAAATTCAAAGTTGGAACATCAAAGGGTTTTGAAGGGAAGGAATTAATCAACCTCTTCAGAATCGTTCTAACAATCAGAATGGCAAAATAAGTACCTTTATCGGGGGAGGGCTTCATTTTTGTGCCAAGTCCATTGATTATGCTGCCACAAAGAAATGGAAAAGAGTCTAATATTATGTCACACAATTAGGCGCAGCAGAATGACAAAGTGTCGGCAACCTCATCAGAGCATAGCTTTCAACAATCGGCGAGGAGCCAGGAATGAGACACAGACACAGAAGACTCATGATATGATAGTTTATTTATATAGCGCCTATACATAATGTGTTTCAAGGCGCTTCACGGCAAGGTAAGGAACAAGGGAAAATAAAATGACATTCTTACAGGCCATGAAAAACAAGAATGTGAAATAGTTGTGTATACTTGTATTCCTGCTACAAGATCATGTACCCATATGCCAAAAAGTTGAACTGTCATATACATGTGTTGCACCTGTCGGCTATAAATGTAGTTTAAAAAAAAAAACAAGAATGTGAAATTAACTACCGTACTAGGCCTGATGACATTTCTGGTAGAGCCGGAGATTAACAAGACGTGAGAAAAGGGAGAGAGGAACAAAACAAGTGGCTATCGTACAAGGCCTGACGACATTTCAGATAGTGCTGCGAGGGGGGAGGAAAAAAACATTTGTTGCCATCATACTAGGTCCAGGGACAATTATGATAGAGTAAGTGCAGAGAAAAAAGTAAAGGAGGATGGAAGGGAGAGGACGAGAAAATAGACAATAAAATAGTAAAAAATATATAATATATATATATATATATATATAAACTTTATAAAACACAAGGTGCCAACCTTGAAGCTATATTTCTGTGAGGTTCCAGGTTCCAATACATCTGAAATTCAAAACTGCAATTTTCAGCCAGTGGGTCTACGTCACTGTTCTCATCGGAGGCTGTTCCTGGTATGGGCATTGGGGAAGAAGTGCAAGCCTTTTTGTCCCTTGAATGGTCCTTAAGGCACCAAACCATTAAGTAGCTCCTTCCACATTTTTCCCGCTCTTTTCTGAGCTTGCTTAGTGAAGATTTTGAAAGATTGTTTCATAGTTGTTGGTATACACTTTTATTAAAAATTGTTTTTGATGGGACAGATAGTGCTGCAAAGGAGCATAAAGGCCCTGTGTGATCATGCAGAGAGAAACGGCTTCATCATAAATCGGAAAACACCAAGATAATGGTCATTAACTGGAGCAGAAATCAAGGTAAAATGAAAGGGAACATCAACTGGAAGATAAAGAACTTGTAGAGGTTATCAAGCAATACCTATACTTGGGTATTCCCATCACCGACTCCCTTAGCTCGAATATGTGAGCTCAAGATGGTATGGGGAAAGTACAAAGAAAATGTAATACGATCAAAAACGTAGTCTCAAAGCGGTGTGGCTATTCGATGGAAGGACTCTTGCAAGTACTCAGCACCAGCATGGTCCCCTGTGCATTGTAGAGCCTAGAAATATACACAAAGAGACCCAATGGCTCTCGAAGTTGGAGGGTAGACTATGGAGACCTACTTTCGGCATATCAAACTCTATCCCTGTCAAGGCCATCCAAAGTACAGTAGGAAAGAAACAGCAACGGCAATCTTCATGGTGAAAATGCTTTCTAAAAAAAGAGCTTGACTCATCGATGTATTCCAACCTTTTCGGAGGTGCTAGAAAGTAGCTGACCTGAAAAAAACTTTGAAACCCTGGTTGATGGAAATGTAATCGTTCTTGGACGAAATAGATTTTAAGAGCTCCCTCTTAACTTGGATATTATCATGAGGGAAATTAAACATAAATCCCTCCCTGGGACAAAAATAACAACATGGCTCAACTGAATAAAAAGTCTTCTTTTATAAATGACATAAAACAGCTTCCCATTGGGGGCACCTTCCAGATATTTAATCAAAGTAAATCATTCCAAAGTTAGGAGATTCATACTTCAACTGCAGCTAGAACAGTTAGCCACTCTAGAATTTGTAGGTGGGATCACATCCCTCGACAAGAGTGTCTATGCAGGTTTTGTAAATTGAGACAGCAAGACACTTACTGACAGGCTGTCACAAGCTTAAAGAACAATATAGTAGGGGATATCAAGATTAAATAAACCTAAATAATCTGCAAAGTGACCAGGCATGGGCATACATATATTCAGGTGAAATGTGGTTTGAAATATTAGTACCTTCTATATTTGGAGATTTTTAAATAAGAGTATGAATTGAACTTGCATTAATGAATGGTAGGCTGTGAATGAGTCAGCAGGTTTTGTTAAGATGTATCGATATGATTTTAATCACAGTATGAAGATATAAATATGTCTAAATGTGTTAGTGTTCTAAGGTTATATTGCAACCATAAACACTTTAAAACAAAATAAATTCATAGTAAAGGGGTTGGAAAATGCCTCACTGTCCCTAATCTATGAGGCATTTCCATACCTCAACCAAAACTAAGAGTCTGTCAAGTGTCAAGATGTCCAAAGCAAAGATGTCCTGTGTCTGAAATCCTAACCTAGCCCTCACATTCTAAAACGAACTCTAAAGCATTAAGGGTATTGTCTTTGGCCTAGAAAGTGCAAAAATGTTCAAGTTCAACAAAAGATATAACTCCAAAAAAAGTAACAAAATGGATAATGTTCACAGTTGCAAAGGGAATGATTCCCTTCCCCAGGATACTCTCTCCACCAAAACAAAATTTAAAAGAATAACCACGTTCTTTATAGCCCAAGAGGACAACTCCCTCCTCTTGTGTTGCAATTCACTCCAGGGGAAAGGACTCCCTTCCCCAGGCCTTACAAAACACCTGGTATATTCCCCTGCCAGGTTTGGGTCCCAGACTTGCATAACACTTGGTATAGCCTTCTGCCAGGTTCTCTTGTACAGTTTTACACAATTTGGGTGCAGGTCGAAGACTGGCAAAACACCTGGTATACTACCCTGACAGGTTCTCTTGTACAATTCCTTATTGGTGTGAATCTCAGATGTGCAATTCACCTGGTATACTCTCCTGCCAGGACTTGATGCTGCAATCCCTCTTTCTCATTCAGTACAATGGGGCATGGGTCTTTCCCAAGTTACTCTATGGCAAGGTACTCCGAGGATGAAGATGACACTGATTCCAATGAGGATTACTCTTCCCCCCCCACTCTTGGCAACCAATGCACCCATTCAGGGTCTCTGTCTCAGTTTCGGCGCCCCCTTCTCCCCTCTGGGTTCACCGACAACATATGCGTTCTCTCACTCCAATTGCACATACTCTGAGGTACTCGCCTCAGTATTCTCTGGACTCAAGCAGCTTTCTCTAGTGAGTGGCACAGAGCACTCTTACTGCCGACGTCGGAACAAAGACCTTCCGGGCTTCCAGTTCCTGCTGCAACTTCCTTCTTCGCCTGGTGATTTTACAGTCAATCAGCACCGCTTGACTCCATGGCCAGCATCTGCTTGCCTGCAATGCTCTGCAGCCACGGCTATCGGTCCAGTCTGCGTCCGCCAGGACTGCTTGGGTTGGCTCCTTCTCGCGCCGCCTTCACTTGCCTGCCTTTGGGGTCCGCACCCGGATTGGGACACAGTCTACTCTGCACTGCAACCAGCGTCTCTTGTCAGTTTCCAAGCCGATGCTTGGAACAGGAAGAGCTCTCCATTTTCTCGCAGCAGCTGATTTTAAACCCCCACCTCCAGGCTGTAAAGTGTTTTGGACCAATTGCAATCTTGACAACATAAGATTGCACATTATGGTTCATACTCTCTCTCGTGGAAGTCCTCTGTCAGCAGTTTTTACAGGATGTTGAAGGGGGTTCTCACAATATGCCATTAAGGCATGGGGAATGGAGGGGACATCCCTAAAAGGAAAGATACCATATCTCATCTGATGATGCCAGTCCATCCCTCTGCGGGTTGCCTCCCCTCATGCGATCCTCCCTCGCATAGCCACCCCCAGGGTCAGGATCATTTAGCAGCTGCCATCCCCAAGCCACATTGACAGAGGCTACCTCTGGGAAAGGAGCGATGGCATCATCAGATTAATCACAATTCATTTCAGCTGAAGGAATTGGAGTTTATGGTTAAGTATTATAGCATTAATTTTCCAAAACTAACGATACTTGAATGAGAGTCATTGTTGGATACCCCAGCCCTTATCTTGTGTATGCTGCTCAGATTTCTGCAATCATGCACGTAGGCAACCCTATATTAGTTATAACAAACCATATATTGGAAGAGGGGATCAGATTCCATATGGCTAGATCTGTAGTAGATGTCAGAAAATAATGAGTATTAAACATTTTTATAACCGTAAGTAATCCATTTGTAATGCCTATATTAGTTTGCACTGTCAAACACAACTGAGGGTTTTGTAGTAAAGATATTACTACGTCTGCAGTCTAGAAATATGGACTTGGAGCTCTAGAAACAATAGCCATCGTTGTTGTTCTAAAATATCAAGTATTGGAATTCTTCTTCGTGTAACTATGATAAAGTATATGTCAACTAGAGGATTACCAGCTCTTCAGCGTCACCGGGCCCTAGAGAGGGTTTTGCCCATGGCTGACCTTAGAGTTGACTGGTGGGTTGACAGCAGTGGGAGGTGATAAATTATGTAATTAAATGGATGTCCTTTTTATTTTAATGGTGTAAGAGGACAGTCAGAAAGCAACATGTGTTATATAAAGAAGGGGTGCGTATGCAGAAAATGAGTAATTAACTTGTTCAGCATGACAGACAGGGACTGCTTTAGGTGTTGAGATGATCTAGCAAGGTCATCTCTCCCTCTCCAGGGAAACTCTCTTCCCATATGGGCAGGGGAAGGCAGTCAATACTGATCCTAACCCTGGACGTGGCTGTGTGAGGGTGGACCATATGGGGCGTGGGGGGAGGAAATCTACAAGGGTGGGAGGCAGATCACTGACAGGAACATGGTATCCAAGGGTATGTCCCCCCTTGTAAGGAATGATAATACCAATCCATTACCTTCCCATCTCTGAAAGGTGTACTGTGATGTAGAACATCCCATTGAAAGTGACAGAGACACATACACAAATCCACATAGGTATACCGGGACGAGGGCTCGGGAAATGAAGACCACATCCACTGAGAAGCTCACCATAAGTTCCAGTCGTTGGGAACATGTGACCGATGCCGGGATATTCAAAAGGCCTGACAGACAGGAAAGATAGAGACATACCATACACAAAGCCGGTTGGAACACAGAGGAGCAGTTTGCAGAGCGAAGCAGGAGATCTGCTTGAAGCGCCAGACAGAGGATTGGAGAGGGAAGGTCTGCTGAACAGATGCTGTAGGCAGAGGAAGCTGACAAGCGGCGTGGAAGGCACAGCAGGAACCGAAGAGTGAAGAGGACATCTCCAAGGCAGAATGCCGACCGCTGGGAGAACAGGAGGTTGTGAGGGACGCTGGAGCTGCCGACGAAGCCTGGTTAATTTGGGGCGCTGTGGTGCTCTGAAGCATTTGCCTCACACTGTTAACAAACTGGCGAATGTCAGAAAGGGATCTGGAACACTGGGACAGCTAAAAGGTATAATACATATGAATGAGAGCAGGTCGTGGACCAAACAGATAAATAAGGAGAGAAAGGTAGTGAACCATTTGGGATTAAATGAAGCAGCACACTTGAATGTTGATGAAAACACAGTGAGTCAGGGACCCGCACCCAAGTACAAGAAAAAAAGGGAAGACCCATAACCCTTGAAAAAGGAAGCTATTAGATGTGTAATTCAGGGGAATGGAAGCCCCCTGAAGTTGGTGAAACGTTAAGACAAGAGAGTGTACCAGGCAATGTGATAGTGAGACTTGGACCCGCACCCAATTGTGAATGAAGAAGAGTCCAGAAGAGGAAAGACAACCTCTTAGGTGGGTCGAATCCA